>NC_051164.1:18271659-18307676 GCF_013339745.2 Dermacentor silvarum | reverse complement strand
GTATCTCTACTGAATCAAATGCGTTTTCATCATCTATGAAAACCATATAGAGAGGTTCACTGTACACTGTAATTGTTTCTTGTATTATTTTACGCGCAAAGTCCCATATTGTCATTGCTTTGTTGCCCTGTAACATTCACGTCTTTTAATTACTATTCCCTAGTGCATTCTGAACTTAACATACCTGTCTATAGGTCCTGCTTCCAGACCAAATCCCCCCGCCCCCAACTTTTTGTATCCTACAATGTATGCAGTGTATACTTGCACATACTTTTGTTTGTTTCGACAGCACTGATAGATGTGTGCTGTACGTCAGAGAACCGAGGCCTCGGCAGGCGCCAAAAAGGCGCCTTTTGCCTCGTTGACTCTGGTACGAAGGTGTCTCTATTATAATTTTGTGTTTTTGTTGTTGTTGTTGTTTCCTGCCAAAATAAAGATTATTAATATTATTATAATTATAATTATTATTATTATTATTACGAATTTCTTTTAATCGGATAAGATGGTGCTGTTCCTGTTAAATATCCGCTTTATTAGTCTGAATGTTTGGTGAACACTATTATCCAGTAGTCTAATGGTTTATCCATTACGACCGTTTTCTGATATGTGGAGTCTCGGTATTCTTAGGCTCTCCGCTAGAGGGAGGTATTCTGGTGCCTTCTACTGTGACCACAACGTCCGGCCTGTCCTTAATGCTTTTCGACCCCTGCATGTGGGTCTATAGAGCAGAAGTTCTGAATTTTGAGAGGAACATCGCAGTCCCCTGTCTGTGAGGTAGCCTCCGACCATGTTTACTGCTGTTTGGAGGATCTCTTCCACATGCCCATCGCTTCCAGCCGCCACCCAGAAGGTGATGTCCGCATATAGGCTGTGTACAGAGTCCTTCTATTCTTCGAGTCTCGCAGAATGACCGATCATTACCACGTTGTATAGAAAGGAGGATAGGACCGATCCCTGCTGCAGTATCCCTATTACTTAGTTTGACCTCCAATTGTTATCATTGCCGTACGATCAGTCAAGAAGTCTTTGATGCACGCGTATGTTTTACGTCCTCCATCCACCTCTTGGAGATTTTGTAGTACTGCCTTATGCGTGACAGTGTCAGAGGCCTTTGTTAGATCGAGCCCTAGTATCGCCTTGGTATTTTGAGTACAGAGAGTCGACTGACTTTTATTCAAAAGTACAAACAAGTTTGCCGGTTGGCTGTGGATGCGTCGTAGTCGGGGGAGCTGCCACGATACCCAGAAAGAGCTAGGGGTAATGACCCTCCAAGGTGAGGGAAACCTGCTTGCCGAGAAGCGGCGAGAAAGAAGGGACGGACGGTCGCTACAAACTGTTCCCTGTAACAGTAGCGCCGGTGTTGGGCGGTTGCTGGTCAAATAGATGCTGGAAACGGCGTGGGCTCAGTCCGAAAAAGTAATAACCATGCATAGGTTGGTCGTGGAAGTGAGGAGCCGACTCGGTTGGGGCAATGGCGGGCAATGTGACCAATTGGACGGCAGGCAAAGCAGATCGGTCGATCATCTGCAGCACGCCACTCGGCCGGGTTTCTATAGCCTGGAGGGTACCGCTGGCTAGGCAAAGGATAAGGTCAATCAGAGAGTCGTGAGGTTGCAATAGAACAGATAGAATGAACACCGAGATTTTGGAGTTCTTTGCGGACTATTGCTTAGACAAGTGGTGCGGTGGGCGAGCTGCTGGGATCACTGATGCGTGGAACAAGAGTGGCAGGTGACATGGCTTCAATTGCGTGCCTAAAAATTCGAGTGACGTCTTCTGAAGTGGATTGTCGCTACATTCTGCTGCCCTCGCATGAGCAAGTCGCAGCTGTGTTCGGCAAGATGGCGAACTACGTTGCAGTGCGGTGGCTATTTGCATACTCAAAATGTTGGCATGCCTTGATAATATCGCCCACTGTCCCACAATTATTAAACATTCGTAAGTTGAAAGCATCGTCAGTGATGCCCTTCAAGGCATGCCATACCTTGTTCGACTTACACATGTCACTGTCGGCCTTGCGGTAGAGAGCAAGCACGTCCTGCATGTAAGCGACGTATGATTATGTAGACGTTTGCGCACGAGTCGCTAGGTGTTTCTGAGCGGCGTTCTTTTTCGCCCGAATGGACGGCCAAACAAGTCCTTCAGCTTCTGTTTACACGTCTACCAGTCCGTCAGCTCACCTTAGTGGTTGTCAAACCAGACCCTCGCTGTGCCTTGCAAGTAGAACATCAGGTTGGCCAACATAACGTTGCATCCCATCTGTTGTGGGAACTCACACGCTCATATATAGCAATCCCATCTTCCACGTCGACGTTACTGGTGCCACAGATCGTTCCTGGATCTTTGGGATACTACAGGACAACGGTTGGGGTTGGCGCCGCTGGCGCAGGCCCGGCCTCCTCCGTCACGATGTGAATACCGAGATGACGACCTCTGCGAAGATCCGTGGTCTCTTGGAGCTACCCAGCACCTCCACCAAAATGCCACGAGGCAGAATCAGCATACACAAGATGGCTGCCCGAACCAGCCGCGCGCTCTTCTTGCCAAATTGTGTTTTCTTTATTTATAGACACACCATGCCCCACTGCTCCATAACAATACAAATAAACTGCTTTTGATTCTATCAGGCGACGTTTAGGTCTGATGGTGACCTCATGCTTGCTAAGGTCTTTGAATTAGCTCAAATAATTGAAGCTGGTCAAGACAACACTGATAAATATTTATAGGCCGTTAAACACTGGCACGCATCCGTTCATGCCGAACTTAATTAAACAGCTCGCAGCCAGGATTCGTTATGTTGAAGTTTACATTGTTGAATTAAAAGATAACAAAGGTACCATTCCATCGGTATCATAAGCTACAGCGCACTACTTCTTGGGCGAGCTGATAATTAATTAAGCTTCACTGTGATGACCAAGAGAATCAGCTTCAATGTTCTAAACTAATAATATCTCGCAATCCTGATACTTCGTCAGTAACTTGGTCTGCCTCTCAAGGTAATGTAGCTGAGTAGAACGTTCTTGCTGGCTAGTTGGTTCATACAAGAAGAAAGGTTTAAACTGCGCGAGAAAAAAAAACGAGGGCAAGCGGAAGGAACACCACGAGGGTGGTGTGTTCCTTCCGCTTGTACTCGTTTTTTTCGAGCAGTTTTAACCTTCTTTAAAGTAATTGACTTTTGCTCAAGCCATCTCGGTATAACAGCGGCATCTCAGACCGAACGCGTGCATCGTCTTGGTCGCTACTAAGAAAAGAAATCCAGACATGTTATCATAAAATTCACGCTTTTCGAGGCCAAACAGCGCATAGTAGAAAAAGGGGTTCCCATTCAAACGCACTGCAGACGCTGTACGAGAAGATATTTCCCTTCAAACGCGCACCGCAAGGAAAGAGCGGCTCGATTACGCAAAGTCTAAAAATGCCACTTTTCAACTTTACTTTGACAGACTATGAATATATAATTTCGTATACGTGTACGATGCCGCCCCGGACACCGTAAAAATTTGTTCAAGATAGCTAGTGGGATCTTGGAATGTTCCGGCTTCTGCATTGCACTGGCCGTCCGCACGCGCAAGCAACATAATAAATTCTTTTTGTGTCATACCAACACCACCTAGATAGCACATGGCCTACGCACTCCGACCATGACGTCATACCACCTGGCCCGACTGTCATAGAATCTAATGGGAATGCTCCTGCGTAAGCAACAGTCATTTTGACGTCACCAATTTTGTCACGCCAGCCTTGGCAATAGAAATTTCGGGCCAGGTGGCATGACGTCATAGATCGGAGTAAATAGGCCATACCACCTGTTCAGGTGGTGTTGGCCATACTCTAGCATACGTATATCATATCAAAAGCATCGAACATTGTTCGTATTTGGACTACGACATACTGCTACTAACTGAAACGTAGCAACATTCGGCATCTTCAACTCTGACGTCTTGTGTGATTGTGTTGAACACGTAGTATATCGCAATGATAGACAAACAGAAAAAGAGGCAGGGTACTCATTGCCGAAAAAAAAGCGTATTTCATCTTTTCTCGTTGGTATCAGCAGCCCACTGGAAATACTATGCGTCTGCGTTACGTCAGCTTCTTTCAAATCACTTTTCCGTCTCTGCTAAAGCCTCCAGAATGTTCCGATACAATCCTTTCCACTCTGCAAGGTAATCTTAATTGCCACAATTAGCACTGAATTCTCAAAAACTACTTTTAACCTTTTCGGCGACATTAATTATCCAGATGCAGACTGGACTAATCTAACCTCCTGCTAAATTAGCGCTCGTGGCTTCATTCAATTGTTATTGGATTTTTTACTCACTCAATTACTTCACTGCACTACGGGTCATCATAACGTTTTGGCCCTCATCTTTACAGCGGATCCACATAATGTCACCCATATATCCCGTGATTCTGGTTTCAGTGACCATTCCCTACTGTCTGCAGAGTTCAGTATATGTCACTTTTGCCGAAGTCCTGCACAAAAGCATATTCTCACTTAAGCCAAAGCAACTATGAAGCTGTTAATCAGGGTTCTTTCCTCTGTTGCGAGCGTTTTATTCGGACTTTCTCCTTTCGATCAGTAACTGAAAGCTGGCCTCTTTACAAAAAGAAAGTCACACATTTATTGAATGAGAATATACCACTCATTACGTTTAGAGATAACCCGTCGAAACCATGGTTCCAGAGATCAGTGCGTACGCTGAAGAAAAAAAAGTGTTTCTTCAAGCTTTCCAGCACTTTGAAACAGCACTATCCCGAGCTAACAACCAGGCTGCCGAAATAAAATTTTCTTCTGCCATTGAGAAAGCTAAGTATAGGTTTTCATCTTGCGACCTTCAAACATTATTTTAAAGTTAACCTCAGGAAATTCTGGAAGACAAACTCTCCTCATGACGTTACAGTCAACATATCATTGTTAGACGCTGAGGGGTTTTCCATTGCGAATAAAAATCTCAATATGATTTAAATATCTTTCTTATTATCATATGGCTTAAAGGTTTAAGGACCTCGCTCTCGAATGTGAACCTATTTAAACAACCGAGCGCCAGGTCGTTGCAAATCTCTGCCCATTAGAAGAAAAGAAATGATGGGGATCCCACGCACTGTGGGGATTCAGGTAAGCGAAGCGTCGTATGCTGTTTGCTTTCATTTCGGATAATTATTGTTCGGCTTGTCGCTTCTGGTCATGGTTCTCACGACGCTTGTCGTCCTTCGTGGCCGCCACGCGTCGTTGCCTTGCCTCCCGTCTTCGAGCCATTCGCGGTCGGCACCGCGTTTCGCTGCGTGCTCCTGCTCCACGCGACGCTTCTTTCGGGCCTGGGTGTCGTCGACGCGAAGTGCGCGCTTTGGGGCCATTTTAATGGCGCGTTTTTACGTGCTCCTTTTGCATACGTGGCCAGCACGCCTGTTGAGACGGCACCTCCAAGCGTTATCTTCAGGCTATGGACGATTGCTATGTTCATACCATCACTGCCCAGCACGCAACCTCGACAGCCCAGCACCTGCATTTTTGTCGCATAGGAAAACAAGCACAACACGTGCCGTATGCACAAACTGTTAAATGCTGCAGCGGCGGCGCTGGCAGTTCGCGTGATGATGATGATAATTTATAGGCATCCCCTTTGTAGCGGGGCGGGGACAAGAAGTCACCATGCCTGCTTGATTTAATAAGGTATGTTATACATATTTTTATCTGGCATTTTTGCATACATCTCAATAATATTTTTTCTGTCAAAATCTACCTTGTACAATGATTATGACTTCAAGATATCAGGGTGAATTAACCTCTTCCCTCCTTTTTTTCGCCAATACAATAAACGTCTCTTGCTTATCTCGACTGATGACAAGTTGATACTTCCGTCCACTTAAATCCAAGCACTTCTGGAAGGTGTACGTTCCTACGGTTCTCGCTGGGTGAATCCCTTCGCATTCTATTAGGATGTGCTGAGTGGTCTCTGGATATTTGCTGCAGCATATACATGCCTCATCTCGTTCCGGATATTTACTCCGGTATGTTTCGGTCCTTAGTCAACCGGCTCAAGCCTCAAACAGCAAATAGCAAAGGCCTCAAATAGTCTTTGTGTTATCATGCTGATTTTCTCCAAATAGCAAAGGCCTCATATAGTCTTTGTGTTATCATGCTGATTTTCTCTTCTGATTCCTTTTTCCCCAGTCTTGTAAATCTCCATGGTCTTTCTTGTTCCCATTGTTTGCATTCAATTCGCTGCCTCGGTTTCTCTCACTTTCTTTCTGATGACTCCTGGTTGTTTTTATACACTTTCCATTACATTGCACATCGTTGCCAACTTTCTTGACCTCTTCCTCCATTCTGTGTCCATGCTTTTCAGGTGCAGAGACGGTAGACACTTTAGCCGCCCATTTATTAGAGTGGAGCTGTTAAAGGCTCGCTAGGTTGGTCTCGTTGTCGTGCGCAGCATGGCCGAGCTGGGAGAGAGTGAAGTTTGCGCGCGTGCTCGGCACGCGCTCGTGCCACTGTTCCCGCGTTTGACGTCGTCGTCTGCTTCCACAGCTGGCTGCGTTGCCGCTAATCCTTCCAGCGTAGAATTTCACTTCTCTTCTGTCGTTGTAATGGGGAGGCTGCGTTTACGAGGGGAGGGGGGGGTGGAAGCCATTGCTTACGGGGTGAGGGGGGGGGGTTATCAGCTATTCGTGACGAACGGACGACGTGTCTTAACGCGTTTCAGCAACGCCGCCGCGAACGCACTAGGAAAAGGGTTCGTCGTTGACGTGCCGATTCTGGCGTGAGGGCTTCCGAAGCGCAGACGAAACGTCAGCGAAGAACAGCGGACCCGAGTTGAGAGAACGCGATGTTGAGGCCAAACATAAGAGCCGCCGACTCCAAGTTGCGGGAGCACGATATTGAGGTCAAATGTCAGCTTCGTCTTGCCCACCAGGAACCCAACAACGGTGGTGCACGCCTCTGCAACGCTAGCGCCAACTTCCCCGGTGTGACGGCCAGGTTTCTTCTTCTTCTTCTTTCTGGGGTTTTACGTGCCAAAACCAGTTTTGAATATGAGGCACGCCGTAGTGGAGGGCTCCGGATTAATTTTGACCACCTAGGGGTTCTTTAACGTGCACTCAAAGCGAGTTTCTCAACCGGAGTGTTCATGATATACCTGTTCGGTTGGGTGATGCCCAACGACGATACGGCCATTCTCTCGTGAGGGGCAAGATTCACTACTGCAGACCCACCATAGCCGAGGCTTCGCTGGCTTCCATCTTCGCAGTAGTGGAAGGGCTATGAATTTTTTCCTCCATGTTCCTGAGTCTCTCTAAAACTGATTTGCTCTGTGCTTCTCTGGCTTCATAAGAGATCCAACATGTCACCGTGCACTGCCTCATTTGGTATGTTCTATATCAATTCAAAGTTATGCCATTCGGTCTGTGCAAGGGCCCAGTCACATTCGAGCATATGATGGACTCTTTGCTTCAATGGTTCAAATGGCGCACCGTGGGCTCCCTAAAGCCAACCGACCTACTGATATTTGGTTAACTTCCTACCCCGACAAGATTTTAAGCATAGAATGGCATTTGCGAACGTTAGCGCTGGAACCATTACTCATTTCCAGATTCCACGCACCACCTCATACTTATTGCGCCCCTCCAATGAGACCGTCACACGTATTGTTCGTCGCGAGCTCGAGGCTGTAAGTCCTGCCCTGTTACATCCACGCCCACTTGACCCCACCTTTCCCGCAGGGGCGTCTGCGCAAGCAGGCGTTTGGTGAGTTGCGCCACCACGTACCCGAGCACACGAGGGCTGGACCCTCCCGCGTCTACCGTGCGCGGCTTAGCCGTGTCCGGGGAAAAGGGGATCCTGGGGGTTGAGCCAACGCTGAGTGTTTGGACCTTTAAGGCCCCTCAGCAGAGGCAACACACCCCTTTGGCCTCGGCTTCACGTAGACGGCACCCCCGGACTGACCCACCCGGGGGAAATCGGTAGTTGCCTTTTCCTGTCTCTCTCTCCCTCCAACCTTCGTCTTTCTCTCTCACTTTCCATCTCTCCTGTTTTCTACTCTCTTCTATATTACTTCCAATCTTCTTGGCAGCGAGGGTTAACCTTGTGTGGGTAGCCAACCTTGGATATTCATATTTGGTTATAGTGGTGGCGTACAGTTGGCGTTGGCAGGACCTGTCCTTTACAGATTCTGCAGCGTCCCCTTGTTGGGCTCCATGGTGGGTGGCTGGCGCCACCGCCGAAACAAATTCCGCATACATGGATAGTTCCTTTCCCGCACTTCCTGATCGCCGCCAGAAACGGGGGCGCACCGAAGCATTCCAATTTTTTGGCCAAAAAACAGAAATTTTCCCGCGCTTTCACGTTATTCATAGTGAGAAGCCAGACAAGAGCGTAAGAGTTGCATCACCCTTTTTCGTTGCGAAATGTTTGACCGATACCATAGGACCAGGCTACAAGGCTACAAAGTTGGCAAGTGGAGATCTCCTGATGGAACTCCGCGACAAAAAACAACATGACAAGTTACATACCCTAGTGTCTTTTGGCGAAATACCAATAACAGTGACCCCGCACCGCACGATGAACACCACTCGTGGTGTCGTCTCAGATGACGATCTCATGGACCTAACCGAAGCTGAACTCCTAGAAGGCTGGAAAGATGAAAATGTGATCAATGTAAAACGAATTAAGATGAGGCGAGATGGCAAAGAGATCCAAACGAAACACGTTATTCTCACATTCGGTACAAGTGTTCTGCCCGAGACCATAGAGACAGGATACATCAAGATCGAAGTCACGCGCTACATTCCGAATCCTCTCCGTTGCTTTAAGTGTCAAAGATTTGGCCACAGTTCGCAGAACTGTCGTGGCCGCCTCACCTGTGCGAAATGTGCCCACGAACATGCATCCGAATCCTGCGAAAACAAACTGCAATGTGTCAACTGCGACGGCGAGCATGCCGCCTACTCGCGGTCCTGCCCGTCGTGGAAAAAAGAAAAAGAAATTGTCACAATCAAAGTCAAAGAAAATATATCGTTCAAAGAGGCACGAAGGCGGGTGTCATACCTGCCAAAGAACACCTTTGCCGAAGTGGCGCGTCAGGGGGCAGCGTCGCAACGGCTTCCGGCGGCTGTCCGGCCCACACACAGTGAGCCGGCAGTGACGCCATCCGCCCCCTCGGCGGCTGCAGCTAGCGCTGCTCCGCCAACTCACAAGAAGGGGCCATCGACCTCCGCGCTGGTGGCCTCCAGGGCCTCGTCCCTCGAAGCGAGGCCTTCTCGTCAAACCAACCGCTCGCAAGAGCGCGTGTCCAGCGCCTCGCAAGAGGCTATGGACACAACAACCAGCCAGACGGCGCCACTTGCGCCTAAGGAGCCGCGAGAATCTCGTGATCGCTCCAAAAAAGAGAAAGCCCGCATCACAGGGCCCGACAAGGGCTCTGTAAGTTAAGTTAGTCTCTTAAACACACAGCACAAAATAAACTTTCAACATGAATACACAAATAATACATTGGAACGTCAGAGGACTCCTACACAACCTCGATGACGTTAAAGAAATCCTACACAGGTTTAACCCTAAGGTGCTGTGTGTTCAAGAGACACACCTTAAATCTACACAATGCAACTTTCTCCGGCAATACGCCATTTTCAGGAAAGACCGAGACGACGCTCTTGCGTCGTCCGGTGGTGTAGCAATAGCAGTAGACAAGTCCGTAGCTTGTAAACATGTACCCCTTCAGACGGCCCTTGAGGCAGTGTCAATTCGGGCAATTCTTTTCAATAAATTGGTCACAGTATGTTCTATATACATACACCCAAATTATATTGTCGGAAAAACTGAATTTCATAACCTCATTGACCAGCTTCCCGAACCTTACATTCTCGTGGGAGATTTTAATGCTCACAACACGTTGTGGGGAGACTCGCGATGCGACGCGAGAGGTCGACTCATCGAAAATTTCCTTCTGACCTCTGGTTCCTGCCTTTTTAATAAGAATAAGCCGACCTACTATAACGCCCAACATGATTCGTACTCATCAATAGATCTAGCAATTGGATCTGCTTCTCTTATGCCTGACCTTGAATGGAATGTCATTAACAATCCTTTTGGAAGTGACCACTTCCCTGTAATTTTAAACTAAATAACGCAGCACGATAACCCTCCCAATATTCCTCGATGGAAATTATCATCGGCTGACTGGGAGCATTTTAAAGATTTAACTTATTTACCACGAGATTTTATTAACAATTTTAGTATCGACGATGCTGTTGCATATTTTACTGCTTTTATTATCAATGCTGCTGAAAAGTGTATCCCACAAACGAATGGTTGCTCACTTAAAAGACGTGTCCCCTGGTGGAACGAAGACTGCAGAGAGGCGCGAAATAGACAGAATAAGGCATGGAGCATATTGCGTAGATCGCCAAGTGCAGAAAATCTAATTGAATTCAAACGCATTAAATCACAGGGAAGACGGACACGACGTCAGGCAAAGAGAGAAAGCTGGGTGAGGTTTCTATCGTGTATAAATTCATACACACAAGAGGCAAAAGTGTGGAATGGCTTAAGAAAGCTAAAGGGTCACCAAATCCATCCGTTGCCTCTGGTGAATGACCAAGGGAATACCTTGCAGGACCAGGCAGACTGTCTTGGGGAGCACTTTGAGCGTGTTTCAAGCTCAATCCACTATTCGCAACCCTTTCTTAAATATAAACAGAGAGAAGAATCTAAGCCATTCGTACGGAAATGTCGACAGACCGACCCGCATAACCTTCCTTTCAGTATTGCTGAGTTGAGAGCTGCCTTGATCGCATCTAAGAGCTCTGCACCGGGACCCGACAGAATGATGTATGACATGATTAAGAACATACACCCTGATACACAACTGACACTACTCGCACTTTTCAACACTATTAGGGCTGCCGGATACCTTCCGTCCGCATGGAAAGAAGCGACTGTGGTCCCTGTATTGAAGCAAGGTAAAGATCCTTCCTCGGCGGCAAGTTACCGTCCCATAGCTCTCACAAGTTGCGTATGTAAGCTATTTGAAAAAATGGTTAATCGACGACTCATACATTTCCTTGAACTCAACAAAATGCTTGATCCCTATCAGTGTGGCTTTAGAGAAGGGCGAACAAAGTATCCAAGTGGGCAGACGAAAACGGTTTCAAAGTGAACCCCCACAAAAGTTCTTGTGTTCTGTTCACCAAGAAGAAAGGGCTTGTTGCAGATCCCACTATCAAAGTGTATGGACAACAAATACCTGTTAACAAAGAGCACAAGTTCCTAGGCATCATGCTTGATTCTAAACTTACTTTCATTCCACATATAAAATATATCAAGGTGAAATGTCTAAAAACAATGAACTTACTAAAAGTTTTATCTCGCACATCCTGGGGTAGCGACAGGAAGTGTTTAATGAATCTTTACAAGAGTCTCATTTCATCACGATTGGATTATGGTAGCGTGGTATATCACTCTGCCGCCCCTAGTGCGCTGAAGATGCTGGACCCCGTCCACCATCTAGGTATCCGCCTGGCCACTGGCGCTTTCAGAACAAGCCCCATTGAGAGTTTATACGTCGAATCAAATGAGTGGTCACTCCATCTGCAGAGAACATACACCAGCCTCACATATTTCCTTAAAGTCCACTCAAATCATCAGCATCCGTGTTTTAATACCGTTAACGATATGACGTGCGCTACACTTTTTCGTAATCGTCCCTCTGTAAGACAACCTTTCTCACTGCGTGTCAGGGAGCTTAGTGAAGAAATGGATATCCCACTCTTCGAACATCGCCTAATGCCTTCAGCCAAGCTGTTACCAGCCTTGGGAGTGGCAGGTAGTAGCATGTGATATATCATTCGTAGAGATTACAAAGCACGCTTCAGAAGTCGAAATCCGAATGCATTTCCTAGAATTACAATCCAAGTACTCGTGCACAGAATTCTACACAGACGCTTCTAAGTCGCATGTCGGAGTATCTTATGCAGCCGTCGGTCCGTCCTTCTCGGAATCCGGCGTACTCCACCCCGAAACAAGCATCTTTACGGCTGAGGCCTACGCAATATTGTCAGCTATAAAGCATATAAAGGAATGTAAACTTCAAAAAACTATTATATTTACAGACTCCCAAAGCGTCGTAAAAGCATTGAAGTCACCCTGTAAACAGAAAAACCCTGTTCTCATTGAGCTCTATTCTGTTCTTTGTAGAGCATACGCAACTAACCAGCATGTCATTATATGCTGGGTGCCAGGGCATAGAGGCATCGAGGGCAATGTTCTTGCCGACCAAATGGCCACATCAGTCACATCACCCGCTATCAACCCTACAGCTGCTGTTCCTGCAACAGATTTAAAACCTTTCTTGCGAAAGAAACTGCGAAGCCACTGGCAACGCTTGTGGGACGCAGAAACAAGTAATAAACTTCATTTGATTAAGCCGCAATTAGGTTACTGGCCTTCCATAACAAAAACCCGGCGAACTGATATCCTGTTCTGTCGTCTAAGAATAGAACACACGTACGGCACCCACAATTTTCTATTGAGTGGTAATGACCCTCCAACCTGTGGTAGATGTGGCGAGAGGCTCACCGTCCTCCACGTTCTCCTGGAGTGTCGGGAAGCCGAAAGAGAAAGGAAGAAACACTTTCCTCTAGCATATCGCTATTATGTCCCTCTACATCCCACTATGTTTCTCAATAAAGAACCGCTCTTTAACACCAAAGCAGTCCTCGCATTCCTGAATGATGTTGTGCTACATGTTATTAGCCCAACAAGTTCGTAGCGCATCCTCTCTCCAGAGGATGTTGCTGTGATTGTTTTTTATAGCACATGCCTCCAGGCCCTTGTGTCTCAAGGGCTCTGTTTAGGCACTTGTGCTTCTGGCTAACTCTTGCATCTGCAATATTTTGGAAGTCATATCATTCTTTCGCAAAGTATTGTTCATGTCTATAGTACACATCATTAGTGATTGCCATAATTTTATTACGTATAGATTTTACGCACTTTACAGCGACTGCTTTTAGGCCCCTTTACAGCCATGCCACATCTAACCTTCATATAATTGTACTATTAATATACCACTAACAAGCCATTACCATCGTCCTGGCGCTCTTTGGCCACACCTGGCCCTTGCGCCAATAAACAACAATAATCATCATTGACCCCACCTTTGACCAACCAGCTTTGGCGATCTCCCTCATTCAGGAAGTTGAGCGGTAATAATTTGCCAACCTCGGTTTTCCTGCTGCCTGCTCCGTCTCCCGACCTGACGCCCGACTGGTGCCGACAGCTGCGCCTCGCAGCGATCTGTATTCCAGTCCCAGATACCGCAACCCTGCAGAGTGGAGAACTCTGGATGACAAGCCCATTTGCTTCCGTTGCCACCGCATTGGCCACGTCGCTCGCCACTGCCGCACCTCCTGGACATCGCATTCGAGCTACTTCTCCCCATTTCCTCTCGCCCATATGCCGACTCTCGCCGCTACTCACCTCGCCGTATGCCTTCTACCTCTGTCGTATCCATCGATGATAGTCGTCCCGCTCGCTCGCCGTCACCTCAGCGCCGTCGGTCCCCGTCGCCCCAGCCACGCCGCTATTCGCCGCCGACCAATATGGACCCTTCCGGACGGAAAACTAGACCATGCAGCTCCTGGGTGTAGCGCTGCATTATCTTCGTCGTGTCAAAAATTCTCCATTGACGCTCCCAAGGAACATGAACTTACTTGATGTCCATGTTGACGGTGTCCCTTTGACGGTGTTAATAGATACTGGAGCCCAAGTGTCCATAATGAGTAATAACATCCGTCGTCGTCTGAAGAGGGTTCTCACGCCTGCTACTACACGAGCCGTACGCGTCGCCGATGGCTGCACTGTTGCCGTCACTGGAATGTGTACTTCTCGGATAAGTATCGCCGACCGCCACGTTCCAGTTCTTTTTACAGTGCTGACCAATGACCTAATCATGACCTAATCCCCGGACTAGACTTTCTTACAGCGCATTCAGCTTTGATCGACTGTTCTACCGGTACCCTTCGCCTCGAACTTCGTCTACTCGCGCATATTCGTGCTGAACTGCCGAACAACTTTAGTACGACCGCCTTCGTCCACCTGCCGCCTAAGACCTTGACTTTCGTCGATTTGCTATCATCTTTCCCTGTGCCCGAGGGTGATTGCGTGGCTACTCCTGTTCCTGATGTCTTTTTGATGCGCAATATTACTGTGGCCTACTCCGTCGTAACCGTCGCCGATAACCAGACGTAATTTTGGACTAA
The DNA here is from genome assembly GCF_013339745.2 of Dermacentor silvarum. Taxonomy (NCBI): domain Eukaryota; kingdom Metazoa; phylum Arthropoda; class Arachnida; order Ixodida; family Ixodidae; genus Dermacentor; species Dermacentor silvarum. The sequence continues at coordinate 18,293,420 of NC_051164.1, read as the reverse complement.
CAAAGCAAGTTCTACGCCAAGGCATATTGGTTGCAACGCTGCGGGCTATAGATGACCAGGTCACGGCGTTTTCAGTAGACGGCTGCTCCGATTCTTCACCATGTCCACAGGATGCTGTTTGCCTTGACGCAACCTTTAGTTCCATGATTGTTGCGGATCTATTGCCCGAACAAGCAGCATCTCTTTGTCGCCTTTTGGTTTCCTTCCAAGACATCTTTGACCTCAACAATCGACAATTGGGTCAGACTTCAATTGTTCAGCATCAAATAAATACTGGTGTTGCCAGTCCTGTTCATCGCCAGCCATATCGAGTTTCTGTTTCAGAGCGTAAGGTTATTCAAGATGAAGTGCACAAGATGCGTGCCAAAGGCATTGTTGAACCCTCGTCGAGCACTTGGGCGTCGCCCGTTGTGCTTCTTAAAAAGAAATATGGCACGTGGTGCTTCTGCATAGATTATCGTCATCTAAACCGAATTACCAAAATGACGTCTACCCCTTGCCTGGCATTGATGACGCCCTCGATTGTCTCCACGGTGCCAACTACTTCTCATCAATAGACCTTCGGTCTGGTTATTGGAAAATTTGTGTGGATGAAAGAGACCGCGAGAAGACCCCATTTGTCACCCCTGATGGTCTCTATTAATTCAAAGTTATGCCATTCGGTCTGTGCAAGGGCCCAGTCACATTCGAGCGTATGATGAACTCTTTGCTTCAATGGTTCAAATGGTCAACATGCCTTTGCTACCTAGACGACGTTCTCGTATTTTCGCCTACATTTGAGACACACCTTGAGCGCTTATCAGCTGTTCAAGTCTTTCGCGAGGCTGGGCTCCAACTCAATTTCTCGAAGTGTCACTTCGGTTGTCGGCAGATTACAGTGCTGGGCCACCTCGTCGACGCTTCCTGTATTCAACCAGACCCGGAGCAAATTCGTGCTGTCACCTCTTTTCCGGTGCCTTCGTCTGTCAAAGACGTCCGAAGTTTTGTAGGACTCTGCTCCTACTTCCGACGGTTCGTTAGACTTCGCAGTGATTGCCCGACCACTTACTGATCTTCTGAAGGACGTGCCGTTTACGTGGGGTCCCGCTCAAACTGCCGCGTTTGCCCACCTGACCAACATTATCACCACGCCACCTATTCTGGCCCACTTTGACCCTTCCTCTCCTTCAGAGGTCAGTACCGATGCCAGTGGTCACAGTATCGGAGCCGTCTTAGCCCAACCCCAACAGGGACGTGATCGCGTTATCGCCTACGCTAGCCGCCTCCTCACAGCAGCGGAGTGTAACTATTCGATTAGAGACCGTGAATGCCTGGCTCTCGTCTGGGCGGTTTCTATACTATAGAAACCGCCCAGACGAGACCGCCACAATGTTTGCCCCGATGGTCCTGCCCTACTCCTCGTCATTCCTCGGCACCTCCGGTCAGCTGTTCTCCAAGAACTTCACGACTTTCCAACGGCAGGTCACCTTGGCGTCTCCCGCACCTACGACCGGATTCGCCGACGCTTCTTTTGGCCAGGCCTTGCCCGCTCCGTCCGGAAATACGTTGCGGCGTGTGATAAATGCCAGCGGCGTAAAACACCATCGACGATCTCTGCCGGGTGCCTTCAACCGCTCGACATTCCTTCGGAGCTGTTCTTTCGCTTTGGCTTACTTGGCCCTTTCCCTCTATCAACGTTTGGCAACAAACGGGTCGCTGTGGCGACAGATTACGCCACGCGCTGCGCCATCACCAGAGCGCTTCCAACAAGCGGCGCCACAGATGTCGCCGTTTTTTTACGCGACGTGATTCTGCAGCATGGAGCTCCACACCAACTGCTCACTGACCGTGGTCGGACATTCCTTTCTCAAGTCATCGCCGACATCCTGCAGTCCTGCTCAACCAGGCACAAGTTGACTACGTCTTACCATCCACAGACTAATGGTCTCACGGAGGGTCTCAATCGAACCCTGACAGACATGCTTGCAAAGTATGTCTCGTCTGACCATACTGATTGGGAACTTGTCCTACCATATGTCACATCTGCATATAACTCTTCGCGTCACGACACTGCCGGCTATTCCCGGTTCTTTCTGTTGTTTGGCCGAAAACCCACATTGCCACTGGACACATCCCTTCCATCCGCCGCAGCAGAGACCAGCAAATATACACTTGACGCCATCACCAGGGCAGCCCAAGCTCCCAAAATTGCCCGCGCTCGCCTCCTGACCTCCTAAGAGAACCAACGGCGTTTGTACGATCGACATCACAGAGACGTTCACTTTTCGCCTAGATCTCTGGTACTTCTGTGGTCACCGAGTCGTCACGTTGGCCTGTCTGAAAAACTCCTGTCTCGGTACACAGGCCCATATCGAGTGCTGCGTGCCGTGGCTCCAGTTACGTATGAAATCGCCCCAGTCAGTACCAGTGCCTCATCTGCCCCGACTTCCACTGACGTTGTGCATGTCGCACGCCTAAAACCGTATAACCCTCCTGTTCCCATTGATATTTAGACGCACCGGGACGGTGCTTCTGCCGCCGGGGATAATGATACATGCATATTGCGTGTTTCTTCTGGACGATGCGCGCGGGCGCCCAGACGAAGAAGACGAACTGCGCTTTGCTCTCGAGCTGTCGGCTGAACTGGCCCGCGCTGCTGTTATCCTTTGTAAATATACTTTGTAAATAGTCTCCAGTACTTAATGCTTCGTTCGCGTGACAATGTTATTACTCACTTTTCCGTGGTTTATAAGCTATTTAAAGTTACACGATGTACACTGTTGTAGCCAGGAGGGATGAGCGAGACGGTCAGACGAGGACTCACATACACACACGTTTATTGGTCTCTCAGGCGTGTTCTCTCTCAAGGAGAAGACACGCACGCGCTGCCAGATCACCGACCACGCGCAGTCACGGGGAACTATGTCTCCGCGCGTTCACTAGATGGCAGCATATACATCTCCCCAACCGAGCAAGCGAAGTTCTCTGCAGCAGGCGGCTTCACGCACGTCCCGCTTGTAGTATGCGTGAAGGAAGTGTCTTGGTAACACGAACGGGCGTCTGCTACACCGTCATTGATACAGACACTTTCTGCGCTGGTGTTAGCAGGGAAATAGAGAACTAGCTGGGTCCTGTTGCTGCATGCAGCACCAGTGTTTCGCGTTAACCCAGTAGGACCGAAGCTCATCGGATGGGGCTTGTACTCTCGCTTTGCGTTTGAGGTCTGTCAACCAGATGTCTCTCCATAGAATAGCTCCTTAAGGCAGCGAATTCCGTGATGTATTGAAGAAAAAACTGCGCAACAAAGGCGAGGACGAAAGACAGGTACAACAGACGGGCGTCTGTCGAAGTCTTTCCTTTGACGTTTCCGGTATTGTTCTTCGAACTTCCGAAGGCTTTCTTGATCCGGCAGTTGGGGTGTTAGCTTGGTGGAACTAAGATGAAGCTTGGTTCTTAGCCGATGACCCATCAGTAGTTCCACAGGGCTATACCCATTCTTCAAAGGAGTCGACCTGTAAGCTAGACGCGTTAAATAAGGGTCTCTCGTCTTTGTCATGGAAGTCTTGATTATTTTTACCGCAGCCTCAGCAAGTCCATTGCTCTGAGGATAGTAAGGGCTAGAGGTAATTTGCTTATAGGCGTAGTCCTGAGCGAAGAGTGAAAACTCGGTCGACAAAAACTGTGGGCCGTTGTCGCAACCACTTCCTCAGGACTCCCGTGGCGTGCAAAAAATGACAGTGGTTGACTACAGCTGCGGACGTCAGCTCCTCCAGCCGAACCAGTTCAGGGTATCTTGAATAATAATCGGTTGCTATCAACCACCACTGGCTCTTAAAATGAAACAGGTACTTTGCAATACGTTCCCAGGGTCTTCCTGGAAATTCGGAGCTTATTAGTGGCATTTTCCTTCTACTTGTTGTTTCGACGCATTGCTGACATTGCTTCACCAGGGACGTGACATCAACTCTTATAGTGGGCCACCAGTCACAATCTCTGGCTCGAGCAAGTGTCTTTGTTATTCCTAAGTGTCCTTCATGTAAGAGTCGTAGGACATCCTTTTGGCAAGAGGCAGCGACGACAACTCGAGCAGCGTAGAGGAGTAATTCGTTCTCCAGAGTGAGCTGGTGTCCATGCTCGTAGAAGGACTTTAGGTTCACGGTAAATCTCGCCTGGAGGACCACTCTTTTTTTTTAGACCATCAGCGAAGTTGTGCACACAGACCGCCTGTTTGTTGAGATGCCTTTAACCATTGAACGCAATGCTCCTTTGTGGGAATAGAGCTTTTCAAAGAGTATATGAAAGTTCCCACGTTTTCTTCGAGCTCTGCGTCTTCTATAAGCAGCGAAAAGCAGCGAGTTGCAGCTTCTCTTTTTGTGCTTGAAGCCGATCTCGGCAAGCAGGCGACGCACAGTACACCGCCTTAGTTATGGGAGTTCCATACGCTCCGAGAACTCGGTAGTTATCTTCTCAACCGTCGGTATCACGTTCCGGCGAAAAAAATCGTGCACACATGACCTCAGCGCGCACAACATGAAGCTGTCAAACTTCGCGCTGCAGCTTCTCTTCTCCGCATTGCATGGGCGCTTCCGCGAGGGCGTCGTCAGTTTACCACCATGCGAAGCTTTAACTTCCTCCCTCACCCTGAACACAGTCCTCTCGCTGACACCGAGCATGTCGGCGACAAGCTTGCTCGAGTCCTCCCCGCTGCATTCAGGCTCCCTGTTACGCCAAAACGTGTAGCAGTCGATCACGTTGCTTGAATCGCTATTCAGGATGTGGCCGCTCTTGTTCTTGCCGAGGCTCCTTGGTGGTATGGTCATCGAGGCGACACAAGGCTCGTTCGGCAACAAAGGATGGCGTTCCGATGTCTCCTCGCTGGGCTCCATGGGGGAAAACTGCCACGGAATGCCGTGCTCGAACGTGCGCGAACTCACGAGATTGCAGGTTCGCAACCACAAAAAAGAACAAGAAAAAAATAATAATTAAAAATAAACCTAACACATTTAAAAAGTAAGCCTGTGAAAATCCACAAAGAGTATATATGAACCTTATGCTATTAAGCCAGCGACTGCTTTATAATTACACGCCCGGTGCCGTCGATCTTGCTCCGTTGAAGACGACGCACAGCGTTGTAGAAGGCACGGAGTTAATTTTCTCTCGCGATCCGGCATGTGCTGTAGCATTTCCATCACGATAGTTTTACCAAACAACTCATCAATATACACAAATTTTACTTATACCGAGAAATACGCGTTTTAGAAGCAGTCACAATTTTTTATCGGGGCTATTTCTTTAGTCGCGTAGGCAATTGGCTGCTGCGCTTCGGTCATCTGGGCGGGGCCCGGCTATACCCGTTAAGTTGTACCCGACTATAGAATAGACATAAACAAGCACACACTCGGAACTGATGTATTTATCCGAGCACTTCCCTATAGGTATCCCCCAGACATACACATAACAATACAACGAATGACTTCTCAGTACAACGAATGACGAATTTCTCAATAAAGAAGACCTCCGCTAATTATTTCTTCGCTTATCGGTTATGATAATTTATTGTCAACGTGTTGCTAAGTTATTTATTGTATTGTTTTGCGCATGACTGGGGACTGTATGCTTTGAAGCTTCAGAGGAGTAGATGAGCTGCGAGTGCCCGCTTATTTCTTGTCTATTCAGAGTCCGCATCCTATTTTGCGCCCCAAACATTTTCTAGTCATGTGCCAATCCAACAGCAGACGTCACTAAAGATCAGCTGATTTTGCCACGTCTTACAATTCTCTACAACCACCTTATTCACACCTCGACCGAAGAGCAATAGAATTGAATTGAAATCTGGGGTTTTACGTGCCAAAACCGCGATTTGATTATGAGGCACGCCGTAGTGGGAGACTCCGGAATAATTTAGATCAGACGCAGGGGATTTTTAACGTGCTCCAATGCACGGGACACGAGCATTGTTGCATTTTTCTCCCGTCGAAATGCGGCCGCCATGGCCGGGATATGATCCCGTGACCTTGTGCTTAGCAGCACAACACCATAGCCGCTAAATCACCGTGGCGGGTCGAGAAGAACAATTAGAAAGTATATACAGATAACTACTTTTATTCAGATCGGTGAATGTCAGAAACTAACGAAAATTACTGGCGGTTTCGGAAGGCTTTACACAAAAAGCACGTGGTCTAATTCACGTATAATATACCGTATGTATTTAAAACTCAGTGCATGACAGTGAAGACACTCTAATATTCGACAGTTCATTTCCTCTTGGCTGTCAATCGTTTTCTACTATCTGAACAGGGAGCTCAGCGGCTCATCTCATCTCTCACAGATATAAAATACATGTCTGCATCTATCTAACGGTCGTAATAGCAAATCGACGCACGTATATCTTAAAGCATGCCTACCGCTGTGCTTTGCACAACTAATGTGACTGCCCGTGGCAGTATGATAGATTGAGTTGCTGAATCATAGCGATGTTCTAATCTGGCGAGAAGTGCCTAACGTACAAGATACGAGTACACATCGTTTCGGTTACGTACGTTTTGTTACTCTGAAGACCTGCATGTCATATTGCAGTATCGCAACGTGCTTACATGCAGTGACCTTGATACGGCTGATGACGTGGATATGCAGCCCGCGCTCGCAATAAGGGTACTTACGTGTTAAAGCCATCAGTTCCACTGCTTTGCTCGCTGCCGTGTTGGCTACACTCTGAAACAAAACAATGAATGCTTTGTTATTACAATTCAAGTGCTTTTTGCTTTCGTTTCTACTTCAGTTGACAATTGACGCGCCATGTTTTTAAACATTACGGATCGCCAGATATCACTTTTTATATAACTAAAATTTTGTATGTCGTGTAAATTCTAAATTTAGTGAAACGCTTTTTTTTTCCTTCATACAGTGGGTATATATAAAAAGTAGGGTCCACCAAGCGTCAACGGTAAAGAAGTCGCGGTCAACGTCCACGAAAGTCCAGTTGCGATAGAGCACGGTGTGTGGATCGTTCGCGAAGCACAGTGTGTCACACGCAACGCACGGAAATCCAAACGTCTTGGGCAAGAAGCCAAGAAGTGCTTCTAAGAGTAGTTGTCCGCACTGGCGTAAGGAGGCGTGCTCGGATTTGCTGCCGCTCGCCGAGCGCAAGCCGCCGCTCGCATGCGATCCTGCTAGAGCATACGTTCCCTCACCGGCATCAGAATGAGTCGAGTGCTCTGAAATTCTCTGCGAAAAGATAATTTCACTTCCCGTTCTTGTTCACCCATCAAAGCCCATCGGGTCGCCTTGGCCACCCTGGAACGCAGTAACGGTCCTTGTATTATTCCGAAGTCTCTGCAGCCATTAGTCCGTTTCAGGCGACTCTCTTCCACTCCGGGACCTCTAAATGCTACTCGGCGTACTCCTGGCTGGCACGATACGGTCCACGCATTTCGGCGAGACAGTCCTCGCTAGCGTGCATCTCCACTGGCCCGTCAAGCCTGCGCAACCTTAGCGCTCTTGTGTTTCCTCTTTTCAGGGCCAGCTGATGCCTTGCGACGTGGCCCCACGTTGTCGTTACGAATCTGTGATGCAGGTTCTTTTATGGAATATTTCAGGTGGGTCCCTGAGGCGGAGCCTCCGAGAACCCAATTAAGCACAAAGCCGTTTTTCCAAAACGCACACAAAACTTTATATATAATTAGAGTGAAAATAACTACTAAAAGAAACATTTAATGAAAAAAATCTGGTGCGGCTTAGCTCAGCTAATCCTGGATACACAAAGCGAAAGCTCGGCTTATATAGTCTGGTTAAGTCTTGGTTTCACTTGGTTAACCTTTGATTTAGTTGTAATTATTATACTTGAGTATAATAATTGAGTTGAGTCAAACGAGGATAGCCGATATTCTAGTTGACATTAAGCGGAAGAAATGGAGCTGGGCAGGCCATGTAATGCGTAGGATGGATAACCGGTGGACCATTAGGGTTACAGAATGGATACCAAGAGAAGGGAAGCGCAGTCGAGGTCGGCAGAAAACCAGATGGGATGATGAAGTTAGGAAATTTGCAGGCGCACGTTGGAATACGCTAGCGCAAGACAGGGGTAATTGGAGATCGCAGGGAGAGGCCTTCGTCCTGCAGTGGACATAAAATATAGGCTGATGATGATGATGATGATTATACTTGAGTATACACTCATCGTTAAGCCAGGTATAAATAATAAGCCGACAAGTACAAGCGTTTTGCGAGCCGAATGGCTCACTCTTCCTCAGTCTCCAACGCTAGCGTTGTGCGCTTGGCATTCCGGACCCTCTCCAGTGAAGCAGTTCGCCAGGAGATATCCGCGGGGTGGTCAGACGCCGCTTGCCGACGACAGCTCCCGCGCAACGCTCAGAGATGACGGCACGGCCTCGCTCTCATCCATGGCGAGCGCGGCGTTCCTTTTAGCGCCCCCCCCCCTACTTTTTTTTTAACACGAAAGTGTTTTATGCCGGGGTCCACCAAGACTTCACTGACGTATTTCCGTCACGGAAATACGTCATACGGAAATACGAAATGACGTTCTTACAATGTCCACGAACATAATACAAAGAAAGAAACCAGAAGAAAAAGTTCCACAAACAAGCAAAATTTGGAAATCGAACCCACGACCTCTCGGTCCGCGACGATAGATCGCCGAGCGTTTAACCCTTGCGCCACAAAGCATTTGCAGAGAGCTACACAGACGCGCCTTATATATCTAACACTCCTCCGTGTACCCGCGCTCTTGCTCGGGGCGGTGCCGCCGCCTACGAGCAGAAAAGAGAAGTACTGCATTATGACACTAACGCGCACCGACAGTGAACGCTTCGGTGGTCTCAGCACTACGACGCCTCGATGCCAGCATTCGAAGGGACGCTGGCATCAAGAAGCACTACCAACGCCACCTAGGTGGCGTTCACCGTACTCAGCACAGCGGAGCGTGGCCTCCGCAATTAGCTCTGAAAATGTTTCTGAAGTTGATCGCGGAGGCTGCAATTACGACGCGCTGTACGCGCTGATTTGACTCGGTGACGATTCAGTTACGTGCTTTGTCTTGCGCGTTGTATTAGTGTGTCAGTTACGTGCTTCGTCTTTCGCGTTGTGCTAGCGTGTGCAGCGTAGTGCAGCTTCCATATGCACGACGGTTGCTCATGGTCATCGACGTTGGTAGTCGTGATGGAGGAGACGTGCCACCAGGCGTCAGCGTGGGGGCATCAACGCCTAAGGGCGCTTTAGCCACAAAACACCAATAGACATTATATATCAATGTGCAATAAACATTACACTACTTCTGTGAAGACACGTTTCACTTTCGTGTTCTATACCGATTCCTATATAAGAGGGATCAACCACATTTTTTTTTGCTCTTCGTGCAGAATAAATTTATTATTTAGTAAAAATGATTGCGAACGATCTCGTAAAGTCCCATCGAATCTGTGCCACGTGCAATTTCACAAAGTAGACGCAAGACCTTTTGTGCAATGAGGAAATGTTTATTTTGCTCTATATAAAAGCTCGTTCCGCGCTTTTTGTGCGTTCATCCAACGTTGTGACCCCAGCAGGTGAGGCAGTAGTCCCTGTATGAAGCTCCACCGGACGGAACCAGCTGAAAAAAAAGTAAATTACAAGCATGTTACATTTTCAAGCACGTAACAGCATGTTACAAGCATGAGTCATTTTGGTATTTAGACATAGATTCGAATACTGCGTCTAGAGGCGAAACGTGCGAAAGCGGTGAATGGGCGGCATTACATACAAAAGCAATTCGCTTTTACATACATGGCGTAGAAAATACCCGACTCATCCCAAACATATATGAAAACATCTGATTTCCAAGCGTTCCCCCATTTCCGGCCATTATTCTGCACTTTGGCAGCACAAATACACGAGCGACTTCGCGTTTCCAAAACTTGGCCTCGAGCGACGCGACGGTACGCTACATACATAGATACAGACGCAACAGGCACTCAAGACAAATGTCTGGGTGCAATGCCTTTTTTCAGTCCTTTAGAAGACGTAATTTTCGAATTACAAGTTTCTGATATGTTCGTCGTTCGCGCGTTCTGCCGGCGCCTGCAGCACACCCCATGTTATCACTCTTGGCAATCGCCCATCGCGTTTTTAACAGGCGTGAGTACCGAAAGAAGGTATATTGCGACGTAGCGTTTACACGACCTTTAATACGCCCCGAAGACGCGGCGGACCGATCACACTCGAGGCACAGATCAGTCTCAAGATGAGTCCCCACAAGCGATGAAGACGACGAAGCCGATGAGATGATGAACATGTGCAGCCAACGAAGAAGTCACTAAGAAATGCCCTCACTAATTTCCCCCACGTGCGAGCGGCCAGCCTGGACGCAACTTAAAGGGACGGCGAACGCCTTGTGAAAGGCTTCATGCGAGAGACGTGGACAATCTCGGCAGCGCGACAGCGGCGGTCAGTTGGAACCACAATAGGTTGAACGCGATAATTAACGGGAGAAGTCTGCTCTAAGACTCTGTATGGGCCTATGAACCGAAACTGAAACTTTTCGCATAAGCCAGGAGTGCGAACTGGAGTCCGGAGTAGCACTTCATCGCCCGGGCGGAAAAACACTGCACGGTGGGATGCGTCATAGAGGTTCTTGCGGTCATGTTGCCTTGCTTCAGAGTTGATGCGGGCGAGCTGGCGACAGTGGAGGAGGCGTGATATATATTGTTCACAAGAGGATGCAGCTAGAGTGACCGGGGCGGAGAAGAAAGAGACGTCAAGAAAAGAAGAGGGCGAACGGCCATATACGAGGTAACCAGTTGTGCGTTGTACGGCGGTATTGTACGCAAAAGTCACGAATGGCAAGCCAACGTAGTGCCCTTAGGAATCAGAAGTTTTTCGGATGTCGGGTTGGTAGCGCAGACGAATGCGGAGCCATTCTCAAGCCGGACCAGCCCTGATGCAAAGACTATCCCTCTGCTGAGACAGTGCGCAGATGGTTGTACGAACACGTCACCATGGTCAATGACATCCGATGCGATTGCAACAATTCGCTGATGCCAAGGAAGTAGCTCGGTGTCTTCTGCAGCAAGCAAACGAAGTGGTGCGTCATCTGTATGTAGCGAATAGGCGGTGTCGGTCATGTGGAGAACACGTTTCTGACAGCAGATAGAAGGGACGCCGTAGAAAGAAAATCCCATCCTAATATCAGCTGCTGGGTACGCGAACTGAGCACTGCGAATTGTACATAATGCAGAATTCCATCAATGGAGACACACACGAACAGTGCACATGGCGGCAGGTCGAATCGCGTTCCCTGGAGCAGCAAGTAGCGTAGGTCAGTCATAAGGAGTGGTAACTTTCCTGAGGCGCAAACACAAATCACGGTGAATAATTGACAAACTAGCGCCAGTGTCTATTAAAGCTTCCACGTGTACTCCTTCTACGAAAACAGATAGCATGTTATGCGGACGCGCTGGAGGAATTTCTGTCCTGTCGAGCAATGCAGCTTTTCCTCCAAAAGCTGCATAATTTAGTTTTCCGGTCGACGGTCGGCGAATGGAGAGGCTGGTCGAAGTGGCGAGGTGGAGCGACGAAGGGGTGACGGCGAGCGGCGTCTGGCAGGACGGTAGCTAGAAGGCATCGCGGAGGTTGCAGGTGGTGACGGCGAGCGGTCGGAACGCGGCGCATAAGGACGGCGTTGAAAAGAGTCCCCAGCACAAAAGTCGTCCTGTTCGTATGTGTCAAATCCGCGCCGTTCGTCTTGCTGCCGCTTGTGACAGAAACGTGCAATGTGGCCACGATATCCACAGTAGTAACAAATAGGTCGGGTTGGACGCCATGGCGGAAAGTAAGCTTGGTTTGGTGTGCTGGTAGACATCGAAGCCAAGTGCGTCTGCGTTGGTTTCGGAGGCATCGATGGCACGAAGGCTGGGGCAGCTGCGGCTACCTGCGCGTACGTTGGTGGGGGCCTAGGGACTAGAGGTTCCGTATACGCAGTACCCGCCATAGACGCCAACTCCTCCTTGACAACGTCACGCAATGTGGTATGGGGGTGTGGGTAGGAATGGGACCTGCCGAGAAGCCAAGAGACTGCAGCTCTTCTCGTATGATTGCGCGGACCATTGCGCGCAACGAGGAATCGGTCAGAGGTGTCCGGGGGCGGCAATCGGACAGATTAGAGTTCGTCGAGGCGCTGGCACGTAGCTACAATATCAGCGACGGTAGCCGGGTCCTTGATTGCCAACGCATTGAAGGCAAGAGGCCCAATGCCTTTTAGTATGTGGCGTACTCTGTCTGATACGAGGTATATGACTCACCGAGTTGTTGTTTGCGAGTGTCGAGTGTCTTCTTCGCGATGGCGGAACGAACAGCCGGAGTACCGAAAACCTGTCGGAGCGCTGTTTGAAAATATTCCAGTCGGTGAGGTCGATCTCGTGGTTGAAAAACCAAGTCTTCGCTACGCCCGTGAGGTAGAAGGAGACGTGGCGTAGCTTCATCACCTCGTTCCAGTGGTTAGCAGAACTCACCCGGTCGTAGTTGTCAAGCCAATCCTCCACATCTTCACGACGGAAGCCAGCGAACAGATGGGGGTCGCGCTGGGGCCCACTGACGATCCAAGATGGAGAGGCTGCGGCAGGCGGAGCCAATATTGTAGACGTAGAAGTAAGTGCCCGATGGCTCGTCCTGCGGCATGTTGGCGGACAGCTGGCACAAACGGCGACCTGAGCGAAGCTCCAGGAGGTAGAGCGGGCGAGCAGAGGACGGGGGACCGAGGATCACCCTCCACCACTTGCGACGTAGCGTTTACACGACCTTTAATACGCCCCGAAGCCGTGGCGGACCGATCACACTCGAGGCACAGATCAGTCTCAAGATGAGTCCCCACAAACGATGAAGACGACGAAGCCGATGAGATGATGACATGTGCAGCCAACGAAGAAGTCACTAAGAAATGCCCACATACTATCTTATAGCACGGACAACGGTATTTCGCACTGTAGTATCGAAGAAATAAAAAGTACGGTCTATCTTGTGAGCACTACCGTTTTGGCGACCGCGTCACCTAACCAGTGCAGCTTTAATGCGTCATCGTGTGAATATGGTGCATGCCCTTCATTTTCAGACTTACCCATGATAAGGAGAGCGCAAATGACGATAAGAACCATAGCCACCGTTGCCTTCATGATATCGGAGTTTCTGAAAGAGCGTACAGTGAAGCGGTTACGTTGAATACGGCGGCCTAAGAATACACAACCGGCAGTAGATGATAAATGAGTTCGGCGTAAGTCCGGAAGGGGAAAGGGAAAATTGTCTTCCACCCCATTGCAGCATGAAGATGCAGAGCAAGAACATACGGGTTTCTTAGAAAGAAAGGCTAGCAGCTGAAGAGTGATTCCTCCTGGTTGTGGGACCAACGTCTTTCTGGGGCGATCGCTCTACTATCTCAACTAATGAGAACACTAGCAGAGTACAGAGGGAGGATGAAATTACCGACTTGAGGCACAGGAACACGAAGATACAAGGCTTTCTTTAAAACGTGTACGGATTTCGTTTGTTTATAGCTTCGTGCTACAAATTCGATGACACTTCTTTCATGAACCTTCTTCCTCAGTGAGGCTTCCGCACTGAACTAATTTACCATATGCATTGTCCTTGTGCATCGAGTTGTCAAATAATTTGCTCTCGATTTGTGATTTGCTAGCCTGCTGGTTAGCTTCAGCTAGTAGAGCGACTGTCCCGGAAATGCGTTGGTCCTGGTTTGGGTTCCGTACCAGGAGAAATGTTTCTTCAACTGCTAGGCTTCTCTTTCAGAGAAACCGGTATGGGTTTCCTTTGCAGCTTCGTGCTACAATAAAGATTATTGAAAAGCCCACTCACATCCAGTTTCATCTTGCTCGATGTTAGACTTGGCATTTAAGCGGTGACTTTACAGATCACACTCTTATAAGTAAGGAACGTTTATTGGACCATTACCTCACACATATATCTCTGTTTTTCTAGTAAAATATCTTCCTCATGAAACTAATAAGATACGCCTTTTAATGAATAGTCAGAGATTGATGATGGTTCCAGGGTTGCATATAGGAAAACTTGCCCGAGTTACCTGACTGAGAATGATGGTGATGTATCATTACTATGGAAAAGGTTTGCTGATACTTGGCATTATCGCCTGAATGCACTGGTGCCAAAATTGTAAAAATGAATAAATGTGCGCCCTAGATTACTCGAAATAGTAATACTTTAGAATGGAATGAAAAATGGGTAAAGGAATGGGTAAAGGCACGAAACGGACGAAATAGATAGGCAAAAACGCACATTCATACAGTTAGTACCCTTAAATTTGTAATGAACGCTACATGGCCTGCCAATTTTTCCCTGTACGCACACAACGTATTCTACGTGGAAGTAGTCAGTGTGTAAGCCGGCATTAAAGTGTAGCAGAAGGGAAATAAGGCCTGATTTTGCCCTCCGACCACCAGCTTTGAAATTTGTGCAGCATACTTTGTACACCGGTAGGATAATATACCACCAAAACTGATAATTGATTCGGCGTGACTGCGCTTATAATGTACACAAATGCTTAAGCAAAGATGTGTTATAATAAAAAGCAAGGGGTTGTCGTTACCATTAAATTGTTTTATTAATTACAAAACATGATGAAAAGTTGTTTTCTGAGAGAAACAGTATTTGATTGAATGCGGCCCTTGAAGTTTAATATATTTAGCGTCGTGGTCGGTGGTATTTTAAATCGCTCTCTGGAATCGCACATCGGCCTTCTTGCATGCTGTCAAAGATCTACAATTCTAGTAGACACTTTCCAAAAGCGTGCAAGGACTTTGAAAATCGCTTGAACAACTGCAATGCTGAATTGCATGCCGAACACCACGAACTTACGTTTGGTATACAGCCGTGTGCAGCAGAATGCTTCGACCACTCTTTAGATGGCTTTTATTTCAAGCATCTGTCTTCGTGAAAAGAAAGTTCATAATAAATATAAAACCTAAAGTCCCCCAAAGCAAGCTCCTCAGCGCGGTATTGACAGATGGCGTCCCTTGACTCACTGAGGTCACCGTTTATCGCTGGATGGGCTGAAGAACGGCTGATGGAAGCGGATGTTTCTTTTACAGTCACAAAGGGTAATAGCCGAAAAGCCTGTAAATTACAAGGTTCTAAATGATTCATGGAGCAATAAAAAGCGCGTACTGTACCGGAGCAGATGACCCTTTTTTATAGTTTGCGACAGACAGGAAATTTAGCAGCGTACCGTTGTTGATACAGCACGCCCGTCACGGCTATGAAACGCGAGATGTAAACCAAAGACTAGTTCTAATGCCTAGCTTTGTTAGGTTTGCTGAGCTCTAAACGACATCCGGTTATGGTGCATCGCTATAACGATACAATAAATTAATCTCGCGGCCAGGTATTACATGTCACAAAATATCTCCTTAAAGGGGCTTTTATGTTTTGTTCAATGCTGTCGTAAAATTTGATATGACCTCGAGATTCAACGGAGAGTAGACAATTTATAAACACCACAGAACGATGTTTGAAAAAGGCGCATTTCCCTTACAATTTCGCTAAAAAGGACGAATAGGTAAAAAAATAGGGATAAATAGGAGGTTAGCCAGTACAATGACCAGTTATCTACCCTGTGTTGTGGTGATGGGGTAAATGACATCAAAGTAATAGTAGAAGAAACAAATAATGGAATGACAATGCAAGACTGCTCAGTGAAAAACAGCGAAGGGCCGTAGAACGCAATGGCAACCTCTCGTGAGCTGGATGTGTGGTGTGGTGGGTTCTGCGAAAATCAGACGAAACGTGAAATTCCACAGTCAGGTATTGATTCTCTGTATCACTAAATGGGCGCAGTAGCCTACTGCGAGCCTGTTGCCGTTTCAATAAATGACGTTTCAGACAACGATATGACTTGGACGGTGCTTAATGCGTGTTTCAACAATGAACGCAAGTAGTCTCTGTTTTCTTAAATTTTAACATTTGCAATGTTCTTTGCCTTATAGAGAAAGCAGAAGGCGCGCACACGTATCGACAAGAAATACTGCTTGTGTACAAATGCATCATGGATGTTTGCTTCTATGCGCACGAGGTGACCGGTTGTAGATCGGCCTTCCTTAAAGCCACATTGAAATGGGTCAAGCATTTTGTTCCACTCTAAGAAATGTACAAGACGGCGATTGATCATTTATTTTCTCAAAAAGTTTGCAAAGGCAGCTCGTGAGCCCTATATAGTCCGGTAGTTGGTCAGCAATGATGTATCATTGCCGTGCTTTAAAACTGGGATGACAATAGTTTTCTTTCCATTTAGATAGCAGATACCCAGCGGCCCAGATACTATTAAAAAGTGTGAGTAGTGTGATTTGCGTGTCGGAGTGCAAGTGCTCAATCATAAGGTTCATGATGCCATCCGGACCACGTGCAGAGGTATGACATGGTGACGAGGCGGCTTTAAGTTCGGCAATGCCAAAAGGACGGTTATGAGGGTTGTTTGGGCTACATTTTCGGTTCAGTGGCTTACAATTTTCTATTGCTTGTACTTCAGGAAGCTCTACAAGTAGTGGGTGGAGCTAGACGCATGTTCCAAGTGTTGACTAAGAGCATTGGCCTGTTCGTCCAACGTGTTTCCTTCTTGATCCACCACAGGCAACGGATGGACTTGTTGTCGCTTAAGCCTCCTTAGTCTGTTCCATACTTTTGCCTCTTGTGTGTACGAATTGATGCCGGACAGGAACCTCTCCCAGCTTGCCCTTTTAGCTTGCTGTCGCGTTCGCCTTCCCTGTGATTTCATGTCTTTAAATTGAATCAAATTTTCTGCACTTTGGAATCGGCGAACTATGACCCACGCTTTATTTTATTTTTTTACACGCCTCCTTGCACTCATCATTCCACCATGGAACTCGTCTTCTGCATGAGCTACCGCTTGATTGTGGAATGAACTTCTTTGCTGCCTAGAGGACAAAATCGGTAAAGTACGCTACCGCATCATCTGTACTAAATTCGCTGATTAAATCTCGGGATAGAAAAGTTGATTTCTTAAAGTTTCCGATCAGAAGAGGCTAGTTTCCATGTAGGGACATGAGGAGGGGAGTCATCTTGCTTTACTAAGCTAAGATTTAATGAAAAGTGGCCACTTCCGAATGTAATTTTGACCACATTCCATTCTAAGTCGGGAAATAGGGAAGCAGATCCAATCGCCAAGTCTATCGATGAATAGGAATTGTGGTGAAGATTATAATACGTTGGCGCCTTATTGAAGAGGCATGCACCGGAGTTTACTAAAAAAGTGTTCTAAAACGGCCTCTCGCGTCGTATCGTGATTCTCCCCGCATGGTGTTGGGGGCGTTAAAATCTCCCACGAGTATGTAGGGCTCGAAAATCTGATCAATGAGATTATAGAAGTCTGTTTTTCGAGTTGATGATTAGGGGGTGTGCAAATGGAACATACAGTTATATTTACATAACCTTGCTGAAGAGATTGCTTAAAAGAATTGCCCAAACTGACACTGCCTCACGGGGCGTCTGGAGGGCAACATGTTGGCAAGCTACAGACTTATCTGCTACTATGCTTCACTGCCGGACGAGATGTTAGCCCCATCGCGGTCTTTTCTAAGATGATCTATTGACGAAGGAAGTTTGTGCTTGTAGGTTTCAGATGTGTCTCTGCACACACAGCAACTTTGGTTTATGTTTGTGTAGGAGTTCTCTTATATCGTCGAGGTTGTGAATAAGTCCTCTAACATTCCATTGTAATATCTGTGTCTCCATAATGATGAAAGTGTTTGTGCTGTGTGCTTAAGAGACTAATATTAGCTCACGGGGCTCTTTCCAGGCGCTGTGACGCGAGTTTTGTCTTTTTGGAGCGGTCGAGAGAATCCCACTACTCCTTAGGCGCTGGCTGCCCATCTGAATAGGTGTCATGTCCATCACCTCTTGTGAGGCGCTGGACTCGCGCCCTTAAGAGCGCTGTGTTGGACGTGAAGGCCTCGATACGTCGGACGAGACCTTTGGGGCCACCAACCTGCACGTGGATGGGCCCCGCTTCGCGGACGGCGAAGCAGCGAAATCTGCTTTCGCCAAGCGGGCTGGTGGCACAGCCGCAGCCACACTGTTTGTGGGCCCAGCCGATGCCGGAGTCTGCTGCGACGCTGTCCCCTTGTGCGCCGCATCAGCATACCTTGCGGTATGAAAAACAGAAACACGTTTTCGTACTTCTTGGAACGATATGATTTCTTTGATTTTCAATGTAATTACTTTTTTTTCAAGTTTAACCGGATCAGGAATATGCAGGGTGGTCTCCTTCGCAGTTCACACAGTGGGGTGTTCCAGAACAGTTTTCGGAAGTGTGGTCTTTGTCACCACATTTTGCGAGGTTAGTTGACCTCGGCAGCTTTGTGAGCCGTGGCCGTACTTCTGACACTTCAAACATCGACGAGGGTGGGTAATGTAAGGTCTTACACCGATTTTGGTATAGCCTGTCTCAAGAGTTTTTGGTAGCACACTAGAGGCAAATGTAATGATCAGATTTTTGTGGGAATTTCTTGTTGTCTAACCTGATTTTATTCGTTTTGGTCTTGCCAGCCTTCCAACAGTTCTGCTTCAGTTAGTTCTAAGAAGTCGGAGTCTGAAATCACGCCTCGGACGTGTTGAGGGAACGATGTTGGGTCACTGTTATAGAGATGTCTGCAAAGGTTGCGATATTTGCGAGTTTTTCATGCTGCAGCTTGTCACGAACCTCAAGGAGGAGGTCGCCGCTTGTCATCGTGCTAGCTTTATAGCCTGGTCCAATGGTGGTCCGTCAGGGATTTAGATACGAGGACAGGCGATATTACTCTAACGGGCTTTTCGGGTTTATCACTGTGGATAACGTGGTATCGTGGAAAAGATTCTTAGCGTGGAGTGAAAAAGTTCAAGGAACTTCGGTGCATGCACGCTTTGTAGCGGTACGATCGGGTAGCAGAGGAAATGATGCTCTATGCATGCTGGATGTAGTTACTTCGGCAGCAACGGCAGACACCCACCATGGAGCCCAACAAGGGACGCTACAAGTTTGACATAGCAATGACTTGCACACGCCAGCCGCTCATCTCTGCTGTAACCCAATGCGCCATACTCATGGTTGGATATTGCCACCTGTAGGTAGTGGGTCGAGCCCAAGAGAAGAAAGAAGATCGCGCGCCCCTTCTCTGTTCGAGCCAGCCTCGACGGTCGCGTCTTCCGAGAGCCAGCCTTCTCTACGGGTTATTAAACCTTCAAGTCTACTTCTAGAGGCTCGTGACAAACTGGTGGAGGTGCTGGGTAAGCGTCCTCACGGATGTTGCAGACCCCTCCAAGGATCCGCGCTACGAATCCAGTGCCTGTCGACACTCCCGTGCATCGGGCCAGCCGCAGGATCAGGGGACTGTCACCAGAAGTCGTCGACGCTACGGTTCCCACCACATCGACCGGTATGACCAGCGCCTCCCTTCAAACCGCCCCAACCGGTACGGGAAGCACGATGTCGAACCGTTACACACTTGAGCACCCACGGATCCCAAAGACCTTTCATGGCACAGTGTTCGAAGACGTCGAAGACTGGATGGTCGAATACGAGCGCGTGGCCTCCGTGACGAATGGAACGACACGGAAAAAACTCAATCACGTCTACTTCTACCTGGAGGATGGCGCACGTACGTGGTTTCAGAACCGCGACGGGCAACTGCCGTCGTGGCGCGAGTTTTGTCGTCAGCTCCTGGAGACCTACACCAGTTTCTGATCGCCACGAACGAGCGGAACGAGCGATTCAGGCCCGTGTCCAGTTGCCAAACGAAACTGTGACCACGTACGTCGAAGACATGACGCGCCTCTCCGACGAGCGGATCCAAGAATGACGGAGGAGAAGAAGTTACGTCATCTGATGCGCGGGGTCAAGGAGCAACTCTTCGCTGGCCTCATACGGAGCCCTCCGAAGACGGTCGCGGAGTTCTTGTCCGAGGCCGTAACCATGGAAAAGATGCTTCTGCATCGCTCGAACTTGTATGAGCTGCAAGCGAACAGCATGTCTGCTGCTGACATTTTCACGGCCATAGGAAGCAACGGCGACTCACTGCGAGAACTCATCCGCTGTGTAGTCCGTGAAGAGTTGCAAAAGGCCGCTGTAACCCTCAACCTACGGTAAGCTCCATAGCGAGCATTATCAGGACGAACTGCACCAGGCGCTTCGTGATACCTTGCCTCCTGCTAACGCTGCGGCAGTACCTCCTGAATACCCCCGTGCGACCTACGCGGAAGCCCTGAAGCGCCCTGCTTCCTCTCCGCCGCTATTCGTTCGTGCTCCTCCTACGGTGTCAGTTCAGTCGGTGCAGCCGATACCGTACTACGACGCTGGGTACACGCCGCCGCCCGTTGTTCATGCCGCTCCATTTGCCCATCGTACGGAGCAAGCGGTTCACTACGGCGACGATAGACGCCCCCCCCTCGGAAGTCGGATGTTGGCGCACACCCGATTATCGGCCTCTGTGCTTCCACTTGCGGTGAAGCTGACCACTTGTACCGCCAGTGCCCATACCGGCGCCTTGGGATTCGCGGCTTTTCCGCATACTCGCCACCGCCCCGATACGGCCAACGACCCCGGGACATTCAGGAATACCTGTCCCAGCAGCGCTTGCCACCGCCTGCCAGGCGGCAGTCGCGTTCGCCGTCTCCGAGACGATTTTCACCTCCGCCCCAGCGGTATTCTCCCGAGCGGTCGACCAGTCCCCGCCGGAAAACTAACTGAGGCGATTTTTTGGGGGCAAAAGTCGCTGACGGTCGAAGCGCTGAAGACCTCCGACGGACGCAGTTACGGAAAGATACCGACCCGACACCACCTGCAACTGACGTGACGACCGGCTTTCGCTCGATATACCAGTTACTGTTGACGGTTATGCCGTTAGTGCTTTAGTGGACACCGGCGCAGACTACACGATACTAAGCGGCAAAATAGCAACGCAGCTGAAAAGTGATCACGCCCTGGCATAACTCGCAGATTCGGACGGCTGGCGGCCACATCGTTACTCCGCTGGGCGCCTGCACGACTAGAGTTGTGATTCAAGGATCTACATTCGTAGCGAGCTGCCTTGTCTTACGCGAATGCTCCCGCGACGTTATCCTTGAGGTTGACTTCCTGCGGAGTACGGCGCGATTATCAATCTGCAAGAGCGTCGTATCACTTTCTCTGGCGAAAGAGCAATCGACGTGCAAGACGGCCGACGGCGTGACGACGTACTTTGTGTTTTCTGCTGACAGTGTAACGCTTCCTCCACGTGCCAGTGTCCTCGTCGACGTCACATGCTGTGGCTTACGCGATGGCGAAGCGGTGGCCGAAAGTAACTTGGAACACCTACTGAAGCAAGGTGTTTGTGTGGCTCGCAGTGTTATAAAGATTCGTGCTGGTCATTCGCAATTGCTTGTTACCAACTTTAGCTACGAGCACCGACACCTGTGCCGCGGCAGTTCGTTAGCGTTTGCAGACGCAATAGCAGACGTTAACAACTGTTTCACGTCAGAAGTAGTGGAGACAGCAGACACGTCTCTGGGCCATCTTGACATCAATTCTGAACGCCCACGATAGCCAGACAGCACTGCGCAAGCTCTTGCTTGAATTCAGGACCTGCTTCGCACATCTTCCAAGGTCGCCAGACTTCCATCACTTAAACACAGGATCATCACGTACGAAGACGCACGCCCGATACACCAGCAGCTTACCCGGTGTCGGCAAGGGAGCACCACTGCCATACTGTACACAATTCCAGGAGATGCTTGACGATGACGTT
>NC_051164.1:18217309-18271559 GCF_013339745.2 Dermacentor silvarum | reverse complement strand
CGCGACGCAAGGAAATCCAGACCAAGCACCTGATACTAACTTTTAACTCAAGTGTTCTGCCCGAAACCATCGAGGCCGGATACATCAAGCTTCGTGTCAGGCCATACGTGCCAAACCCTCTACGATGTTTCAAATACCAGCGGTTCGGCCAAAGTTCACAGAACTGCCGAGGCCGACAAACATGTGCTAAATGTAGTTCCGGTGACCATGCCTCTGAAACGTGCGAAAACACTCCACACTGTGTGAACTGTGATGGCGAGCATGCCGCATACTCGCGGTCATGCCCATCTTGGAAGAAAGAAAAAGAAATAGTCACGATCAAAGTCAAAGAAAACATAACTTTCAAGGAGGCGCGCAGGCGGGTATCGTACCTGCCAAAAACCAGCTTTGCCGAAGTGGCGCGACAGGGGGCAGCGCCACATCGGCCCCTGGCGGCTGTCTGGCACACGCGCAGTGTGCCGGCGGCGACGCCATCCGCCCCCTCGGCGGCTGCAGCTAGCGCTGCTCTGCCAACTCACAAGAAGGGGCCATCGACCTCCGGGCTGGTGGCCTCGAGGGCCTCGTCTCTCGAGGCGAGGCCTTCTCGTCAAACCAACCGCTCGCAAGAGCGCGTGTCCACCGCCTCGCAAGAGGCTATGGACACAACAACCAGCCAGACGGCGCCACTTGCGCCTAAGGAGCCGCGAGAGTCTCGCGATCGCTCCAAACAAGAAAAACACCGCATCACGGCGCCTGGAAAGGGCTCTGTGAAGTAATTCCTCTTTCTTAACACACCGCACAAAACCCACATTCAACATGGATACACAAATATTACAGTGGAATGTCCGAGGACTCCTCCACAATCTCGATGACATCAAAGAACTCCTACATAAGTATAATCCAAAGGTGCTGTGTGTCCAAGAAACACACCTCAAACACACGCAAACAGATTTTCTCCGACAATATGCCATTTTTCGTAAGGATCGCGATGACACAGTCGTGTCTTCCGGTGGTGTGGCTATTGTAGTCGACAGAGGTATTGCCTGCCGGGAACTAAAACTTCGTACGCCCCTAGAGGCAGTTGCTGTCCGAGGGGTGTTGTTTGACAAGCTGGTCACTGTCAGCTCTATATACATCCCTCCCAATTATCAACTACATAAAACCGAATTCCAAAACTACATAAATGAACTTCCGGAGCCATACATAGTTGTCGGAGATTTCAATGCACATAACACTTTGTGGGGAGACTCACGTTGCGATGCGAGAGGTCGCCTGATTGAAAATTTTCTGTTTTCTTCAGGCGCATCATTACTTAACAAGAAAGAGCCTACGTATTACAGCGTTACACATAACACATATTCATCCATTGACTTAAGTATAGCATCGAGTACACTAATGCCATACCTGGAGTGGTCTGTTCTCAAGAACCCCTTTGGGAGCGACCACTTCCCAATTATGCTAGGCTTAACAGAACACGATAGATGCTCGCCACACGTTCCCCGATGGAAAGTTGACTCGGCTAACTGGGAACTTTTCCGACAAATAACATATTTAAGCCGTGATGACATCGCCTCTTTTAACATAGACGATGCTGTGGCGTATATAACAGGTTTTATCATTGACGCTGCTGAAAGGTGCATACAACAAACTAATGGACTAGCTAATAAACGCCGCCTGCCTTGGTGGAATGATGAATGCCAGAAAGCACGTAAAAAGCAAAACAAAGCGTGGGGATTGTTTCGCAACTCCCCAACAGCTGAAAACCTGATAAATTTTAAACACGCAAAGTCACAGGGCAGAAGAACGCGTCGACGTGCAAAGAGAGAGAGTTGGGAAAGGTACATTTCCAGTATAAATTCATACACCGACGAAACAAAAGTCTGGAATAGGGTAAATAAACTAATAGGCCGGGAGTCACATCCTCTACCCTTAGTAAGTAGCCAAGGTGATAGCCTGGAAGACCAGGCGGATTGTCTAGGTGACCACTTTCAATATGTATCAAGTGAATCGCATTATACAGACACTTTCCTGAAGTTCAAAGAACGCGAAGAGCGGCAGCCTCTTAACCGCAAAGGTTCTTCGAGTGAGGCTTACAATCAACCATTTAGCTTAGCCGAACTTAAAGGATCTCTCGCTTGTTGTAACAACTCGGCGCCAGGTGGCGATCGTATCATGTATGAAATGGTTAGATACCTACACCCTGAAACACTGAAAACACTCTTATCTCTGTTTAATGCCATGTGGGTGGCTCGGTGTATCCCGTCCTCATGGAAAGAAGCCATAGTCATCCCTATACTTAAACAAGGCAAAGACCCGTCCTTAGCCAGCAGCTACAGGCGAATAGCACCAACGAGCTGCCTGTGCAAGCTGTATGAAAAAATGATAAACCGGCGTTTAATCTGTTTCCTAGAAAATAACAAAATGCTAGACCCCTTCCAGTGTGGCTTCCGAGAAGGTAGGTCGACAATAGACCACCTTGTTCGCATCGAGGCAAACATCAGAGATGCATTTATTCATAAACAGTTTTTACTTTCTGTATTTATAGATTTAGAGAAAGCGTACGACACGACATGGCGCTTCGGAATTCTGCGAGATCTTTCTGCGATGGGGGTCCGCGGAAATATGTTAAATACAGTCGAAAGCTACTTGTCTAACCGCACGTTTCGCGTAAGAGCGGGCAATGCTTTATCTAGAACATTCACCCAGGAGGCTGGCGTGCCGCAAGGGGGTGTACTTAGTTGCACACTCTTCATTGTAAAAATGAACTCCCTGCATACAGTCATTCCACACAGCATGTTTTATTCTGTGTACGTCGATGATGTACAGATAGGTTTCAAATCATGTCCCATCGCTATCTGTGAACGACAAGTGGAGCTTGGATTAAACAAATTGTCTAAATGGGCGGATGTAAATGGGTTCAAAATAAACGCACAGAAAAGTACATGCATACTCTTCTCAAACAAAAGAGGCGTGACACCGGTACCAAATCTCACGATCAATCGAGAGGAACTATCCATGTGCAGTGAACATAAATTCCTGGGCATAATTCTGGACTCTAAGCTTACCTTCATCCCCCATCTTAAATATCTGAAGACAAAGTGTCTGAAGACTATGAACCTTTTAAAAATTCTCTCGCACACAACATGGGGTAGTGATCGAAAATGCCTCCTAAACTTGTACAACAGTCTTGTCCGCTCGCGCCTTGATTACGGAGCTATAGTTTATAACTCCGCAACGCCAAGTGCAATAAAAATACTAGACCCCATTCACCATTTGGGTATCCGCCTCGCGACCGGTGCTTTCCGAACAAGCCCGATCCAGAGTCTCTATGTAGAGTCGAACCAGTGGTCACTCCATCTGCAGCGTTCATATAGCAGTTTCGTATATTTTCTGACAGTACAAGCAAACAACGAACATCCTTCTTATTCCACCATAAACGATATGACCGCCGCTGCACTCTTCCATAACCGACCTGCAGCGAGGAAACCGTTCTCTTTACGTGTAAGGAATCTTAGTGAGCAAATGGGTGTTCCAGTGCTTGAACATCGTCCTATGGCTCCTGCTAAATTGTTACCGCCGTGGCAGTGGCAGATCATAGAGTGCGACACATCATTCGTAGAGGTCACGAAAGACGCTCCAGAGGCGCACATCAAAATGCATTTCCTAGAGCTTCAATCCAAGTACTCGTGTACAGAGTTTTACACGGACGCTTCTAGGTCACATGCCGGGGTTTATTATGCAGCCATCGGTCCATCGTTTTCGGAATCCGGTGTACTGCACCCGGAGACAAGTATCTTTACGGCTGAGGCCTATGCAATATTATCGGCTGTAAAGTTTATAATGAAATCAAAACTAAAAAAGACTATCATATTTACGGACTCGCAAAGTGTTGTGAAAGCATTGCAATCACTCTGTAAACACATAAACCCTGAACTTAATGAGCTCTATTCCATTCTGTGTAAAGCGTATATATCTAACCAGCATGTGATTATATGCTGGGTGCCGGGTCATAGAGGCATTGAGGGTAATGTTCGAGCAGATCAAATGGCCACATCAGTTACATCTCAGGCTATTAACCCGACAACTGCTGTTCCTGCAACAGATTTGAAGCCTTTCCTGCGAAAGAAACTGCGAAGCCACTGGCAACGCTTGTGGGACGCTGAAACAAACAATAAGCTTCACCTCATTAAACCAAAGTTAGGTTTCTGGCCTCCCGTAACGAAAACACGACGAACTGATGTCCTATTCTGTCGTCTCAGAATAGGACATACATATGGCACCCACAATTTTTTGCTTACTGGTAGTGAACCACCAACCTGTGGTAGATGTGGTGAGAGGCTGACTGTGTCCTCCATGTCCTCGTGGAGTGCCGGGAAGCCGAAACAGAAAGAAAGAAATATTTTTCACAAGCGTACCGATATCATGTCCCGCTTCACCCCATTATGTTTCTTGGCGAAGAACCGATTTTTAATGTCAAAGCAGTCGTAGATTTTTTGAACCATGTGGTCCTGCATGTTATTAGCCCAACTAGTTCGTAGCGCATCCTCTCTCCAGAGGATGCCGCTGTGATAATTTTTTATAGCAGATGCCTCCAGGCCCTTGTGGTTCAAGGGCTCTGTCTAGGCAGTAGTGCTTCTTGCCAATTACTGCATCTTAAATATTTTAAATATCGTGTCATTCTTTCTCAGTGCATTCTTCATTGCATAGTACACCTCATTAGTCATTGCCATGATTTTAGTACATGTATATTTTACGCACTATACAGCGATTATTTTTAGGCCCCTTTACAGCCACGCTTCATCTACTTCTCAGAATTCATCGCTCCACTGCACACTCACAAACACTGGCATGGCGCTCTTTGGCCATAACTGGCCCTTGCGCCACAAAACACCACACATCATCATCCCTATCGTCTCACGCTAGTCACCTGCCATTCGAAATGAACCTCCAACACTTTTCCCCGGAAAACTAACTGCTGCAGCTCCCGTGAATGATGCTGCACTGACGATTTACCTAAAAGTGCTCACTTTACCGACCAGACAAAGCCTCATTGATGTCATAGTCGACAGGGTAAACACTCCGGCGTTGATCGACACTGCTGCGCAACTTTCTGTGATGTGGATCCTAATGTCAAGGTGAAATCGTTTGCTGATGATTGTGTCATTTATTCTGCGATCAGGAGTTCCTCATGCTAGGATACACTTAACTATAGTCTTTGTAAACTCGCGGACTGGTGCGACGACAGAGGAATACAAAAAGACTTTTCCAAAACAGTGTCAATGACAATAACATTGAAACGAAAACCGCTACTTTATACTTACCACATTGGCATCAGAACATTGAATCTATTACCTCTGTGAAATACTTAGGCATAACAATTAACAGTAACCTCAAATGGGACACCCATATTGAGAACATATGCAACAAAGCATTAAAATAATTGCTTTCTACGTAGAAAGTTAAAGAAGTCACCTTCATCTGTCAAGCTGCAAGCTTATCTTTCCCTCGTTCGCCCAGTCCTAGAGTATGCTTCCATAGTGTGGGACCCGTACTATTGTAAGGAAATTTATAAACTTGAACGAATTCAGCGCCTGGCTTCACGGTTTATTTGCTCCGATTACAAAACATCATCAGTTTCTGGTATGTTAGGCCAGCTTGGACTGGATCCGCTCCATGTGCGCCGTAAAATCGCCAGGCTGAATTTTTTAACACGAAAGTGTTTTATTGCGGGGTCCACCAAGACTTCACTGACGTATTTCCGTCACGGAAATACGTCATAGAACATAATACAAAGAAAGAAACCAGAAGAAAAAGTTCCACAAACATGCAAAATTTGGAAATCGAACCCACGACCTCTCGGTCCGCAACGATAGATCGCCGAGCGTTTAACCCATTGCGCCACAAACGCATTTGCAGAGAGCTACACAGACGCGCCTTATATATCTAACACTCCTCCGTGTACCCGCGCTCTTGCTCGGGGCGGTGCCGCCGCCTACGAGCAGAAAAGAGAAGTACTGCATTATGACACTAACGCGCACCGACAGTGAACGCTTCGGTGGTCTCAGCACTACGATGCCTCGATGCCAGCATTCGACGGGACGCTGGCATCAAGAAGCACTACCAACGCCACCTAGGTGGCGTTCACCGTACTCAGCACAGCGGAGCGTGGCCTCCGCAATTAGCTCTGAAAATGTTTCTGAAGTTGATCGCGGAGGCTGCAATTACGACGCGCTGTACGCGCTGATTTGACTCGGTGACGATTCAGTTACGTGCTTTGTCTTGCGCGTTGTATTAGTGTGTCAGTTACGTGCTTCGTCTTTCGCGTTGTGCTAGCGTGTGCAGCGTAGTGCAGCTTCCATATGCAAGACGGTTGCTTATGGTCATCGACGTTGGTAGTCGTGATGGAGGAGACGTGCCACCAGGCGTCAGCGTGGGTGCATCAACGCCTAAGGGCGCTTTAGCCACAAAACACCAATAGACATTATATATCAATGTGCAATAAACATTACACTACTTCTGTGAAGACACGTTTCACTTTCGTGTTCTATACCGATTCCTATATAAGAGGGATCAACCACATTTTTTTACTCATTGTTTCATAATCAAACAGGTTTAGCAAATGTCACACATATTACCCATGCTCCACACAGGTCGTCACGTATTTTTCATTCTAAAGTAGTCCAGTCATACTTTTCCCGCAATAAAATCTTACAGACATCATTTCTTCACTTACGAGCGAAGATTGGAATCACTTACCTGAATTTGTTGTTGAATGCACATCTTATGTTTCATTTGAAAAACTGCTAAAAACAATCTTTTGTAAACCCTCTCCTGCTTGGGCAGCATGGCTTCCCGCAGTATTGTCTAAATAAATAAATAAATGAGTGCCCGATTGCACCGCCACCTGAACAAAGTCCTCACACCTGCCGCATCACGAACCCTCCGCGTCGCCCATGGCACGATGGTCTCATGGCAATGAAAAGCACAACATGCCTTTTGCTGTGAGCCAAAATAGATGGCCATTCACTGGGTCATGACACCACAAAATGCATTTATTAGCACTCTCAAAGCAGGAACAACAATCCCGATAATTAACCTGATTTAGACACTCGCGTAAGTGCATCACGCCAGCAGTGGTGTAGGGCCCCAAATTACCCTGACTGGGTGGCAGCTTATATTCCACGCTGACAGTTGAACCTGTGACTGTCGGTAATCTTGGTTGCCAGATAGGAATGCAAGAAAATTTATCGAACCACGGTAGCTACGTCCTGTATTCAGGTTCGTCCATCGGGCTCGAGCTCCATCCTCGCTGCAGGGTGCCGAGGAAACCCGCATAAACGGAGCAACCTGAAACAGGCAGTGCCTCATGACAGCATTGGCATTGGGCCCTAATCAAGACATTAGGTAGAGATAACGAAAGCTCGTTCCTGAAGGCAATATAAGATTATCCTAATTGTGGCTCTCATTTCCTGTTTTTTTTTTCAGCAAAGAGTGATAAGTTTAATATATGGTCAGGAGAAGATGTTATCCTATCGCTTCATCTGAGTGAGGAAGAAGGAAATGAGTACTCACCACCGGTACGTGCTACTTCTTCTATAATTTTGCAATGTTCCAGGCGTTTCGAAACTGGTGTTGCAATATTCTGAAACAAAAATGACTGAACATATGTTTGAAGGAATTTTTCGTTCCCGGTATTGCTATGCACGAATATTGTTTAAGAAGAGACGTTACAATATCCGAAACCGCCGAATATGCTTTGCCTGGGTCATACTGTGTTAATAGGGTGGCGGATAATCGCAAAAGATGGACCGTACTGCAGAAGACAGTGTTGGTGCTCCACTGTCTTCTTTCTCCTGTCCCCTTTTCACGAAATGTATTTCACGCCACAATCAAGTGTGCTGCATTCATTTTTGCGAGTTGCATCTAATTGTCAAGTGGCCAAAATATCGTGCCACGAGGCTTCGGTTCACAATATTGTGCAAAGGAAGAAATAAGGGCCAACCCGCCGTGGTGACGTACTGGCTTTCGTGATGCACTGCTAAACCCGAGTTTTCGGCATCGAATCCCGGCCGCGGTGGCCTCATTTCGATGGGGGCGAAATGCAAAAACACCCGTGTACCGTGCATTGGGTGCACAATAATGAACCGCAGGTTGTCAAAATTAACCCAGCCTCCCCCGCTACGGCATGCCTCATAATCATATCATGGTTTTCGCTCGTAAAACCTGAGAATTTTTTTTTAAGTAAACCGAGAGGTTATATTTTTGATAGTCAAAACAATATGAAGAAACTAACAAGGAAGCCAGGGAAAGCACATAAGACCCATCGTGGTTGCTTAGTGGGCTTGGCATTGCGCTGCTAAGCCCGAGGTTGCGGGATCGAATCCCGACTGCGGCGGCCGCATATCGATAGGGGCGAACACGCTAGTGTTCTCCGCATTGCGCGCATGTTAAAGAGTCCCCTGTTAGGGCGTGCCTTCTAATCAGATCGTGGTTTTGACCCATAAAATACCGGAGTTAAAATTAAAAAAATCACCGCACATCCACGAAGTGAATGATGATGAATCCCCCGACGCCGGCAAGCGAACCCAGAGGCGGTCAGAGCGCGAGAAGCGGCGGAAAAAAGCCGGAAGCATTCTCTACCTGAGGTTGGCGGCGCCGATGCTCGGTTCAAGCGCGACGCCGGCAAGCGGACCCAGAGGCGGCGAGATCGCGGGAAGCGGCAGCAAAACGCCAGAAGCGTTCTCTACCTGAGGTTGGTGGCGCCGATGCTCGGTTCAAGCGCGAGCCCTCAGCTTCGGCTCCTCTTGTCGACGTTGCCGTATTGCTGCAGCTTTGCGAGCCCTCAGCTCCGGGTCCGCATGCCGGCGTTGCCGTGCTGCTGCAGCTTCGCGAGCCCTCAGCTCCGGGTCCGCTTGCCGGCGTTGCCGTTTTGCTGCAGCTTCCCGCACCCTAGACTCCGGGTCCGCTTGTTGTCTGCGTCGCCGTGCTGCAGCAGCTTTGCGAGCCCTCTACTCCGCTTGCAGTTGAGCCGCCACACTCGCCTTTTCATCCATAGCGGGCGCGCCGTTATCAGAAGCGACCGTTATCATCCATGACTGAACAGAGAAAGAGAGCGCGTGTCGGGAACGAACGCCTTTGTGCACCGACCGTTATCGATGGCTGAAGAAAGAAAGAGAGCGCGCGTCGGGAACGAATGCCCTTGTGCACCGCAGCGCCCCTAGTGGACTCCTTGCAGACCAGAGCTACGGACACCTATGAGGGGGGGGGGGGGAACAAGGCTCGACCCTAAGGTGCTTCGCCCCTAAAAAGACACAAAACATATTAAATGTGTAAAGGAATCAAAGAGGGGACAAAGACAAACACCCGTTCCTGGGCCGGCTGTTCTATATTCTCTGCTTCGTCCTCTCCTCTTTCGCCCCCTAGCGCCCGGTGTCCTAGCACCCGAGCCCAAGTTCATCTCTTCATCTTCATTACACTCAGCCACACTGCTGAAGATAGCCCTGGCGGTTGATGCTGGAAAACGATTACGTAGTTGTCGACGGAAGTAGTCGTCGTCAAGACCGTCCAGCGCGCAACCAGCTCCTCGGGGGGTCGGCACTGACTATTCCGCTCTGGTCGCGGGTCTTGCCGTCGATTGTCCTGCCGCTCAGCATTGTCGGTTTCGGGCGGGGCTGGGGAGATTTCGGGGCTGGGTGGCTTCGGGCGGCGGGCGGCCTGTGGTGGGGGCTGTCTTGTGGTGCCTCCCTTGTGCCTGGGATGGCTGACACTACCATGGGCGAGGGCGATGGTGGCACCGGATGGAGTGGACCTGTGCGCGGCTGCTGCTCCGGCCCGGGGAGGGTGATTGCGGGACTCTGGGCCGGTCGGTCCGGGCCCTGGTCGGATTCTCGCTGCTTGAGACGTGGGTCTAACGCCGTCTCGTAGACGCGCTGTGGGGCCATCTAGTTGTTGGACGGCGCCCCCTTTGCGGCAGGGGTGGCGTGTGCCGGAGTGGGGCTTTTGTTGCGATCATCCTCGGCCCTCAGCAGCCGTAGAGCCACGGCGGCAGGGTGCGTGTCCCAATAGTCGCCGTACTGCAGATTGCCCGCGTCGCCGCCGCATACCACTCCTTCCGCCGCCGATGCGGATGCAGCTCCATCCTCTATCTTGGAGGCCTTGCTGCCGGGTACGCTATGGAAAGCGGAGGACGCCGACGTGGAGATGCTCGAACTGGAGGCCTGTGACTGATGCGGTGTCGGCTGAGGGATCGACTCGCTGCCGCTGCTGCTGAAGCTTTGGTTCTCGGCCGTGATCTTCGACGACGACGAGCCGCAGCTGATGCTCGGGGATGTAGGGGACGCGCAGGCATAATGAAGTGGGCCAAAACAGCAATAAGTGCTGCACTCCATTCAAACCAGGACCACTGCTTGATGCCTTCGTACTTGTACCAAGCCTTGGCAGCACCGCAAAGTCAGTTTGTCGCAACCAGTCATCTTTTTTGATCTGGACAAGCATGACGGTCACCCATGTCATTGATAGCATGAACCCAAACGATGACGTCATCTTGAAAGTCGCGAAACGCGCAGGACGGCGTTCCTGCGCAGGAGAGACCCAGCACACTGAAGAAGCGTGCGAGGAAACACTTAAGGCCGGAACGCCTTAAGTCAGGTTCGTTGTAGACGACTGTGCCATTGTAAAGGAAGCAAAGAGAGGACACAGACAACACCCGTTCCCAGGCCGGCTGCTCTATATTCTCTGCTTCGTCCTCGTCTTCTCGTTCGCCTCCTAGCGCCTGGTGTCCTAGCGCCCGAGCCCAAGTGCATCTCTTCATCTTCATGACAAATGTTTTTCTTTTTTCTTTTTTACCGCAAAAAAAAAAAACGAAATGTCGGTAACAGGAATAACAGTGCACGAAAAGACTGTACGCGGAATGTTTGAGGAGGGGTGGGAGTGAAATGTTTTTTTTTTTTTTCGCGAGAATAAATATACGGGGCGCATGATGTGGTGCGCATTGCTTGTTATCTTTCCATTGTCCCAATGGTGCCTGTTATTCTATTTATAACTGTAAGCTATACAATTTTTTTTCACGAATGCTTGATGTAGAATTTGTGAAATCCATTTTTATTTTATTCTGCGACATCAAATATGTGGTGCGCATGGTGTGTTGCGCATTGCTTCTTATCTGCTTTAAGTTGTCCTGCTCTTATAAATACGTCATGTTTTCGTTTTCCTCTCACTTATATTTAACTTTTTTACACGATCGTCCGGTTACATCTGAGCGTGATTTATTTGATCTTGTCATTTGCTGATGTTTGTAAACGTTGTATTGCTTCTTTTTCGGTTTTCTATATTCACTTAATTTTGCCCGTATACTGCGTGGGCCCTGTTTGGGGCATGCAGTATTGCAAATAAAATAAAAGAAGGCACCTTCGGAATTACGCGTGTGCTGCTTTGCAGTAAAGCTACCTCAGCGCCCTGGTTCCTGCCAACTGTTTGGTTGTTTATGCATGCGTACCTGCTTAAACCTGAGATCGTTAATGTTGTATTCATTCTGTGCTGAGCAAGCTGCAACCCTCTGCTTTCTGAACAATCAGATCCTTTTTCCCTCTCCCCTCTCTGTGTGCCGTCGCATGTAATATGGCGGCCCTAACAATAAACTCACCACCAGGCAGCGTGTCGTTAATGCTACCGCGCGGGACGTAGCGTTTTACTACAATTACTCGTTGTCACTAACGACCATAGCAGCAGGAACAAGTTTCTGGCATCCTGCCTGGAGCAGCATCTTTCTGCATTGTTTATTATTAAATCAAATGCGTCTCAGCTGTTTGCGTGCACTGTGCTTTCTTAGGCACCTGTATTAGCTCTCGGCTGGTTATGTGGAAGCCCGCCAGGTGGAGGAAGGGTCGCGTGGACGACAATTGTTTTTATTCCATACCTCTCTCGTATTATCTAACACAGTAATTAGCGCGAATTTTCATCACAGAGCTGCCCTAAACCACCCTTTAGGCTCGCTGAACAAGTTCGCATTGTGACGAGACCGCATGGCCCATATCGGCTGATTAAACGCCCAGCGCGTACCGTTTACCAGTGGAATAGTTGCGAGTTAAGAGTAACTAGGCAGCAGTGCATCGAGATTTTGAATCTCAAAGTTCAGATTGCGTGCGGTCATGCTTGTTGGCTGTGTTTATCAAAATCTACGAAAGTCTTTCTGGATTCCTGGACGAGTCACTCTAAGCTAAAGAAAAACTGAATTTCACCGAATAAATCCAGTTCAAATGGTATAACTATATTACATGCCAAAGGTGATATTTACAATTATGTAAATGATAACATTAAATGCTCTGTATAACAGCAAGCATAAAATATTTTTGTTAAGGGAATTTGCGTTTTATTTAACAGATATGCATGGTATTTGACAGCTCCTGTCGGCCATATTCTGAGCGAATGTTTGGCAGAAACCAGTGAGCGGTAGTCTGTGGGACGTGAGTGGGCTGTGTGTGCCGTTGATTTGCCAAGGTAAAAGAAATCCGTTGGCTACTTTGACACCCGTTCCGTGGCGCTTAGTCAGCTTGTGCTCATGAAACTGTCACATTGGCGTTATGCGAAGTGCTTCAAAAGCTTGCGTGGTGTGGGCGCCGAAGGATGTATTCATAATGTAATGCACAGATTCCTTCTGATTTACGTGTAGTTTTATGTTAGAGCACGCTGTGGTTCCCTGCACCAAGAAACAATAACTAGTTATGAAATATTACAAATTACACAAACTTTCTTGACATATTCTGGCATCGTATACCCAGCCTTAAAAGTACAAAAGTAATTTCTGATAGCTATTGTGTAAGCAGTTCCGCTATACGATTCCAGTGTAATGGTTCTGTCTAAATTTAGCACCAAGATTTTTCAAACTGGGACTTTGTGATCAACAAACATGCCAGCTCCGAGAACGAGACTAATTCACAGGGCAGCTTATTTTGTGATTGAAATTAACAGCTTTTGTTTCATTAAACATTATCACCAACGAATTACTGCAAGAACATTGATAAAGCAACCCGAGGGAGTTTCCATCCTGTTGTTCAATATCAGAAACCACCTAAGGACGAAATAATAAACTAGTTTCGTCCGCATAGATTAGAAAGGTGCGATGGTTATCAATACAAAAATATTGTTTACATAGAGCATAAACAGCAATCACCCGAAAATGCTACCCTGTGGCACACCAGCGAGTATTAATTTAATATCTGACGCATTATGTATTACGACTTTCTCAAAACGATACTGAAGGTACGATCTGATTATTTCTATAAATGTACCAGGAAGCCATAAATATCGAGTTTCGCAAGCAATGTCTTTTAATTTAATTGGCTCGTCAAATTCCCTTGGAAAATTTATAGAAGTACCGAGGGCGAATTTGTTGCGAATAATAGCATCCAATTTATTTATTTTTGAATTAGGAAAGCTGTCTAAGGGTATTTGCTAAAAGGATGTTGATTTCCTCTGATCAGTCCAAGCTTGCCCCAGAAATTTAACTGAGTTTATAAATCAGTTTTTTGAGTGACTTAAAAAAAAACAGAAGCATAGAAATACAGAAATCGGTTGAGAGTTAGACAGGCTGTTTTTGTCCCCTCTTTGATGAATAACTGTGACGCTGGCAATTACGATACCTTGGGGGAACACTCCATTAGTACAACACAGGTTAATATATATATATATATATATATATATATATATATATGCATAATTATTATATTAATGCATATAATCATATGTATTATTGCAGCCCCATTATATATATATATATATATATATATATATCCAAATCATTCCCCGCAGGGGCGTCTGCGTCAGCAGGCGTTTGGTGTGTTGCGACACCACGTACCCGAGCACATGAGGGTTGGACCCTCCCGCGTGTAGCCGTGCGCGGCTTAGCCGTGTCTGGGGAAAGGGGGATCCTGGGGATTGAGCCGATGCCGGGTGTTCGGACCTCTAAGGCCCCCCGGTGGAGGGCAACACACCTCTTCGGCCTCTGCTTCACATAGATGGCACCTCCAGACTGACCCACCTGGAGGAAATCGGCAGTCGCCTTTCCCTGTCCCCCTCTCAACACTTTTCTTTCTCTTTCATTGTCTCTTCTTTCCTGTCTCCTATTATCTTCTCTTCACTTCCAAATTTCTGGGCGGCAAGGGTTAACCTTGTGTGGCTAGCCAGTCTTGGTTATGCTGTATTTGGTTATAGCAGTGATGTACAACTGGCGTTGGCAGGATTCCGATTACAGGAACTCCTGTCACGTCCCCGCGTTGGGCTCCTTGGTGGGTGGTTGGCATCGCTGCCGAAAATCCCAGCTATACTCATGGACAGTGCCTTCCCTAAACTCCCTGATCGCCCTCAAAAACGAGGGCGCACCGAAGATGTATTTCAATTTTTTGGCAACAGAGCACAAAACTTTCCACGATTTCACGTCATCCATTCTGATAAGCCTGAAAAGACAGTGAAAATGATCTCACCCTTCCTTGTCTCGAAGTCTCTGACTGAAGTTCTTGACCGAGGTTACAAAGCATCAAAAATGGCAAGCGGTGATCTGCTTCTAGAGCTCCGCGATCAGATACAATACGAAAAACTGCCGAAGTTAGTGTCATTTGGGGACATCCCAATAACACTGACACCACACCGTACTATGAACACCACGCGCGGCGTTGTTTCAGATGATGATTTAATGGAGCTAACCGACGCTGAACTCTTGGAGGGCTTCAGTGAGCAGAATGTAATAAACGTTAAAAGAATTAAGATGAGGCGCGACGGGAAAGAAATCAAGACTAAGCACCTGGTGCTCACTTTCGGCTCAAGTGTCCTGCCAGAGTCCATCGAGGCCGGATACATCAAACTTCGTGTCAGGCCATACGTTCCAAATCCTCTCAGATGCTTTAAATGTCAGCGATTCGGCCACAGTTCTCAGAACTGCCGAGGCCGGCAAACATGCGCGAAATGCAGTGCTCATGAACACTCATCTGTGTCTTGTGAAAACTCGCTACATTGTGTGAACTGTGATGGGGAGCACGCCGCATACTCGCGGTCGTGCCCATCCTGGAAAAAAGAAAAAGAAATTGTAACGATTAAAGTAAAGGAAAATCTAACGTTCAAGGATGCACGCAGGCGGGTATCCTACCTGCCAAAGAACACATTTGCCGAAGTGGCGCGTCAGGGGGCAGCGTCGCAACGGCTTCCGGCGGCTGTCCGGCCCACACACAGTGAGCCGGCAGTGACGCCATCCGCCCCCCCCCCCCGGCGGCTGCAGCTAGCCCTGCTCCGCCAACTCACAAGAAGGGGCCATCGACCTCCGGGCTGGTGGCCTCGAGGGCCTCGTCTCTCGAGGCGAGGCCTTCTCGTCAAACCAACCGCTCGCAAGAGCGCGTGTCCAGCGCCTCACAAGAGGCCATGGACACAACAACCAGCCAGACGGCGCCACTTGCGCCTAAGGAGCCGCGAGAGTCTCGCGATCGCTCCAAACAAGAAAAACACCGCATCACGGCGCCCGGAAAGGGCTCTGTGAAGTAATTCCTCTTTCTTAACACACAGCACAAAACCCACATTCAACATGGATACACAAATATTACAGTGGAATGTCCGAGGACTCATCCACAATCTCGATGACATCAAAGAGCTCCTACATAAGTATAATCGAAAGGTGCTGTGTGTCCAAGAAACACACCTCAAACACACGCAAACAGATTTTCTCCGACAATACGCCATTTTTCGTAAGGACCGCGATGACACAGTCGTGTCTTCCGGTGGTGTGGCTATTGTAGTCGACAGAGGTGTTGCCTGCCGGGAACTAAAACTTCATACGCCCCTAGAGGCAGTTGCTGTCCGAGGGGTGTTGTTTGACAAGCTGGTCACTGTCAGCTCTATATACATCCCTCCCAATTATCAACTACATAAAACCGAATTCCAAAACTACATAAATGAACTTCCGGAGCCATACATAGTTGTCGGAGATTTCAACGCACATAACACTTTGTGGGGAGACTCACGTTGCGATGCGAGAGGTCGCCTGATTGAAAATTTTCTGTTTTCTTCAGGCGCATCATTACTTAACAAGAGCCTACGTATTACAGCATTACACATAACACATATTCATCCATTGACTTAAGTATAGCATCGAGTACACTAATGCCATACCTGGAGTGGTCTGTTCTCAAGAACCCCTTTGGGAGCGACCACTTCCCAATTATGCTAGGCTTAACAGAACATGATAGATGCTCGCCACACGTTCCCCGATGGAAGGTTGACTCGGCTAACTGGGAACTTTTCCGACAAATAACATATTTAAGCCGTGATGACATTGCCTCTTTTAACATAGACGATGCTGTGGCGTATATAACAGGTTTTATCATTGACGCTGCTGAAAGGTGCATACAACAAACTAATGGACTAGCTAATAAACGTCGCCTGCCTTGGTGGAATGATGAATGCCAGAAAGCGCGTAAAAAGCAAAACAAAGCCTGGGGATTGTTTCGCAACTCCCCAACAGCTGAAAACCTGATAAATTTTAAACAAGCAAAGTCACAGGGCCGAAGAACGCGTCGACGTGCAAAGAGAGAGAGTTGGGAAAGGTACATTTCCAGTATAAATTCATACACCGACGAAACAAAAGTCTGGAACAGGGTAAATAAACTAATAGGCCGGGAGTCACATCCTCTACCCTTAGTAAGTAGCCAAGGTGATAGCCTGGAAGACCAGGCGGATTGTCTAGGTGAACACTTTCAATATGTATCAAGTGAATCGCATTATACAGACACTTTCCTGAAGTTCAAAGAACGCGAAGAGCGGCAGCCTCTTAACCGCAAAAGTTCTTCGAGTGAGGCTTACAATAAACCATTTAGCTTAGCCGAACTTAAAGCATCTCTCGCTTGTTGTAACAACGCGGCGCCAGGTGGCGATCGTATCATGTACGAAATGATTAGGTACTTACACCCCGAAACACTGACAACACTCCTGTTTATCTTTAATGTCATGTGGACGGCTGGCTGTATTCCGTCCTCATGGAAAGAAGCCATAGTCATCCCGGTACTTAAACAAGGCAAAGACCCGTCCTTAGCCAGCAGCTACAGGCCAATAGCTCTAACAAGCTGCCTGTGCAAGCTGTATGAAAAAATGATAAACCGGCGTTTAATTAGTTTCCTAGAAAATAACAAAATACTAGACCCCTTCCAGTGTGGATTCCGAGAAGGTAGGTCGACAATAGACCACCTTGTTCGCATCGAGGCAAACATCAGAGATGCGTTTATTCATAAACAGTTTTTACTTTCTGTATTTATAGATTTAGAGAAAGCGTACGACACGACATGGCGCTTCGGGATTCTGCGAGATCTCTCTGCGATGGGGGTCCGCGGTAATATGTTTAACACAGTCGAAAGCTACTTGTCTAACCGCACGTTTCGCGTAAGAGTGGGCAATGTTTTGTCTAGAACATTCACCCAGGAGGCTGGTGTGCCGCAAGGGGGTGTACTTAGTTGCACACTTTTCATTGTAAAAATGAACTCCCTGCATACAGTCATTCCACACAGCATGTTTTATTCTGTGTATGTCGATGACGTACAGATAGGTTTCAAATCATGTAACATCGCTATCTGCGAACGACAGGTACAGCTTGGATTAAACAAACTGTCTAAATGGGCTGATGTAAATGGATTTAAAATAAATGCAAAGAAAAGTACGTGCATACTTTTCTCAAACAAAAGAGGTATGACACCAGTGCCAAATCTCACGATTAATCAAGAGGAACTATCCGTGAGCAGTGAGCATAAATTCCTGGGAATAATTCTAGACTCGAAGCTTACCTTTATCCCCCATCTTAAATATTGGAAGGCAAGGTGTCTGAAGACGATGAACCTTTTAAAAATTTTGTCGCGCGCAACATGGGGTAGTGACCGAAAATGCCTACTTAACTTGTACAACAGTCTTGTCCGCTCACGCCTTGATTACGGAGCTATAATTTATAATTCCGCAACGCCAAGTGCATTAAAAATTCTAGACCCCGTTCACCATCTGGGCATCCGCCTCGCGACCGGTGCTTTCCGAACAAGTCCGATCCACAGCCTCTACGTAGAGTCGAATCAGTGGTCACTTCATCTGCAGCGTTCATATAATAGTTTGACATATTTTCTTAGAGTACACGCGAACATTGAACATCCCTCTTATTCAACCATAAACGACATGACCACTGCCACACTCTTCCAAAATCGACCGGCATCGAGAAAACCTTTCTCTTTGCGTGTGCGGAATCTTAGTGAGGAAATGGGTGTTCCGTTGCTTGAACACTGTCTTATGGCTCCAGCGAAACTGTTACCGCCGTGGCAGTGGCAGCTCATAGAGTGTGACACATCATTCGTGGAGGTCACTAAGCACGCACCAGAGGCACATATCAAAATGCATTTCCTTGACCTCCAGTCCAAATACACATGCACAGAGTTTTATACAGACGCTTCTAAGTCACGTGACGGGGTGTCGTATGCAGCCGTCGGCCCATCCTTCTCGGAATCCGGTGTACTCCCCCGGAAGCAAGTATCTTTACGGCTGAGGCTTACGCACTATTGTCAGCTGTGAGGCATATAAGGAAATCTTAACTTCAAAAATCAATCATATTTACAGACTCTCTAAGTGTTGTAAACGCTTTAAAGTCAATTTGTAAACATAAAAA
Organism: Dermacentor silvarum; assembly: GCF_013339745.2. NCBI lineage: Eukaryota > Metazoa > Arthropoda > Arachnida > Ixodida > Ixodidae > Dermacentor > Dermacentor silvarum. The sequence goes on along the minus strand of NC_051164.1, from coordinate 18,252,910 downwards.
TCCTATTCTCATTGAGCTCTATTCCGTACTGTGTAGAGCGTATGTATCTAACCAGCATATCATTATATGTTGGGTGCCTGGCCATAGAAGCATTGAGGGTAATGTGCTAGCTGACCAAATGGCTACATCAATAACATCGCACGCTACCAATCATACAGCTACTGTTTCTGCAACAGATTTGAAACATTTCTTGCGTAAGAAATTGCGAAGCCATTGGCAACGTCTGCGGGATGCAGAAACAAATAATAAGCTTCACTTGATTAAGCCACAGTTAGGTTTCTGGCCCCCCTAAGCGAAAACACGACGAACTGATGTCCTATTCTGTCGTCTCAGAATAGGTCATACATTTGGCACCCATAGTTTTTTGTTGACCGGGGATGAACCACCAACCTGTGGTAGATGTGGTGAGAGGCTAACCGTCCTCCACGTTCTCCTGGAGTGTCGGGATGCCGAAGCAGATAGAAAAAAACATTTCCCTTTAGCTTACCGCTATCATGTCCCTCTGCATCCCAGTATGTTTCTTGGTGAGGAACCGCTGTTTAGCACCAGAGCAGTCCTCGCTTTCTTAAACGATGTGGTACTGCATGTTATAAGCCCAATAAATTCATAGCGCATCCTCCCTCCAGAGGATGCTGCTGTGATAGTAGTTTTGTATAAGCACATGCCTCCAGGCCCTTGTGGTTCAAGGGCTCTGTTTAGGCAGTAGTGCTTCTTTCCAATTACTACATTTTAAATATTTTAAACATCGTGTCATTCTTTCTCAATGCATTCACCATTTCATAGTACACGTCATTAGTCATTGCCATGATTTTAGTGCATATATATTTTACGCATTTTACAGCGATTATTTTTAGGCCCCTTTACAGCCACACTTCATCTACTTCTCAGAATTCATCGCTCCACTGCACACTCACAAACACTGGCATGGCGCTCTTTGGCCATAACTGGCCCTTGCGCCATAAAACACCACACATCATCATATCCAAATCATTAGGATTTTTGCGTCGAAACATGCGCAGTGCACCCTCCCCATTGCGAAAACTTGCGTATCTAACTTTCGTGCGACCGCAGCTTGAATATGCGTCTCCCATTTGGTCACCACATCAGAAATACCTTATCGAAGCATTAGAAATCATTCAGAATAGGGCAAGCCGTTTCATTGATCGCAACTATAGTGCCCTGTCTAGTATCACGCAAATCAAAAGTAAACTATCATTACCAACGTTAAGTACCCGCCGTAATATTGCATTGCTGTCATTGTTCCATAAGGTCATTCACTCTGACGAATTATCACTACCCTGTTTGAATCATCAAGTCTATACATCGCGAAGATTGCACAACGCGCTCAGTTACGCCCGCCTATATGGTGCGACGCAATCATTTAATTCTTCTCCACTACCTCGCGCTATCCGTCTCTGGAACAGCTTACCAGACAACATTGCTTCACTTAGAGACCATGACGCTTTTTGTGTTCAGTTGAACAAACATTTTTCCACGCACTGCGCTTAGTATTCTTAACGGCTCATAATATCCTTAATTTACCTATTGCAAGGGTACTTTTCAAACTGATGGCGTCTGTCTTTTCATACCACTGTCGCACATTTTTTTTGTTTTTGACTACAAAATGTATAATGACGCAATTGTATGATGACTGTGTTATATTGTGTATTGTGACTGTAATTCGTATTATATTACTCCTGCACGAATAGTTTGCACGTAGTTATCTGTTAATAATCTACTGCCCTGTAATTTGTACTCTGTGAAAATCTTCATATAAAATGTATTGAATTGCACTGTATGCCCCCCCTCACCCTATGCCTCTTACGGGGCCTGTGAGGTATTATCAAATATATATATATAATGGGCTACATTACAGGGTTAATATTATGATAGCTTTACTTTGTGGCCAAATCTCATATCAGTGCAAGTCATTTGCTATGCTATTCGTAAGTGCCCAAAAACTGCTCATTTTATCGGAATATCAGTTGGGAACAAAAACTTCGGCCTATATTTCATCTTGAGAAAGTGAATGTACATCGAATGTGGCGCGGACGTTAGACGAGGTTACACAAGGCCACCACCAGAAATGGCGCACGTGACGAGCGCACGCACGTGTGCGGGAGTGCAGCATACATCCTCATTCTTCCAAGCCGTCCGCCAAGCGTAAGTGCCTCATTGAACTAAATTAACGTTGAAAAGTAAATAGCGCAAGAAAATGCGTAAAGTATGACTTACACAGAAGCTGCAGACATGGTAGCTTCGGATTGTTATTCGAATGTACGAGAAAACATATGTCTGCTATGACACGTACACACTAGCGGCAAAAAACGCGCGCGTCATGCCGCGGGCGGCTAGTTGCCGCGCGTCAGGGCCTTGCCGCGAGGCCACCGTGGCAAGCGCGTCTCGCCGCGCGGCAGCTCTCCGAACGTGCGAGCAAAACCGTGAGCGCTCGTTCTTTCACGCGAGAGACGACGATCCTCGATTGAAAACCCAGCGCGGACGGCGCGCGCCCTTATAAAAATTTCTATCAACATTTTTTAGACCATCTATAGACTATTGTTACTAGAACCTACCAACAGTCAATAGAAATCCTTCCATCGGTCTTTAGGCTTCCTAACAACTCCCTAACAACACCCTAGAAGCAATTGGCCACCAACATTATTTAGAAACATGTCCATAGGTTGTCTGTAAACTTCCTACTAGCTGTCTAGAAACACATTTTTAGACCTCCTATTAACATTGATTAAATTGAAGCATGTTTATAGGCTGTCTGTGAACTTCCTACTAACTGTGTAGAAACACGTTTCTTTAGACCTCCTATTAGCATTCATTGAATTGAAGCATGTTCATAGGCTTTCTGTAAACGTCCTATTAACAATTTACTAGCGCTTTCTTTAGACACCCTAGCAACATTGTTCTAACAATTGGCCACCAACATTGAATAGAAACATGTTTGTAGACTTTGTCAACATCCTACCAGCTTTCTACTGACAGTTTTTTAGGCCTCATTGTGACTGAATTATTTCAAACCTCCTACCAACATTTTCCCTTTACACAATCTAGAAACATTGTCCACAGTTGGTCATAGTATGTGAATAAAAACATTTTCAACGCTGCTTATAAATTTGTGCTAACCTGAAAATTTATAACTTTAGATCACCCAGTACACCAGCATACCACCCTATAATGCTCAGAGCCGCAACTATTCATTTCATTTATTGGACGCTATTAACGTCTGTCACCTTATGTATACATTTACGGGATCTTATTGGAGTATTGATAAATTATCTAAGCTCTTGACGCAATGTGCAGCTGAAGCCACAGTTTGCGAAAGGAGCTACTGAAAATAAAGGTCTGACAAATTGGAAGCGTTGCGAAGATTGCATCACACATTTGTTACATTATTCAATCAGTCAAACTTGGGAACCGCAGAAATGAGAGTGTAGTTATGCGAAGCAGCTTCAGCATTCTGGGCGTTAGTTGTAGTTGCACCTTAGCTATTATGGAAATGTTTCTTTTTGTGAGATTGTTGCTGTGAGATCCTTGGCGTTGTATCCTGAAAAAAAGGAAGGGAGTAGCAGTTAGGCAAGAGCAAAGAATTAGTTCATGATCAAACATTATTTACCCCAAATTAAGTCATCGCGACCTCTGTCAGAACCTCGCGTTTGTACGCTTCGCGTTTATATCCAATTCAAGCGAACCGCATGACGCGCAATAGTTCAAGTTTGTTACGAGCGCGAAATGCGATGACGTGAAATGTTTTAAAAATGATCTTTTTACAACCTGCCAAAATGCGGTATAGGAAACTGAAACAAAAAAAATTATGTTTATCAAAATGATGGAAAAGCACTTACGTTTTTTTATATTAACGAGACAAAACTTCGGTGCAGTGCTGTCTTGAAAAGCTGGCAAAGAAGTTGCAGAAACGTTCACATCACAGAACGAAGAAAACGCCGTCGCCTTCGCAAGCACGGTGCTAGTTAGCTATTTCCGTCACAAATTACGCATCCACGTGTGCCTGGAAGTCCTGTTGTATTGATTAATCAGCCACCAACACAGCATAAGCACAAACTGCAGCAAAAATAGCTAAAAACTGATACAGAACGCGACCAAACACCCCTTCATCGCACCGACCGTACCACGCCAGCGTGGCAAAGGAAGTGGTATCGATGACGATGGGCTCCTCTTTGGCTCGACTCGGACCACGTGCAAGTTTGTGCGCATGTGCGAGAGAGGCTTGTGACATTCTTTCCATCCACCAGCTCGCCTTGACCACCGCCGAAATACGCCGAACCGTGCGCAGCCCCCTTCCTTGCGACGGTTGAATGACACCTGGAATTCCCCTCGGTGTTTAGGTGTGACGGGCCTTTGTGCGCGCATCCCCTTCATGGGGGAGCGCTCTTAGAGGGAGGAACGTTTCTTAAGGCCGAGGTCGAAAAAGAACCTTACAAACAGCCGGCTTAACATTGTGATGTTGTTAGGGGCTGTATAATATTATTTTTCGAGAGAACTATTGTTATGAAGACGGCTTTTTCTCCAAATGCAATTAAAATTAAAAGAAAAATAATATCCCACGGAGTAAGTTTCACGGTTATGACGGTTATGTCAAGGTTATTGTATTTTGCACAAGAACATCAGATAGCACTTGCCGCTTTCAAAGACGAAAATTTGCTTCATAGCGCCCAGCACAAGACAATGCTGAAAGGTATTCTTGTCAAGTAGCATTGCTTTTATAGTTAGAGATGTTTAAAGCGTGGCGGCAATGACGTTACCATTTTTCAAGCGCCCGAAGCACGGCAAAAGCATGCCTTAGATATTCTCGCTTTTGGTACAGCGGAATGCCGTAATTGCGAATGCCGTAATTACGAATGTTGTATGGCCACGGCAAAACCTTATCGGAGTTCAGAACTTTGTCGCCGTGTCATGAAGCGAAATCACTGAATATTATGAGTACGTAATTATCACTTTTCGACCAGTTTTCTCACAGCAAGCAACAATTACCGTGAAGCAGATGAGTTGAAAGTTACTTACTTTGCCTTCACTTTGATGGAACGTCCTATTCGATCTCATTTCTTTATTATTATTTTTTTAATTTGGGCGAGCCGTCGGTAGGATGAAGGGACGAAAGCGTGCGAATAGGGAAGCATTTTTTATACAGTAAGGATCATTTCATTTTTTTTCTCAGAATAATTTTGTAGGAATTGGACATTTCCAGAGTTCACTTTTTTTTGTCTCCGACTTGTGCATTTTCTCAGGTCAACACAATTGCTCTCACTAAGCAGCAGCTGTATTTTGCAGCTTTTTGGATGTTTGAGAGGCAGCGTTCCAGCACCGTGTTACTCTTAGTTCTGGCTCTTTTTCTTCTTTTTAACAGAGATCATGATGAGACTGTGCTGACATGTACCAGCTTAGGGCGTACTCTTTATATCTAGGAGTGTACGGACCTGATTATCTTGTTATAAAGCTAGTTAGTGGCCTTTCAATAGCAGTGCGTGGTAAGGGCCGATTTACGCTCGAGCCGCACGCCACCCCGCACGCATGCTGTCGGGCGAAAGTTCCACAATTCGCCAGACTGATACACATATTTTGGTTTACACTGCATGTACGAGCCCAGTGTAAATCGAAATTTGTGCACCAGTGTGCGAAATGTGCAGTTTCCCGCACGCGTACGGCATGCGGGCGGTGCGGCTCGAGCGTTAATCGGGCCTCTAATGCCGGGCTAACGCTGTGCAACTGGTGCGCGGCCTGCATAATACTCCGCTATCATCACACCGTTCAGTTGGTGTAGCGCAAGCTAATTTTCTCAAACTGCGCTGACGTCACTGCAGGGTCACTTAGTCCAGTCGAACCTCTAAAAAATGTTCTAATAACAGTTTGCTAACATATTTCTTTGAACATTTTAGTCGCACTCCGTCAACAATTCGCTACCTACTTGGGTTGGAACTGCAATTTAAAACAAAGAACTTGATTGCTAACTATGTTATATATCCGCGTTGGACAAATTTGTAAAAAGCTGTCAAGTTCCCATTCTAAACTTTTTTTTGGCAAACAGCACGAGCTGTTGGCGGACTGAAGATGCATGTCCTTCGCCAAAAGAAATATTTTGATGGTGTAGAGTCAAACATTCTTTACACAAAAGTAATGAACCTTTCACGGAGTATTAGAGAGGTTATTTAGACAAAAGTAAGAAGGAAGTCTGTTAACTGTGTACTCAAAATATTCTTTATACAAAAGTAAGAAGGAAGTCTTTTAACGGTGTATTTTAAACATTCTTTATACAAAAGTAAAAAGGAAGTCTGTTAATGGTGTATTTAAAATATTCTTTATACAAAAGTAAGGAAGAAGTATTTTGACTTCCTATGCACAAATGTTACTAGAATGTAAATGTAAATAGAATGTCAGTAAAGTAAATAGAAAGTTGGTAGGAGGTCTACATAATGTTAATAGGCATTTTTGTAAGGGGCGGCGGTAGGGTTGTGATGGCTCCGTGACGTCACCCTTGTCGCTCTTGATTGGTTCATAAAGCCCCTTGATAATTTGAAAGTAGCGACACTCTCTTCCCCGCCGTGCTTTCCTCCTCAATTCTCCTCGCCCGCCGGCTGCGCGCGCTGCGCACGGCACGCTATTGCGCCTGGGCTCCCGCGTACGGGCCGCAGATTTCGATGCAGGCGCATGATTTTGGGCCAGTTGCGCGCCCCAGTGGCGTAGAAAAATTTGAAAAATGGTGATAAGAGCATGGATAATGCTGAAGGCAACGTTTATGAGGAGGTTGGTTTCGTCTTAAAGCAGTATGAATGATACACACTGATGTAAAAGGAGCTTTCAGGCGAGTTCTATGCTCCAGTTATTTTTTCTGCCGCATGATACGCTGCTTTACTTTTTGCATCTGAACTAGTATGGCTTGTGGCAAATCACTCTGTGTCAGTTTTTTCTTGCATGTGCGCGCATGCGCACCGCAGGTATTATATTGAGCGTGCCTTCTTATAATGAATTTCAGGCGAGTGCATCGTCCGTCCATGTGTTTGTCTCAATGTCAAAGTAGCTTTTGCGCTGTGGTTTCTCCATTGAATAGGAAGGTTGCGCAATTTCAGTGCGACGAAGCGGTGCCGGCAACCACTCATCGCCCACAATAACAGAAGCTGAGGAAAGATATTTACAGATTATTCTTTAGGTGTCGGTGTCAATGAAGCTTAAAAATTACTCGGTATATTTATGGGAGAAGGCATTCTATATTTTTAGGCAAAACAAACGCCTTTGGATAAGGTATTTTGATAGTTCACACCGACATACCGCTAAATTATGTGGTAGGATAGTTAAAATTGTGATTTTGATTACCGGGGGGCCCTATTGCCGACGCATTGTAGATTGCGGGCAAGCATGCGGTGGCGACAAGCTCTGCATAAAGGATCATAGTGTCGTTGGCTGCCTCGTTAAGCGACCGCGATCATTATTGCTGAAATTATTAGAGGCGGGACAAGGCGCAAGCAGCAGCAGTCACTTACTACGGTCAGGTCGAGGTTCATGTCGTGGTCAGTGGACTTCCTGTGCTTCACGATAGGTCGGTGGGAGAAAATTGTTCGAACTGCGTTGGGCTTCAGCTTTTTTTCCAAGTTCTTGTAATATGCGCGGCTCCAATTTGTCTTCAGTGAAATGTAGCTAGAACATTTATCGACGCGCTAATCACTCAGGCAGGATGAATAAAACGTCATTTAAACAAGTACAAGTGGCTAATACGCTGCAGTGCTAAACATTATTGCCTACATAATATTCCCTGCATTGCTACATCATAACCCTAATCATTATTTATTGCTGAACCTTCGTAATCAAAGCGCATTGATACAATGACATTGGCTCGTGTTACATGGATGGAAAAGGTTTACCCACAGAACAACATCGAAGAAAGGTGATTGTAACGCATTCGCTAGTAAACCGAAGATTTCCGGCCTCTGCCTAGAAGTCAACAGCAAGGGTGCGCGATTGCCTCTTGCACATTGCCTGTATCCGTGAGAAAACCAAATAATAATCGTCACCCACTCACGTGTGCAAGCCAGCGCAGTTCAAACAAAATTCATGAACTGAAAAATATTACCAGGTGTCCTTAGCTATCGCCTAAGAGTTGCGAATGCGAGTCTTGTAAAATCTACTGTAATTTACCTCTATCCCCACTAATCCACCTTCACGCACCTTATTCTACCTTAATCCACTATAATCCTGCTTAATACACCTTAATCGATCTTAATCCTCCTCAATCCACCTTATTCGACCTTAATCCACCCTAATCCTCTTCAATACCCTTTAATCGACCTTAATTCATCTTAATCGCCCTTCATGCAGGTTAATCGACGTTAATCCACCCTAATACTCCTTATTACATCTTGATCCACCTTAAACTACCCTAATCCAACTTAATCCTTCTTAATCGACCCTAGCCCTCCTTATTTAACCTTAATCCATATCAATCTATTAAACCACCTTAATCAGTCACGAATTTACTTTGCTAATCATTAATAATCTATCATACACGGCTGGACATGATTTGGCTCGCTTCTGGCCTTCATTAGGTCTTGTTACTTTCTGTAACTCAAACGCTCACCTTAAAACATATCCAACTAAGGGTCTCGCCTTAAAATGTGGACTTGCTGGCGCTCATTACATGCAATACCACCCGCAAATTTTTTCACGGCCTGCATTCATTGTATTTAAGTGACTGACACACACATCGAAGCTGTAAATAGGTCCTTTACAAGCTGCTGTTCCGATTTTCAGTAAAACAGGCAATGGATCCTAGCAATCACGAAAAGTTTGATCGAGAGGCTGTATCTTCGGGTATATTTGTTCAGTGGAAAGCACAATCTATAATGCTGCATTTTCGATTGAATAACAGTTGACGACGTGCGAGGTGATGGAGTCCCAGCAGAATATGCAGCATTCTGAGGAGAACCCCATTTTTATGCAACGTACAAATTGCCGCAACAAAAACGCTAATGAGCAGGCCGCAAGAATTGAAAAAAATGCAGCATTAGGGGATGCTTTGATATGAGCAATAGGAAAGGCGCCTTACCTCGCAAACAATACTGTTCCTTGTCGGAACAAAGTTATTTCGGCCAATGATGTGCAGCCACTGCTTCTTGCGCAAGCGATCACGATTTCCTTGCGGTATCGTAAAAACTGCATAACGATCATCCCGCTTCTTGCTGCAGTTATATGCGCAGCAGCATGGCATAGCGCTAGCAGACAGTGCACGAAACAGCGTGCAATGTTGGCGTGCGACGTTCTCTATTGACCTTTTTCGCAGAGCAGTTTGTTTTAGAGAAACGAGATGGCGCTCACGGCGACGCGCCATACCTCTCCTCAGCTACCGCACACGAATACTAAACCATTACCGCTTCTACCTTGCTTCTATGCGATCAGCTGTCGGAAATAGAACTGAGTTTTCGCTAACGCACTGTGCTCCAATCATGCTAGATTGAATCATGTGGATTGAAGACGTCTGCAGTAGTTGGCTGCAAAAATAGTGACTGGCATGTTGGAATAGAATGATCTGTGTGACTGGAATAGAAATAGTGACTGGAATAGAATGAATCTGTGTGGCCAAGTTCGCGGACCGCTGCTGCAACTGTCCGAACGTGTTACTGGCACTTCGTGATGTACGGCTTTCCTCGAGGATACAGAAATTGGCTCATCCGACAGCCTTGTATCGCTAACCTTCAAAGAAACGCTTCATCCCCAGAACGTCGTCAAGAATGAGCACCCCTCGTTAAACAATGACAATGGGAGTAGCGCCGCTTCCTGTCATAGTAAGTTTCTCGCACGTTATCTATACACATCTTTCCCAAATGGCAGGAAAACTTACGCCCACTCTATCACTGACGTATCAAGAATGAGTGAATGGGCGCATACTTGAATATATGCGCACTGTATAAGCACAATAAATGATGGACTACACCTATGGCGCATGAATGGTTGAAGCTGAATATTCCGTGACGGTCCACAAGAGTAAGCGAGTTACTAGCTGTAATAAATATTTGCTACAAGCAGTGGCGTAGCCAGAAATTTTGTTCGGGGGGGGGGGGGAGGGATGGGGGGGGGGGCTAAAGTTGCAGCGCGGTCTCCTCCTTATAGAAGTTGTCGAGGCGTCAAATACATGAATAATAACTCCATTGACATTGCCAATGTCATTGTATATTAGATGCTGCAAACGAATTATTCAACGCTACGCACTGTGAAGACAAGTAAAATATGTATTTTTCATAAAAAATACGTTCGTATGTCCCAAAAATTGTGGCAGAAATAGCTGATATCAATGCTTCCGCGTTTTTTTTGTCTATTTAATAAGTAAAGAAAATGCCACGCGAACTTTAGAACTTTATCAGTTCCAAACGAGCAAAGGAGTACATGCAGCTGATATGACAAACGTAAAGGCCATAAAATGAACAAGCTGAGCACAAATATTTTGATGAACCTTTGTTATTCAACAACCTTGTTTACATTTTTGTACATATGCAAAGGCCAGGGAAAAACCTCAATGACGCTGTCCTTCGTTGCAATGGATTGCGCAGGAGCAGCTGTTACCGGTCGTATATTCTAATTGCACCGAAATTATAGTCGCAACAGTGAGTACATATAAAAAGCGTGAGTTCTGAAAAATATACATTAGAAATGCGAAGATAGAATGGAATATACAAATGCGAAGATAAAGGGCAAGAAAGCGTCGCTGGAAACCAAGTTCGCTGCTTTTATACACAAAACCTCGCAACAAGATATTTAAATATACGAATAAATCTGCAATAAATCTACGTATCTAAGGAAACGTCACTCTATATAATGTGTCAATCAAGACAAATAAACATGTTGCGCAGTCACAGATAGTAAACTTCATGAATACGAGTATAAAGACAGACGATCCAGGCAGGAACAAAACTATGATAACAGAATTCATGATATGCATTTGGGCCATGCTGCGGTCGCGGCAGCACAGTGTGGCTATAATAATAGAAAAAGAATGCAGAAATCAATACGAAAATGCGTATTTTAACTGCCTGCACAGCGGCAACGATTATTCTGCACCCAAAATAAAGAAGAGTATTGCTTCGTTTCAGAAAAGAAGTAAAAGCTTGTAGCTGAAGAGGAAAGAAAAGGACAAACGAAAGCCGCAGATGATGCTGCAAGTTGATTTACCCAACATCCGAGTGCGTTTTTGGGAAACGCCGCGTGTGCCGGGCTTTCAATGAGCAAGGTCGGTCAAAATTGGTCATTGATGTCCCCGTAATTTTTGTATTCGCATGATAATTTTGATAACCATGCTGTTACAATAAATGGTGAAAATTTCTGTGGTTTTAAAAGCTAACGAACAGTCATACGTTTTCATAATTATGAGATTATATAGGAACGTCAAGGAACAGATATTTTACATGCATTGATTTTTGCTGCTTGGCTATTTAAACGATAAACTTCACTCGGAGGGGAGGTTTAGCGAAGCGTTCAACAACTTCGGACACGTTGATGTCGACGTATCTGTGGGCGTATAGAAGCGCCAGCATAACCATGCGTTCCTCAGACATTGTAGAGCGCAAGTGGTTTTTTAGTAATCTCATGTTTGAAATTCTCTCTGCGCTGGCAGTGGCACTGGAAGGGTGACTAAAATCTGCAGCAGTTTGTACACATGTACTTATAACCTGCAGTTTCAATGAGAGAGGGCATCTGTTCCTGTGGTAAAATCTAAACACACTTCTTCGATATCGTTTCCTCAGCACCACGCTCGACAAGATAGACAGCCGTCCCCTTACGGAAGCCAGAATTCTTGGTCCCTGGTCCCAGCCGACGTCAGAACGAACTGCTTTAAAAGCGCTCGTACGCTTTTTAAAATAAGCAGGACGTAGTGAAAAACTATAGATGTGCGGACTGATACGTTTATTTTTCTTTTCTTTTTAATCTTCTCTTGTTTTCTAATTTTTTCTGCCCTTACCCCATCCCCCTGTGCAGAGTAGCCAACCAGACACTTAACCTGGTGAACCTCTCTGCCTTTCACCTCTTATTTTCCTTCCTTCCTTCCTTTCTTCAATCGATATCATTGACGTCTTTGTTTAGGTACCTTGCACAAACAGTAATCTGTTCGAATCCAGCGATATCCGTCGTTTCTTCAGCAAGTACGGAGAAGCAGCCTGCAGTGTTCACTTTTGCATCTAGGCTTTCTTTGATAATTGCACCACAAATTCCTATAATTTGGTTTTGTACATCTGGTTTAAATACGAGGCATTACTGGGGCAACTTTCCAAATGGTTCTTGAGATATGTATCTCCACAATCAGCTCGCATGCGAAGAAGCGCTCTGGAAATACCAGTATTTTCAGCGGGGGCTTTGCTTAAATCCATAGGACCAGTGTCCCTATCGCCACGGAGAGCCAGACTTTGCCACCCGCAAAAAATAACTGTCTCAAATTTAATAGGCCGTGAAATTTCTTCTGTTTTCTCTTATTTTAATTTGCCTGCCCTGGCCCAGCTGATCGATCACATTGGGCGCGCTTCCTGAAAATATTTGGAGAAAATTATCAGATGCCAGCTATCAGCTGACAGTCACGGTGATATTTAATATTTTCGTGTGTGTGGAAGATTGCGAGCGCGTGCTTCCATTTCTGGAACGGCTTAGATACGCGCGTTCGAGTGCGCGTTGGCCCAAGTTCTGTTGGCCCAAGTTCGTTGGCCCAAGTGCGCGTTGGCCCAAGGGGGGCTGAAGCCCCATCAGCCCCCCCCCCCCCTGGCTACGCGCCTGGCTACAAGGTATTACAATGTACAAAACAGCTACGTTTTAAGCCTAATGTGCAGCAAGAACAAATCTATCGGAACTGAGCACACCCGCGAGCGATTAGGTAGAAAATAATCAGATAGTGGCCGCACCGAGGAACTTCACTGAGTCAGAAACGGACAAGCCACTACTTCAAAATATTTGCCGAATAATGAAGAAAAAGCAAAACACACTAATCCTGACTGAATTCATAATCGGAAAGCTTGGATACTTGGAATACATATTTAGCCCCGCTTTTAGAACAAGAACCATATACGCTGCTTCCGTCGTTTGTACATAGCTTAATCAGCTCCGAAATCGCTTTTGCGTGTTCTGTGAAGCTGTGATGAAAGCTTCGTGTCGTCCACCTAGTCACCGTCTACAATATCTCCGAAAACAGAGGTTTTGTAAGCCGCGCCGGCGTCATACACTTCCATTGTAAACAAGGAGGCAACGGAGGCAGTTGAGGCAAGCAATGGACGCGTCACCACGTGATCAAACATGGCAGCGCCCACGGGATCGCCGCGAAAAGGGTCAATATACGCCGAGCCAACCGAGCTCAGGCGCAAAATGGCGCGAACGAAAAAGCAAAACACAAGCAAAACGCAAGCTCCGCTCGTTTCCAAGGGCAACGGCAGGGAGACCAATCATCGTGCAGGAGAACGGGCGCAAGGCCGTCTGCCGCGGAGGGGACTCGCGAGGGGCGAGGAGGAGACCAGGAGGTCGCGTGCCGGCGGCAGAGTGCGAAGAGTGGCGGTACTTCAGAATTATCAGGGGACTTTAGTTCTTCATCTCGCGGCACGCGGCATTTGCCGCAGAAATGGGTCTCGAAGGGTACGGCCACGCTAGCGGCAAAAACGTGCGGCAGAAACGCGCGTAAAAAACGCGCGGCAACGCGTGATGCTGCGCGCGGCAAAAGCGGCAGGAAAGAGGGGTTTTGCGGCGTGCCGCGCGAAATGTGTTCGAGACCCATTTCTGCGGCAAATGCCGCGTGCCGCGAGATGAAGCACCAACCAAGAGCAACGAGGATCCATCGAGGATCCAACGGAGCCATCACAACCGGACCGCCGCCGGTCCGCGCCGGGTTTTCAATCGACAATCGTCGTCTCTCGCATGAAACAACGAGCGCTCGCGGTGTTGCTCGTGCGTTCGGAGAGCGCGGGAGATTCTAATGCGCCGCCGCGTGGCGAGATGCGCTTGCCACGGTGGCCTTGCGGCAAGGCGCTGACGCGCGTCAGCTTGCTGCTCGCGGCATGACGCGCGCGTTTTTTGCCTCTAGCGTGGCCGTACCCGAACCCATTTCGCGCGGCACGCCGCAAAACCCCCGATTCCTGCCGCTTTTGCCGCGGCGGCATGACGCGTTGCCGCGCGTTTTTGCCGCGTGTTTTTGCCGCTAGCGTGGCCGTACCCTTACGCGGGAACTGAAACACATGAGCCCCTTTCAGGCTGCAGTTTGAGGTCTGTCTTAGTGGGCGCGGTCGCTAGGTCGCCAAGTGGCGGTACCGTTGGGACAGCACACATCCTCATTCTTGTAGGCCATCCGCCTAGCGCTAGTGCGTTAGTTACATAATTGAATTTCTCAAAGTAGAATGCGTCAGAAAATTCGTAAGGCACGATGCCGATTGCGAAATTCTTCCCATTGTATCATCCTATAATCATAGAGAAATAAATTCAACAAGAGGGAGCACAAAAACTGACAACAGGAAACACATCCCCATACGTCACGCTATAGTACTGATGCCGAACGTTAGCTGCCGCGAGCATCGAAAAAAAAAACAAAAACAAAAAGGAAAGTGAAATTAAGTTAAGAGACATTGATTTGTTTTTAAAAAAGTTGTCGCAGTTTCACCTGAAAGGTGAAGCATCAATTGCGATAGCAAACTTGTAGAGAGCTATACGGAGTAATGATATTAGCTTTATCAGCTGTATCAGCAGAGAAATTTATCAGCAGAGAAATCCAGCTGTTAATTCTTGTCTATATTACCTTTTGTTCCTTTGTCTTAACAATGTCGTGAGTGTTTTGTTCCCTTTATATATTTATGCCTGTCTGTGTGACCATGCTGTATGTAATACTCGAGTGTATTCTGTTGTACCACTCCTGCTTGGACCGCCAAGGTCTGCAGTATATTGAAAAAAAAAATAATAAATAAACTTGGACATGCAGCAGCATCGGCAACACGCAGAACTGTTGTCGACGCCATCCGCGTTTTGCCCGCGTTCGCTCAAAATGCGTGCGGCGTTGGTGACTATTGCCGGAGCCTCTGATATAAATAGGCACTGCGTGCCGCAGCTAAACGTCGCCTCCCTTCCCTCCCCCTCCCCACGGCCTCTCACTCGTCCGAAGAAGGCGCGTTTGCTCTACATACATGGTGATTGTGAAGGAGAACAGAGACGCCTACTTCTGCAGCCCTTAAGCGAGCACGGCGCAGAACGCGCGTTTGTTCTCCGCCGTGCGTTCACTCCCCGTGAAAGACGCGCCCCTCGCGCCCTTTCACTCGCACATACAGCGTTCGGCGGACGATTTCTTCTCCAAATGATGTCATACGGAACCTCACGGCGACGGCGACGGCGACGGCGACGCCGACGGCAGAAATCTGCTTTTGAGTGTCCAATAATTGCTATCGCAATAAAATTTTTGCCGCAAGAACGAAAACGTTTTGCGTATAAATGAACTTAAACTTTGCGACTTATTTTTGTTGCCTTACCTAGCGACAGGCCAATGACGCGCCAGATGCATGCCTCATCCGCCAGACACTCACTCCACCGAAGCGAGCGAGGGCGGCTGCGCGGGGGTTTGAGCGCTCGCCCGCGGCGACCCGTCCGTCTCCTTTTTTTTATGTATCCTGGTTTCTTGGGCTCTCGGCGTATCCTTGCGTTCCTTCTGCACTGGGACAAGACACCACTGCACTATTGGACTACGGCAAGGTGAGAAATTTTGTTTCATAGTCTACGACGCAATTAGGCTTACGGCACAGGACCGAGACTTAAGACGTAGTTAGCGAAAAACAGCTCGGCCGTCCTGGCGCAGTTAATTTGAGTTAATGAATCGTGCTGGGACATGTTTCCGACGCTTTCTAGGGGATTATTGTAATTTATTTCGGTTCTGTTGAGGCACACTAGCCGCGCAGCGCGCTGTGACGCAGTTAGCAATCAGCAGCTCGGCCGTGGTGACATAGTTTGGCGTGTAACGAATCTGAAGGCCCGTTTATAGTCCGACGTTATCGGCGCGCGGGCCAGCGTCGTTCGCAGCCAGCCACGCTACGCCGGTTGCGCTGCGCCAGCCGAAACGCCATCTCCGACGCGCGCGCCGTCAGCTGTTATCTTCGGAGCACGCGCAGAACGATCCCGTCCGCGCGCCGCTTTAAACCATCGGCGAAGCGGCGTGGGCGCCTTTATTTCTTCGCGCGAAATGTATTGTGGGACGGCGCAGTCGGCGCGACCAACGCCCGAATGGGTCAGGAGCCAATTTAGCGCCAGGCCCGTCGGGGCGCGTCGGAAGCCGCCGGTTACGTTGGCTGCGCCAGTGCGCTCGACTATACAGGGGTTCGTTTTCGCCAACCTGACGTAGCGTGCGCGCGCGCGCGATCGCGTTACGTCGGACTATAAACAGCCCTTTAGAGGAACAAGTTTCTGAGTTTTTTGTGGCCCCGCAACAACATATACCTTTTTTCGGTATTCACGCCTGTCGAAAACGCGATGGGCGATTGCCAAGAGTGATAACATGGGGGTGTGTAGCTGGCGCCGGCAGAACGCGCGAAAGATAACGCCGAGGAACATATCAGACATTTGTATTTCGAAAATTCCCTCTACTAAAGGACTGCAAAACAGGCTTTGCACCCACGCATTTGTCTTGAGTGCGAGTAGAATGCATTCCTCATTCAGCATGGTCCGGCTGCGAGCGTCTGTTGCGTCCGTCTCTGTGTATGTAGCGTACCGTCGCGTCGCCCGAGGCCAAGTTTTGGAAACCAGAAGTCGCCCGTGTATTTGTGCTGCTAAAGTGCAAGAAATAATGCCCGGAAATTGGGGAATGCTTGGAAATCAGACAGACAGACAGACAATGAACTTTTATTGAGGTCCTGAGGGACTAGCCGGCGGAGACCCGTTGGGGCCCCCGGCTTGCCGCTGGCTGCTCCCATGTCGGAATCGGGAGGCTTGGCCTCCCCGCTCGTTCACGGGCCCTCTAGACGGCCATGGACTGGAGCTTGAGTTCCGTACTAGAGATGGCCTCGTCCGAGTCCTGTTCGCTGGTGAGCGACGTATCCCGTAACGCAGGACACTGCCAGAGCATATGGGCTCGAGCGCTAAACTCCTCCCCACAATCCGGGCACTGTGGGTCAATTTCTGTATTAATCCTGCTTAGGAAACCTCGCGAGGGATATGACCTCGTCTGAAGCATCCTAAGCGTGATCGATTGAGCTCTACATAGATTTGGGTGTGGAGGCGGGAAGCGCCTGCGTTCCTCTTTATAGTGGGAGATGATCTCATGGAATGTTAATAAGGGGTCGCTGTGGCCGAGCTCATCAGATGTTTTCATATTTTATGGTATTGTTTGAGATGAGTCGGGTATTTTCTACGCCTATGTGTAAAAGCGAATTGCTTTTGTTTGCAATGCCGCCCATTCACCGCGTTGGCACGTTTCGCCTGTACACGTAGTATTCCTATACCTAAATACCAAATGACACATGCTTGTAAATGTAACATGCTTGTAATTTACTTTATTTCAGCTGATGCCGTCCGATGGAGCTTCATACGGGAAGTACTGCTTACCGGGGGTCACAACGTTGGATGAACACACAAAAAGCGCGGAACGAGCTTTTATGTAGAGCAAAAGAAATATTTCCTCATTTCACAAGGAGTGTTGCGTTTACTTTGTGAAATTGCACGTAGCATAGATTAGATGGGACTCGACAGGATCGTTCCCAATCATTTTTACCAAATAATAAACCGATTCCGCACAAAGACCGTGCCCGTTCGGGCAAACAGAAAAAAATACGCAGCCGGCGTGCTAGCATGCGTTCAAAATGCGCGCGCCCAAAACCTAAAACGGAAGTGATCGATGCCGACCGCTTGGCGCGATGCCGTCAATTCGGCCACTGGGCTCGACGGGATTGTCCGCTCTTGTTGAATTCCTTTCTCTATGCTATAATATTTATCGCAGTGATCGCACAAATAGAAGAGGTGGCGGCGTCCTTCTCGCTATTAAAAAAGACCACCACGTCATACCTTACTGATGCATGTTCAAGTCTGTAAATATTCTGGGCCGTATGGCTCTGCCGTTCTGCAAAGGTTTTAATAGGCGTTTGCTACCATGCACCAGATTCCAGTCATTGATGAACTGCGCTGCAGCATCGCTAAAGCCACACAGTCCAACCGAATTCACATACCTTATTGGTGACTGTAACCACCCTCTAATTGATTGGCCAAACTTGTCGTCGCCCTGCAGTTTCTCATCAGAATTCATCAGCCTAACATAAAACTATAATCTGTTCCAGATCATTAACCAACCTACCCGTGACTCTGACGTCTTAGATCTTGTACTAACGAAGACCCCGGAGACAGTAGAGCAAGTAACATGCTCAGATGGTTTCAGTGACCACAGATTACTCCATGTGTCCATCAGTAACCAATTACCATTTACAAATGTCTCAACAAAGACAATTCGTGATTACAAGGGCAATTATGAAGTAATCAACAAAGAGCTAGAATCATTTTTAAGCATCAACTTATACGGTCGTTCCACACCAGGTCTATTCATAACTGGGTCATGTTCAGTGATAAGTTATGCGCATTGGTTGACCAGCGAATTCCTCTAACCACAATAACAGAAGATAAAGACAAACCGTGGTTAACTAAGTCCCTTCACGTAGTCGGAAATAAAAAGACGTTCATCGAGAACCGCAGAACGAACTGGCACACACGTCAGTTTGGGAAAGGTATCTCAACTGTCTAAATTCCTACTGCTCCGCTTCGAGTTTAGACAGAAATAAATACTTTTCCCATGACCTTCGTTCACTGCTCAAGTCTAAGCCTAGAAAGTTCTGGCAAATTCTATCTCCTTAATGCCATACTAATGACATTCCGTTACACAATGAAAACAACACCCCTATTCCTAACAGTGAGTGCGCACAAGTTTTCAATGCCTTCGTTTCATCCTTATTCACGAAAGAAAGTATCACTAATTTGCCCATTAATAAAGACCTGGGTTACCGACACATGGATTCTATTGACGTTACTTCTAGTGGTATTGCTCAGCTCATAAATAACTTGAAAATTTCGTCTTCAGCAGGTATTGACAATATTACTTCTAAATTACTAAAGAATATAGTCTCAGTATCTAGTAGGTTTTTATTCCATATTTTCCATCAATCTTTAATCACCAGCCAGACTCCCGAAGATTGGAAAATCGCCAAAGCCATACCCATCTTGAAAGGCGATAAGAAAAACTTGGCTGAAAACTACCGACCGACATCGCTGACGTGCATATGTTGTAAAATTATGGAACACATTATTGCATCTCATGTTTACCATCACCTAGAATCAAACAACTTCTTTTTTCGTAATTAGCTTGGTTTCCGGAGAGGTTTGTCGTGCGAAATACAGTTGCTTGAATTTAGCACAAATCTACATTTTAACATGAACTCAAACCTTCAAACTGACTGCGTCTGTCTAGATTTTTCTGAAGCCTTTGACCGTGTAGCCCATTGTCGCCTGTTTTTGAAACTATCATCATTAAAACTTGACTCATTAACTTTATCCTAGCTTCGAAATTTTCTTTCAGACAGGCCGCAGTTCACTTTCGCTGACAGCTTCTCCTAGCCCCTTTCCGATGTTTCTCGGGGTGTACCACAAGGAAGCGCTCTTAATCCCATACTCTTTCTAATCTACATTAAGGATATGCCCAATGGCTTATCATGCATGCGTATATTCGCTGACGACTGCAATAAATATCGTTCCATTAATAGCTCTGATGACCACCAGATCCTCCAAAATGATCTTAACCAAATTGTTAGATGGTATGACACCTGGCTAATGACTCTAAATTCATCTAAATGTAAAGTGATGTCCTTCAGCCACAAACGATGAAACTCAGACAATTATTACTGGAATTAAAAGGTCACGTTATCTGGGGCCTCATAATTAAAAGAACTAGGTGTATATCTTTCAGCAAGCCCCTCCTGGGCGTCTCACATTACCACCGTCTGCGCCAGTGCTTCTCGATCACTGAGTTACCTGCGCCGGAACCTTCGAAACTCACTTACACTTATCCGCAAAATGGCATTTCAAACGTTTGTTCGCCCACGGCTTGAGTTCGCCGCTCCGGTCTGGTCTCCACACCAAAATTACTTAGCATGCTGGGATCAATCCAAAATATAACCGCATGGTTAATTTCCCGGAATTATGACTACCATTCTAGCGCAACTAAAATAAAGCTTTATCTTTCACTTCAGCTGCTGAGTCATCACTGCGACACAGCCCTTTTGTCATTATTTCATAATTACGCCCACCACACTAACAACCGCTGCCTACGTCGGCAAATCTCATCGCACATGCCACAATGATTACACAATCATCTTAGCTTCACGCACATCTACGGCAAAACTGAAGCATTCAACTCGTCCGCAATTCCACGCGCGATTCGTCTCTGCAACAGCCTCCCCGATAACATAGCTGCGGAAATTGACCTCGATAAATTCAGGCACTCACTCCACTCGCTTTTCCCTTGTTAATCATACTGTTTGGTCTTCTTTTCCTTCTATTTTCATTAATTGTTGTACATTTGTTTACAAACTTATCGAGCTGTCTTTATTGTTATAATACAAAGCTGCATGTTAAAATTTTTCTCATTTTTAAGCTGTGCACCTGGCTGCATTATTTTTCGACCTTGATATTGTTGCGAGTTTGTCACTGAATGTTTTTGTGTACTAAGTTCTATGCCCCCCTTACTCAATGCTTCATGTAGGGGCCTTGTAAGGTATTTTACAAATAAATAAACAAATACATTATGACTGACTCAGGAAAATGACAATGACTCAGCGAAAAAAAAGTAACACTCAAAAAGCACTAAAATGGGTTCAGACATAAGTACCAAGTGAAGGAAACACTAAAAGAAGATGGTAGAAGTCATGGTCATGAGCATAATTCAGCAAAAATGACCGACGAAACAAGATTAACACTCAAAAACCACTCAAAAACCACTGAAATGGGTTCGGATATGGGTACTAAGTGAACGAAACACTAAAGGATGATCGTAGTAGTCAAGCCCCATGAGCATGACTCAGCGAAAAATTATGAACAGTCAAAAACCACTGGAATGGGTTCGGACGTGGGCACTAATTAAGGAAACACTAAAGGATGATGGTAGAAGTCATAGTCATCAGCATAATTCAACAAAAATGACAATGTCTCAGTGAAAAAATACTAGCACTCAAAAACCCCTGCAATGGGATCGGACATAAATGAGGAGTCATGACATGAATGTCGTAAAATGCGCGTCATGTAGTTCATGAAACAGCCGCCTACGTATTGGTACTCTGATGGTCGTTTTGTTAACTTCGTAGGCTCCCCGCACACTGCTTCGCATAACGTCAATTCCCACAGGACGTGGTATCTGCTGTCTTTTTACTTTATTACGTGTGATATATTTTTTTTTTTGCCTGTCGTGCTATGTTTGCAGCATCGGGACGATTCTGTTTAAGAGTGGGGCATTGACACGCGTACTGTTCTGCTGTCATGAAGGGCATTCAGGCCCTTTCTAGCTGTTTGCAACTGTTTTTCGCCTGAAGGACTTCCAACAAATCTTTGGAAATAAGTTCTGAATCTGAACTTGAATCTTAATCGAATTGCTTATCTTTATACCGAGACCCTATTTCACCTAAAGTCCCTATATAAGAAAAGTACCGCCATCCTTTGATAAACGCCGCTTCTCTCTCTCTCTCCTGTATCTCCGATTGGACGATGATAGCGCGCGCTTTTCACTTCTTTATATTTTATTTTTTTCCGCCTCAGAGCCATGTTGAAAGTCCTCTGCGCAGCCGCAGTCGCCGGCGGCGGCGGCGGCGCGCGCCCGGCATGAAAGCTTCAACGTGGACTTTCTAGGTGCGCCACCGTCGACTTCGCTTTCGCAAGGAAAAAGTAGAGAAAAAAGCAAGCGCTTTAGGAGAGGAGGCGGCGGAGGAAATAGTAGATGGCGGTACTTTTCTTATATAGGGACTTTAATTTCACCGGCTAACAAATGTTGAAAGTCAGCGCAAGACGCGTCTGTCGCTATCGGAAGTTTCTCGAATGTTATCGGTGTTGTCTACGTTTCCTCCGAACGTTGTGTAATCAGATTGCTTGCGCGACGCGAATAACATACTAAACTTACTCGAGCAGCAGCGATTATTCTGTTGAGTTCTATGAGCCATGTACAAATGGCCAACGTGTCTGATCCGCAGGTCAGATTCTCGACGATCGATTACTTTTCTCGCCGCTATCGCTGTGCCTGAGTGTTACTTGATTTGCTGAGCACAAGTATATTTATTCATTGATATGCTTTAGAGGGTTATTGCAGGAGTGGACACAAGGGGGGTACAACAGAAGAAAATGTCATAAAATTAATAATTGATGCTTACCCGACAAAAGTCACAAGTACCCTACTGCAAAAAAGGAAAAACGAAGCATGCGATTCTGTAATGACCAGTTCTACCAAAAATTTTGTAATGGAAGAGAACGAATATAGCCAGGAAACAAATTCCAGCTGGCACTCTATTGTACGGGGAAAGTAGCTGTATTTCAACATATCAGTGAGTGTATGCAACAGTGTCAGGTACAGGCATAGGTACAATTTGTTGTACCTATGCGTGGAAGAAGGTTTGGCGAACCTTAGAAAGTCATGTGATAATTGACACATTCTGTTATTGATGCAGTGAAGGAACTTTAAAGTTTTAATATCGTGACTCGTCGATAAGAAAGTCAAGTATAAAAACGATAGAGCAGAAGAAAATGAAAATTTCCTGTTATATCGGTGACAGATGGAACGAACGTATGTTTTTAGGATTCCTTCAATTTTACTATAGCATCGCGGCGGCCGCATTTCGATGGAGGCAAACTGCAAAAACGCCCATATCTTGTAAGCGATCTCCACAAGGCTCTGATCTTTGTATGCGCTGTGCTTTCGCCGCTCAGTTTCCGTTTAAGCGGTAGACCGCACGAACCTCCGGTTGCTGCTGTCGCGCTTGCTCACGCCAGCGTTTTCACAGTGGTTGTCTGCGCTCATCACGTGTGATCTATTCATCTTTGCTTGCGCGCCCAGAAACCATGCTTGTCAATTCAGTTAGTAAGAGAATGTGTCCAAGTTTATGCAATCGATGAAAATACTATCATTACTCCGTATAGCTCCCTACTAGTAAATTTGCTATCGCAATTGATGCTTCGCCTTTCGAGCGAAACTGTGACTTTTTTTTGTTGATCACTGACGCTGCATTTGTATTTCTACTGTAAAGCACGTGTTGTTCGTTTCTATTTTAGCGCCCACGTACCTTCAACCTACCCAACTTGTTTCAGCCTCCGGGCTCCACCTTTCTCTGCACGCTCGAGAGCCGACTCCCAAGTGAAGAGTGAGTATTCTTACTATGTACTATTTGTGAAATGCAACAGCAAAGAATGTGCGCCCAAATTCGCAATGCAGCTCCCACGATGCGATTTGTAAGAACCGGTGCTTGCTCATTGCAGAGGTGCACGTATCCATCCAATCAAAACGCGTTCGTATGGGCCTCACGAGTGGCACAGGAGGCGCAGCGGAGACACCGTTCAATAGAGCCCTCCATTCCGCGCTTATCGGTTCGAGGTAGACTAAAATGCGAGGTCCTTGTGGGAAAAGCCACTTTTCCGGGTTTATTGGCGCAGAGCGCTAAGCCGTCCTAACACGGCGTACTCAAGGTAACAAGCCTAACGCCGACGTTCTGCCCGTCGCGAGCCCATCTCCTTCTTCGTCCGGTTCGATGCGCCGCGCGAGCACGATTTCCAACATCCTACGCGGCCAACAATGTCACTTGCACAGTTCCAGAGGACAGAAAGTTGAACCGGTCTCGTGAGCTCCATGTCGTCTGTTAGTCAGACATTGCCTGCTCTGAAGTACCCACCGCTCCCCTTAAATATTTTAACAGCTTTACCTAATTTCCAAAGCGTAATGGGTACTTTCTCATCTCTAATAATGACAAGGTCATCATTCTTAAACTGTTGTGTAGCTTCTGTGGCCTGCTGTGTGTGCTTCTTAGTATCAAGATGTATTGTTTATACCAGCGCCGCCAAAATTTGTTTAGTTTTTGTTGTGTACATCTCCAGGCGCGCAGTGTGCCTGTGCGACCTCCCGAGTTCTCGCTAACTTGCGCTTGTGGATGGGCAGGGAAACGTCTACCTGACAAAAAGTGCAAAGGAGTTAGTACTTCCGCTTCGGCAGCATCATCAGAAATGCATGTGACTGGTCTAGAATTTATCACTGCCTCGACCTCTGTTAGTAAAGGGTAGAGCTGCTTGAAACTGAAGCATCCTTTTCCTACTGTTTTCCTGAGGCAGTTCTTAACTGTTCAAATCATCCTTTCCCAAAATCCTCCCCACCATGAAGCGCGCTCGGCAATAAACTTCCATGTGATGTTACTAGATGCACAAGAGTTCTGTACAAGGGCATCACGTAGAAGTCCATATGTCAGCTTAAGTTCGCGACTGGCTGCCTTAAATGTTAAAGCAGTGTCAGAGTAAATTACACTTGGCAAACCACGGCGCGAAATAAATAGACGAGAGGCCAATAAAAGTGTAGCGTGCGTTGGAAAATGTGGCCCGACTATTACTAACTGAATGAACAAGCGTGGTGTGAGCGCGCACAGACAAACATGAACAGATCACACTGAATGACTGCAGACAACGACTGTCAAAACGCTGGCAGCAAGCATACGCCGCTGCGGGCGAAGGTACGTGCGGCCTATCACTTCAATGGAAACTGAGCGGCGAATGCACGGCGCATAAAGGTCAGAGCCGTGCGGAGATAAGAGACGGTGCGGACGAGCGACGAGCGCGGTTGTTGGCGGAGTAGAAGTGCGCCCCCCCCCCCCCCCCCCCGCCCCCGCTCTTTCCGGCGCTGGCTTCCTGCTTCCTTGCTTGCGCGTGGGAGATTGAGTGCGTTCGCTCTCCGTGATAGCGCGCGTCCCCGCACGCTTCCGCTCGGGCATACGGCGCGCGGCGAAGATTTTATCTATAGGGAACCTCACGGCGACGGCGACGACGACGGCGACAACGATGGCAGAAATTCTGTGGAAGTGTCCATATAATTGCTATCGCAATAAAAATAATTCAGAATCATATCACTGGAAATTTCTACGTGAACAGCTCGCGCTACAGCACAGGTAAATACTACAATGAATGTTTTCACAGATCCATTTCACAAATAACCTTCACAAACACTGGACCCGCGAAGTCGACGCCCGTGACTTGAAATGGATGAGACCTCGAGACTCTGTCGATCGGAAGTGGCGCTGTAGGAGCGGAAGCCGCTTTAGGACGACACCTCGCACAGACACCGCACTGGCCAAGCACCCTTTTAACACACTAGAGACAGCGCACTACCCAAACCTTCTCACGCAACTCGATGAGTGTAACGCCGACACCACTGTAAAGAAGGCGTCGATGTTCGCTGTCCACGATGAGGTGCGTGCAACGATGATCTGCGTGTAGGAGCGCGGGACATTTTACATTTCCCAAAGCTGCTACGCTGTCAAGCGAGTCCTGATACTGATAATGTACATCGCACCCATGAACGGGTAAAGGTTTCGTATGGTCGACGTCTTGTCTAGGGAATTCTCCGTGGTTAGTGCAGCAATCTTATTTCCAAAACTGTGTGCGTGTAAAGTCCTCAGCCACGTATATTCGCTTTCTGAGATCTCCTGAGCGGAAATAGGTTCAGGCTTACTACATTTAAGCACCAGAATAGACTCATCCGCCGGTTTACTTTCATCAACTACCAGCTCAGGTGAGTTCTCGCTGCTTGCTTCTTTTTTGGCCACGTTGCTGGAGGCGTAATGGTGCTGGGTGCAGACTTGTCCACAGAACCAATAACATCAAGCTCCCAAACTCGCTGTATTGCTAAGAGAAGTTGTTGATGCTCACGGGTGTCGTTCGCAGAACGCAGATATACGTGCTTGTGTGATGGCTGACTTGTGCCTCGGAAGACGATAGTCATTGATGAGTCCAGCCGATTTTTGTATTGGTTGCGATTAAGGCTTTGTTGTCAGGATCCCATCTGATCCGACTCGAATCGGTCATCCTTTTCCATAGTTGCTCGGATCTGATAAGGAGGCTCACTCCAGGCTCGCAGGTGGCGCTTGGGAAAACAACAGTGTCTGCCAATGGTTTGCCCTCTGCAACGATGGTTTGCAGAAGCTTGTTCGTTTTCGGGGCTTCTATCATCTCATCACAAAGAAACGGAACGACAACGGCTTCAACTTAGACCAACGCGTTGTCGTGTTGGCTCCGAAGCGCAACACTGACGACTTTTGCACGACCAGTGTGTTGTGATCAAGCTCGTCCAAACTGATAATGAAATGTATCTCCCTAATCGATGGAAGCCTAAGCTTTTTGCAGACGTCTTCTCACAGGAAAGTTTTCTGGCTGCTATTGTCCTAACCACCATGGACGTAACAGCAGTGGGTCGAAGTCGTCAGCCATGCACGGAACGTCTTGAGGAGAATCTCGTCAGCAATTTGAGATGTTGCGCCGTTCGTTGCAATGTGCATGGCAACATGCGGCAGCTTTTCTGGTGCTGAAGAAGGCGAGCTTTCGTTAACCTCAGCGTCGCACATCGTGGAAGCATGACGCCGCTTGCATGCGGTACACTTGAATCCTGCGACGGCACTCGCGTACAACATGTCCCTTCGTCGTCCACTCGAAGCATCGACCATCCTTCGTGAGCATGCTGCGTTTGTCTTCGAGGCTAATGTCACTGGTGCATTGTTCGGTCCTGTGGTCTTTGGCAGAACAAAAGAAGCGTGGTTCTGCTTGTTGTGAAGTGCCCTTGCCACAGAAGTCGGCAAAACACAGCGCAAAAAGACACGGACACGAGAGAGCGACACGCACACAGCTCTGACTTGCAACAGTTTATTCATGAGGACATGAGGCAATTAATATATAGCACTGCCATGCGCAACATGTGAATAATTAGCAAACACTGCAGCATCATTTCGAATGATGATAATGATAGCCACGTGCTAACAATGCATACTGGCTGTTTGTCATTCAAATGTTGTTAAGATATGCGATTTCCCGAGATGAAAGTGCAATAGAAGGTGAACTGACGCACGAGCTATCAAATTTCCTTATGAAATCTGCCTCAATGATTTCACGTGTCACCTGCGAATTATGCCTAGCCAGCACTTCGCTTTTGTCAAAATATGGCTTACACCCGTGATCACGGCAATGAATGCCCAGATGACCCTGTATCGTGTTGTACACGTTATTATGGTGCTCCCTGAGACGATCGTGTATGCACCTGCCGGTCTGTTCCACGTACTTTTTTCCACAGGAGAGAGGAATCATGTACACTATATATTTCTTCCCTCATGTCCTCATGAATAAACTGTTGCAAGTCAGCGCTGTGTGCGGGTCGCTCTCTCGTGTCCGTGTCTTTTTTGCGCTGTGTTTTTGCCAATGAATCACCAACACGCCCAAGCTTCCACGCAAAATCACAGAAGTCAACGACATATTGACGCATGCACTGTGTTTAGGACATGTTTCGTTCAGCCTTGGCGATCTAGTCTGAGCGCCCTTCTCTCTACATTCGACTTCTACCTGAAGAAATTTCAACAAGCGCTCTAAATCCTGTTCAGATGAGTCCTCACAGTTGCGTGTGCCTACCGATGGCGTAGTGGACTCGATGCTCTCGCGCTTGTAATAGCCTACTACCATATCTTGAGGTATAGCTTTCAGGAGTATTTCATATGGCATCGAAGCATAAAATGAAGCGCTCACCCGAAGATTTGCGAGTCCTATTCGATTGGGTTGGATGTCGTCAAACAACTTCCACAAGGCTGTAACGTTGTTCGAAGATGTCACCTATCCGAGTATTCGTAGGTTTTCCAAGAGCTTTTGCTTGATCAACTTGTGGTTGCCGTAGCGCTGCTTCACTATTCCAAGCGCGTCGCTGTAGCTTAAGTCAGTCAATTGGATTCCGGCGACCGCTTGAGCAGCAGCTCCGTCAAGCAGAGAAACCAGGTAATGGAAGCAACGTGTCGGACAGTCGTGGGTTCTCGTCAACAGAATGAAGAAACATATCTCAAAACGGCTGCCATCGGGTGATCGTTCCGTCGAAACGTTCCCAACCCTCCCTCTCCTCCCCATCGGGGGGAGGGGAGGGAGGGGCGGCCGCATTCTACTCCGGCTGCAACTGCGCATGTGGCGGCTGCACGCGGTTGCACGGCTCTATCTTGAGAGCGATCTGCGTTGGGGGCAGAATCTACGTGCGTCGGCGGCTCGTAACTTTGTGTGTGCTGTGTGTTGTCGGCGCTCAGTTTGCGTTGAAGCGATAGACAACACGAAGGTCACTTGGCTCGCTGCTGGGAGCCGCGTTTCCCCACGCCAGCGTTTGGACATCGAGTGTCCGCAGTCATCGAGTGTGATGTGTCAATGTTTGCTGTACGCTCTGACACCATGTTTGCTAATTTAGTTAGGAAGCGAATATTTCCAAGTTTATACGGCCGATAAAACTACTATCCTTACATCGTATAGCTGTCTACCAATTTGCTATCGCAATCAATGCTACGCCCTCCGGGCGTAACTGTGGCTTTCTTGAACTTGATTTCCGCTATTTTACTTACCACAATAATCGAAACACATTTTATTCACTGACGAACCTTACTTAAAGGAGGAGCTCCAAGCAGGAGGAGCAGGATGGATTCCAAGCTTCTTTGATGTAGATGCGTTTGCTCATGCTAAATGTCTTGAGGTTAGAGTGTGATATCAGTGCTATGTTGCGTTACGTAGATGTCACGTTTAGGTTATGCACATGTTATGCTTGCGGCCACAATTGTGGCGCAGCCAACAAACAAGCATGACAGAACCGACAACTGCTGCACCAATATCTTCAAGGTACTAGCTTTGCCAAAGCTCTACTATTTCTTGTGATAGGGTTTTAGTGCGACCCTGAAATCTATGATTAACGCATTCAGGAAACTAGGTGATCGACCTCCGAGTGAACAAATTATACTAGAACACCGTCCCCACCGTTCATCGGCTCAGAAGGCACTGAAGGAACTTTTGTGCTTTCTGAGAGCGTCTGGTTTGTACGAGCGCTTTTGACTCTGTAGTACGGTCCGTGCACGTCTCCATAGCCCTCCACGCTCTCTATCTCCCTTCGTTCTCATCCCCTGCTCCGTTCCCCCAGCGTAGGGTAGCCAACCGGAATCTTGGCTGGTTAACATCACCGCCTTCCTTATATCCCCCCCACTCCCTCTCTGAAGAAAGAAAATCAAAGGGCAAAACTTCATACATTTGTGTTATGTCTATTAAATGTACACGGAGAAACGAGGTAATAAGTTGGGCCTAACGCGGTTTTTCTTTCCTTTCTTTTTCTCACTCTTAGTACAAAAATCGGCATTGACTCTGAAGGCGACATCTACAGCGCAAAATGGATCAACTACGGAAAAAATGTTGTTCCGAAGAATCAGCAATATTTCGTGTACATCCGCAACTTGCCGGATCACTGGTCGGTGATAACAAGTTTCAACATCGAACCGAAGACATTAGCCCACAAAGCAGGGACGCGAAATATCTTTCTTCATCGCCCCGGTAACAGTTACCAGATAAGTATAGTCCAGGTCAGTAGACTAAATTACGAAATAACTGTTCCGGCTAAATTCGTTCAAAAAGCGCAATTTCAAACAGTTCACAGAAGGTGTTTATGGCGATCTTGCAGCCATTCTAGAGAAATTTTCTGAAATGCTCTACAGCACGGTATCACTCACTGCTCATAAGAAAAAAAAATCTAACTTTTTTTCCTCCGCCTCGTCAGAAAGGGGTCATTGTATCTGTTTTAGAATATTAGGCTGAAACCAAAAATTAATGCTAAAAAAGCCCACTGAATGTCTTCTTTTCGTTTATTTATTCAAAGTTTAGTTGGAAATGGTGAATGCCAGTAATTCGCCACCATTCGAAACAGTGAGAATAATGGCGTGGTTATACGTACCCCTTACGAAAATGTCAGATATGGCCCTTATATGTTTTATATATGGCCATATTTGGACATATAAGTGCCCATATAAGGCCTTATACTGCCATATAAGGATCCATGTAAGGACTTATACTGCCATATAAGGGTCCAGATACGGCCTTATACTGCCATATAAGGGTCCATATATGGCCTTATACTGCCATATAAGGGTCCATATATGGCCTTATACTGCCATATAAGGGTCCAGATATGGCCTTACACTGTCATATAAGGGTCCAGATATGGCCTAATACTACCATATATGACTGCAAGTAAGGCTTTATAACGTCATATAAGGGTACAAATAGGCGTTCTACTGTCATATATGGCTGCAAGTAAGCGCCTTATATTGCCATATAAGGATTTAAAAGTATACCTAAATTGTAGTTGTAACCCCCCCCCCTCCACTCACGCGTCCAGCCCCACCAGTCCAACGTGCACCTTCAGCGCTCAGTGCACACTGTCATTACCATTCAGGAGATGGCTTGAGGTCGAATTTTCCGGATTAACAAAAACACTCTATCACCTACTGTCTTCGATTTACTCATTCACTCTTAAATTACTTTGAGTAAAACGCTGAAGAAATAAACATTGTCATCACCCTTATATATTAAAATTATAATTATTATAATTATTATTTATTATTATAATTATGTTTTGTATTATAGTTACTGGGCATTTGAGTTGCTGTTGGATTCCTCTGGCTAAAGCAAGGTAATTACATATTATGTAAGTGATGGCTTCCCCCCCCCCCCCCCCCCCCCGGCAGAGGTCCTGGGTGCGCTACTGCCGTCTGCACCGCGCCTGCCGGACAGCATGGCCTTATATTCGAGATGTAGCTATACTGCACGTAACAGATGCGATGCTTTGCACTGCAGCTATAGGCAAAGCATCTCGATCGAAATGAATGTGCTTGCACCGAGCAGGTAGTAACGAGTTGAAGTGAATTTTATCGCAGAAACACCCACAATCAACTCATCGTTTTGCACGTTGGCTCACAACCACACCCGATGAATATGTCTACTTTTTGAGAGAGAGCATGATCATATACTTTTGCAATCATATATACCGGCCTATGTAAAGCAGCCTGGGAATATTAAAGCATGAGTTAGGAAACCTGCTGCACGAATTCCTATTCGTTATATCAGCTACTGCACAAGCACAGACAAAAAGTTTGCTACATCAGTCAATCTAGATACTTTATTCAAGCCCCATTAAATGAAATACTGCCAAAAATTACCACCAAGCTAAAGTTTTGACACATTCAGTGAAATCCAAACCGAAACCAAACGTGGAATGTCCAATGCAATGTATCGCTTGGCAACACTGGTAAGCTTGCTGCGCCGGCAGCACATGGACGGCAGCTGTCAGATACCGAGGCCTGTTTTCGTGTGTAATTTTCGTTCGTGCATCCGTGTTAACGCAATGTTCTCCGCGGTTTGTGTGTTATTCGTGAACGCAATCGGAAGGAGTCCTCATCAACGCAGTTTAACGCGACTGTAAGTAAAGGGAAGCAGCGGGCGCCTTCACCGGCGCGGCCCTCGGCGATCGCTTTGTTTGTATGTGTCGCGCGCACGGTTCAACTTTTGAATACCGTGGCTGCGCGTTGTCGCAGTGCAGTGATGATTATATGCCAGTGCTCAACGTGAAACTGCACAAACCGCGTCACTGCTGATGGAGCTGCCACGTACGTAGACGGCGGCGTCCGAGAAGACCTTTTCTGAAGAGAATGCGTGCCTGGCGATTGCCACTTCCAGTCGCAACTTTTACAAAGGTACGTACAATCCCCCCCCCCCCCCCCCCCCCTCTTGCTATGTGCTATTTGCATAATTTTGAAGCAGTGCGTGTTGCGATACCGCGTAAAGTATAAACCGCATTCACGCAATCTTGCGCGCGACAACAAGCGACGCGATGGAGATGGCTGTCGCGTTCGTTCGTCGCCTACAAGTCGTACAGCATGCAAGCGACGAGACGAGCGACGTCTCCCCGGTGTTGCCTTTATGAGGGCAGCAAATACTCGCCGAAACAGGCGTGACGCTTGCTTTATTAATTTAACGGGTTTTAGTGTAAAGAGCAGCATAAATATTTCTAAATATTTCACTACGTTATTATCCTTGCACGTATCAAAATCTAGTCGTTTGCTCGTTCCGTGCGACAATCGGTAGTACTTGACTGATGTATATACAGTTCCGGCTTCGCGCTATTGGCTAGTCGCTCATAGCACTTGCGGGCGACGAGCGACGTATTCTAAATTTCTAGAACCGAGCGATTGAGCGAAAAGACCAAGCGATCTGTTCGCGCGACGGCCCGTTTCGTCGCTCGCGCACAAAATCGCGTGAATGCGGTTTTGGCTGAAAACACAAGCGGGCGAATCCGCTCCTTCAGTTTCGTCTACAGTCCCTATTATTGTTATGTTTGCCTTGGAGTTCGTGGCGTATGTACATCGGACCCTGTCAACCCAATTACAAGTACGAATGATCTACTAGCACAGAGGCTGACTGTCATATTAATTTGATTGAAGGTCTGCGTTATTCGATCGATCGTCCTTGTTTCGAGTCATGCTATGCTACACGCTATGAAATATCTTGTATTATTTTATGTGTTTGAATTCAGCGTTGTAGTTTTGGAGCTGGATGTAGCTATATCATTTGCATTTATTTCACTGTGGTGTGCGCGGCACCTTGTAATAGTCTTTGCAGAGACGGAGTGTACCTGGCTGGCTGCTAGGCGATTCGTCTAGCCGAATTTTAACCAACTTCATTTATATTAGTGGGCTTTGTCATGCTGGCGGACCGCCAAATCACCCTGGTGACATTACTAAATGCAATTATTAATTATCAACTTTTGTTATTACTATTTGCTGCTGTTGCTGATGCCACTAGCTAGAGAGCTGTCCAGCACAGCTTCCTTGTCAGTATTTTTAGGTGGCCTCAACTGTGCGGTACTTTCATATGAAAGGCTATACAAATGTTTACACAGCATAGCTGCGGCTGTTTGCATCATGAGTTTTTTTTTCTTCTCTAGTGGATATAACTGCTATGCGTAAAATTTGAGAACAGTCATTCTTAGCAGTGAAGGAACTTTTACGCCGTTGCTTGCATTGAACTGTAAGATTACTACAACATTCCAAAAATGAGAGAGATTGTTACTGATAAAGTGTTAAATTGTTTTCGTGTCATGTCGGCTGCATAGATGTGCAGCAATGAACTCCATTAAGAGCAAGTCAAGATGGTAGAATGACTGCATATTATGATGATTCACTATAATTACAGCGTGATTAGGTGTCTAATTGTTGTGCACGCTGTAATGATAGGTCTCTTCATAAAAAATTACTGAATCACTAGTGTGTTACCTGCACAAGTTAATTATTGGTTGCAAGCTTTACTAGAAAGAAGAAAATTATTTTGCAATTGCTACAGAAATGTCCCACATCACACCTTCCGTCAAACACTGTAGTGCCTTCTCCAAAGCTATCTTCGGTAGCGATACATTTCCCTCAGAAGTGAAATGAAGGTACTTGAGGTAACCATAATGTTTAATTTACCCTAAGATTAGTTTTTGTGGTCATTTCCTTGACACAGCTGCACAGAAATGGCAAAAATAAGTTGTGCACACAATTATGTACACCGTGACTGAAGGGAGTATCAATATGAGCTTCAGAGTGTGAGGATTTATTTACAGGAAGGCAAATGGCTCAGCCTGAGCCAGTGTGCTCTCACGTGCTTTTCTGCTCACATGAGTTGGTAACTGTTATAATAGGGCTGACTCCACACGTTGCTTGCATTTGTTGAAACCAATTTTTTTTCTCGATATATGTGTTCGTGTAGTATTTGAGCCCACTTAATGGTAAAATCATGACAGCAGAAGCTTTCCTTGTTTTTTTTTACCAATTTGTTAGCGTGGCAGCACATACTGTGCGGTTTATTCTATTATCGAGCCATGCTTTGTACTCGTAGAGTATACAACAGCTCTGCAAGAGTTTGGAAAATGTAATGAAACAGGGAAACTGCCTTTTAGCATGTATGCACGTGGACATTTTAAGTTTGTCGCTTCATCTGTCAACTTAGATCCTTCATTTGTCATAGCACTAATACATGGGTACAACACAACAATATAGGCAAGCTTTCAATTTAACAGAAATTTTCATGGTTCTATTGAAATATTGTGTGAAATGTCGCCACTATACCACAACTTTAGTGAGGTTAGATTTCATTTTGACATTCTTGTCCATGTGCTAAATTCTCTTTTGGACAGCTTTTTTTCACATCCTGCAAGCACAACTTCAGCAATGCGTAACCTTTATCTGCATGGCAGACAGGTCAGGACTTAGTGGCATTGTTCTTTGACGTAGTGATTGTTATGTAAGGAATTAGGAACCAGCATTGAGTAGCACTTTGCAGCGCTACTTAACCATTCCCATGTCTAGTGGCAGCCACCAAGTGACATTTTTCTACTGATTCATGTAATCAATTATGGCATGCACCCTGTTTTAGGTAGCTCTTTGAACTTGTGCATACAGCCTTCTGCTATCACGTAGCTGCAGCAATAGTATTGAGTTCATGGAATGACTGGGAGCACTCGGTTCTTTACCATCACATTTCAGTGCATATAGCATCACGTGTACTGATCACAAAGACCTCTAGAGAACAACACCTAACTTGATAACCTACACAGTGCACTTGAGCTTCATATATCATGTTAGCTGCACGCCTATTTGCATTACTCTGCAGGCAGAGACATGCAGTCAGCAACACGGATGACTGCAGTTACATGTGTCTTAAATGAATATTCACCTAATGTACATGTCACTTCAACTGTCTTGCAATGTTCTACACAAGTCGGCTTGCATATGTGATGCTGCTAGCTAATATCTGGTAATAATAATAATCCGTGTTTTCTCAGTGGCAGCTGGCCTTCATGGGGCGGTGCAGACAGGGGACTGTCATTGCTGGAGCACCTCCTGGCTATCGGCAGGAAATGGAAAAAACATGGTAAATTCAAACCCCCTCTGGTTCTCATTTTCATGTTTCCATAAGTGTGTGTGTGTTCATCACCCTGAAGTTACTTAAATTTGAAAACGAAGCCATATAAAGTATACTCATGGTCTCACCTAGTGCATTATTAAACATAAAGTACAAAATCACGCAGCTTAAGAACCTCAAAGATAATTTGTAGCAGATCAGTCACTGCAGAGGTCAGGATATGTATTGTCGATGCTCGCAGACAATAGAATTGCAGACTTGTTCATCATTAAAAGCAATTATACATTTAGGGTGTGAACATTTGGTAATGCTTTGAGTGAATGCTAGAGACGACTGCATGAATATGCCACCCCTAACGTAATGCCCTGACAGAGGCCCTTAAAGGTGAAATAAATGACGATAAGAAGCTTGGTAACAGATTTGTGCAACGAGCGAATTGTAGCACGCACAGGGAAAATACACGAGAAGGCACAAAGAATACACACACGTAGCACTTCATTGTGCCTTCTCATATCTTTATTCCCTGTTCGCGCTACAGCTCGCTCATTTCAACATAAACAACCAACAAGCCCACATCGCCACTCAGATTTGTGCAGTTTCCTTCGAGTC
>NC_051164.1:18177987-18217209 GCF_013339745.2 Dermacentor silvarum | reverse complement strand
CTCAGCAGTTTGGGAAATGGTCGCTCCCGTAAGGTTTTTTATAACTTCCCATTCAAGTTCAGGTAATATGGATGGAGAAGCTATGCTGAGGTCTATAGAGGAAAAGGTTTTGTTTGCAAGACAATAATATGTCGGTTCTTTTTTGTAAGCAGACAAGCACCGGATGAGAAAAGAAAATCTTGAATTAGACGGCCTCGCGCATCGATGCGAGCGTCGCCCCACAGACTGTTGTGTGCATTGAGATCGCCAAGAACAAGATAGGGCTCTGGCAATTCGTCTATCAAGGACTGAAATTCGTGTTTGTGTAAGTGGTAATGTGGGGGTATGTATAGCGAGCAAATGGTGATGAGTTTGTTAAGGAGAACCAGTCGAACTGCCACTGCTTCAAGGGGTGTTTGCAGCTGCAAACGTTGACATGCTATGCTTTTGTGAGTCATGATGGCAACACCGCCTGATGATGCGAGACCATCATCGCGATCTTTACGAAACGTAACATACTGTCGAAGAAAGTTTGTATGTGTCGATTTTAAATGAGTTTCCTGTACACACAGCACTTTTGGATTGTGTTTGTGGAGAAGTTCTTGCACATCATCGAGGTTCCTAAGAAGGCCTCTGGTGTTCCATTGTATAATTTGTGTGGCCATACTGAAAGTAAATGGGGGCTGTGTGTACTAAAAACAAAAAGGAAGTGTTGCATTAGATTACAGAGCCCTTTCCAGGCCCTGTAACGCGGGATTTGTCTTTTCTGAAGCGGTCGAGGGAACCTCGCCGCTCCTTAGGCGCTTGGTGCGCCATCGGGGTGGGTGTGGTGTCCATTGCCTCTTGTGAGGCGCCGGACACGCGCTCTTGCGAGCGAGAAGTTTCACGAGAAAGTCTCGCCGCGAAGGACGAGACATTTGCGCCCACCAGCCCGGATGTCGATGGGGCTGCCTTTGGGCCTGAGCTGCGCCGGCTGTTTCCAGCACCAGCAGGGGCCGGTGAGGGTGAGGCAGCCTTGACTGCACCCACCGTGGGAGCTGCTGGCGGGCCTGCGGGTTCGCTACGCGAAGCGCAGGCTGCCACCGAGGACTGTTGTGGTGCCGGCAACCCTAGGGTAACCGGGCCTGTTCGCTGGTTGGGTGGAGTAGACTTAGCTCCTTCCACCCTGGGGGCAGGAGCCACAAGCGACAGCTCGCTGCGCGCGAGCTGGGCAGGTGGCAGTAGCCGCTGCGACGCTGCCCCTTGACGCGCCGCATCAGCATATGTGGTAGTGTGGAATGGTGAGCACCTTTTGCGTGCTTCCCTGAACGATATGTTCTCGCGCACTTTGAGAGTGATAATTTCTTTTTCTTTTTTCCAGTTAGGACAGGATCTGGAGTAAGCTGGATGTTCACCATCACAGTTTACACAGTGTGGTGTGGCTTCGCAGTTATCTGAGGCGTGACCTTGGACTCCACATTTCGCGCATGTAAGTCTACCACGACAGCTCTGCGAGCCGTGGCCAAATCTTTGACATTGGAAACATCGTCTTGGATTAGGTATGTATGGTCTGACAGCTATCTTAGTGTATCCGGTTTCTATTGTTTGTGGCAGATCGCAAGTGGCAAAGGTCAGGATCAGGTGTTTTGTAGGAATTTCTTTATTGTCTCGTCGGATAATTATACGCTGTACGTTGGTTACATTTTGCTCTTTCCAGCCCTCCAATAGTTCGGTTTCGGACAAGTCAATGAGATCTGCATCAGAAACTACTCCGCGTGCTGTATTCATAGAACGGTGAGGTGAAACGGTAACAGGAATGTCTCCAAATGCCACAAGCTTGTTGAGTTTATTGTGCTGCTCTTTATCACGGATCTCAAGCAGGAGGTCCCCGCTCGCCATTTTGGTGACTTTGTAACCTGGGCCAAGGGCGTCAGTCAAGCCTTTTGCGACTAGAAAAGTGGATACGGTTCTTGCTGGTTTTTCGGTCTTCTCACTGTGAACTACTTGGTAACGGGGGAAAATTTCTCTTGGTCTGAATAAGCTTAATAGTTCTTCGGTGCGTCCCCTCTTGTGAGGGTGACGATTAAGTAAACGGGGAAATGCAGGCGTTCCCATACTGGTTTGGTTTATTTCGGCAGCAATGGCGGCCACCCACCACGGAGCCCAACTAGGGGACGCTGCAGCACTTAACGCGTAAGGCTGCAGGCGCCAACCATACATTGCCACTATAACCTAATATATTATACCCAAGGGAGGGCACATACACAAGGTTAACCCAAGCTGCCTGTGAAAATTAGGAAGTGACGGAAAAGAAGAGATGATAGGAGAGTAAAAGAAAGGAGATAGGAAAGCAAAAGGTTGGAGAGGGGGACAGGAAAAGGCGACCACCGGTTTCCCCCGGGTGGGTCAGTCCGGGGGTGCCGTCTACGTGAAGCAGAGGCCAAAGAGGTGTGTTGCCTCCGCCGAGGGGCCGTAGTGGTCCAAACACCCGGCATCGGCTCAACCCCCAGGATCCCCTTTTCCCCGGACACGGCTAAGCCGCGCACGGCTACACGCGGGAGGGTCCAACCCTCATGTGCTCGGGTACGTGGTGTCGCAACGCACCAAACGCCTGCTTACGCAGACGCCCCTGCGGGGTAGTAGTGCCTTGAATTTCTGCTGCCCGTGTGTGGGATTGCTGTAGATATTCGCCAATAATATGGGTTCTTGCTTTCTTCTACCCAGCCCTATTCCGGTGACGCAGTGCTCGATGGAGCTGCGTCCTAGGAAGTTCTCGTGGTGTATTGAGGTGAGTCCCTTTCGCACGAAAGTGCACACCCCCTGTGCGGTTCCCTTGCCGTGCTATCGCGCGCTGGGCAGGCTCGAGTAGGCTCGGTACCCCGGCAGAGTCGGTGTCTTCCATGTGGGTTTCTTGTATCATTATAACGTCCGGTGGTTGCCCGACGCTTGCCACGTGCTGCTGCAGTACCGCCTTCCGACAGCGGAACCCGTTGGCGTTCCAGTGCCAGATTCTTAGTCTTGTGCGGGTTGTGGGGTTTAGGTCCATGTTTGTGGGATGGGTGTCATGCTGCAGGTGGTGGTGTTCTTGTTAAGAATTTGGTTCAGTAGTGCTTTTGTTTCCCCGAAGCCCGTGGTTACCCGGAGCTCGAGTGCGGTTAGGCGCTTCTCTAGTAGTTAGATGCGTTTTTCATGTCTGTTCAGGCGTGCATTGGTGCTCTCACGTTCCCTGTTCATTGCTATGTGTTCTCTGAAAGAGGGGCGGGATATTTGCGCCGTATGCTCTTCCATGTCTTCTACCGTCTCGTGTTGTAGGGCCGTTGATGGAGGTTCCGTTGTGGGGGTCTTCTCTTCTATTAGTGGTGTAGCTGATCGTTGATCGGGTACCTGTTGTGGTGGCGGCGTAGGGGTGACTGATCTTTGCGCTGCCTGTGCGATGTCCATTCTTGTGGTTCCTGCGGGCTGTTGTCCTGCACGCAGTAGTCGTAGGATTTCTGCTTGTCCTTGTTTCAGTTCCCTGACCTGGGCCTTGAGGTTTCGGTTCTCGGCTCGTAGGTTTGCGTTGTCTTACTGTAGAGCTCGCATCGTGTCTTCGATTTGCGGTGTTCGGCTTTTGCTTCTGTGCTGGTTAGCTACCTTTTCGGACCACGTGGCGCGTTCTCGAGAGCGAGACTCGCGGCGCGCGGACTGAGCGGTGCGCCGTTTGCTCCTGCTTCTGCTTTCCCGCCCGTGCGACGTGGCGCGGCCGGAGTCGCCGCCTTGCACGCCACGCAAGCAGCTGCGACTCGCGCTGCGCTTGCGCTCCTCCAGTGGACGGTCGGCTTTCAGGGGCGGGAATTCTGCGGGGTTGTCGTTCACAGCTATGCTGACGTGTGTCGATGACGTGTGTCGTGCGTTCTCCCATCTTCGCTTCTTTACCAGATATGGCAACTTGAAACGGTTGCTGCAGCCCGGCGCCCCGGTTGGGTGGGGGCCGTTACAAAGCTTGCAACGTGGCTTGCATTCTTCGGCGTGCGTGTCTGTTGGGTTAGGCTTACCGCAGGCGAAGCAAACCTTCGTGTTTGGTTGCGGGCATACGTCTTGCCGGTGGTCGATTTTGCCGCACGTCCGGCATACTTGGTGGTGTTGACAATAGAGGCTGCATCTGACGATAGGCTGCATCTTTACGGTAGAAGGTAGTTTCTGTCCCTGAAACAGGACCAATACCGCTGTCGTTTCTCCAATGCGGTGTGCCTCGATGGCTTTGGGGTTCCCTGGATGTATAATGTTTTCTCTGATGTCTGCGGTAGTTTCCGTCTTCGGTGTCCCGTGGATGACTCCTTTCGAAGTATCGTGCGGGGCCGCGAAGTAGGCGTAGGTTTCGTGGGCTTGTTCCCCGATGATTAGTGAACGTATCGTGGCGTAGCGCCTCACTCTCTGCTCGTCCGGCGTACTCACAACGATAATATTTTGCGCCACATTGGCACACACTGTGTCCTGCATTGCTTCCACGTTGGTGATACCCGCGGCCGTCCAAATGGCTGCCGTTAGGGTTGGGGCTTCGGTGCGCCCCGTGTTTAG
The DNA here is from genome assembly GCF_013339745.2 of Dermacentor silvarum. Lineage (NCBI taxonomy): Eukaryota > Metazoa > Arthropoda > Arachnida > Ixodida > Ixodidae > Dermacentor > Dermacentor silvarum. The sequence continues at coordinate 18,212,694 of NC_051164.1, read as the reverse complement.
GCCTCCTCTAGGTCTGATGATAATTTTGCACTCTTCTCTCGGGATGTTCGTTGGCATGCGCGCCATGCGTGTTAAATTTGCGGTAACCTTCTTGACGTACTGCGCTTGAGTGTAGCGCGATTCATGCTTCTTGCCGGCGGGGGTAGACTCACCGTTGAAGCAGGTGTGCGATGTTGACTTGTGCTGACGTGGCTGTCGCGCGCCGGGTCTCCCAACCCGCGATGTCGTCGTCCGGTAGAATTTCGCCTTGGACTGCTATCGCTGTGCGCCCGTCGATGTGGACGAGCCGTGGTTGTAGATCTTGCGCTTCTTGTTCTTGACGAACGTCGGGCTCGAACTCCGTTTCCATCGCCGAGGCCATATCGCCTGTAGCGGCTGCGCCGACGCGGCGGCGGGCGGCCTACGTGGCGCGCCGGCCAGAAGTCGAGCTAGGCCTAATTAGGTTTTGCTCCGGAGCTCCGCTTCAGAACTTTCCGGTCCCCAAAAACGGCGAAAAATTGGAAATTTCTCACCAAATTTGGTGTTGGCGAGTTCCTTGCCACTTGCTGCACACTCTGGTAGTGTTGGTTCTTCGATATTGGGTGAATAACCGGCACTATCAATCATAATCGACGGAGCCGATGCGAGACGCGTCCGCTCACCTCGGCGACCGCAGCGCCTCTCCAAGCCCGAACTCCGGACTGTTGCAAGAAGAAACGCAGTTGAAGCCGGCAAAAGACGCTGTATGGTAGTCATTTAATGCTTACATCTACTCTCGATTCGGAGAGCCAGCATTATTCATCTTTTTATGGTGTTTCTGGCTATGATCTGTCCAGCTTCACGTTAGCTGTTGGAAACAGTAAGCTGTCCCCACAAATTTTATATCGATGCTCGCCAAATAAAATGTTACTATAATAACTAGCGCCATACTATGTCAATGTCCCCCTTTTTCTGCAAGGGCAGCTGACTCTCAAAATAAATGACAGTTGTACCGAGGTGAAAGTCAAGCAAGTGTAAACGTTTTTAAGAAAACAGCAGCTCCATTGTGAAACGCAATGTGCCCGTTTGCTTCAATGTAGGAACACGAGGCCTCAAGGAAACCAGCACTTTATGTGTAGCATTGAATAAAACAAGTCTTGAACATCACAAGTGACGAGAACTGGGCGAGTTGGAATATGTTCATGATCTGGCAGCTCAACAACTATAGACAAAAACGAAAAAATTGTTTCATGTTTAACTCTTGTAAACCTAGTTATCATGAGCGAAAGTTCTGTTTGGCTTGGTTTTGCAAAGAATATGCACAGAGTGTTTGATTTAAACACGCTTCCGCGCTTGGTTAGCTAATCGGGCCTCTCTTGGCTCCAATGTTTCAGCAGCCAACTTTGGCTTTGCTTGAGATTTCGCAGCCTGCCGTCTAGCTATGTCTACTGGGTGACTGGATGCAGCCTGTCGCTTAGGCTGAATCGCACGCACAGACGGCCTAGTCGGCGCGCCGTCCATGGCGAGACTGAGCAACCAAGCGCCGGCGAAGCAGATGTTAAACCCTCTCTTAGTCACGTGGTACCGCAGCGGTGAAGGTCCTAGCGAGCGCAGCTGTGACGCCTGTTCGCAGCGGATCACGTGGCGTGACGTCACACCTGCCACGCTTGCGCTCCTGCGGCTCATGGTCAATGCGACGCCATGAATGACCTTGCGAGACATGGCCCAGTTCTCGTCACTTGTGATGTTCAAGACTTGTTTTCTTCAATGCTACACATATAAGTGCTGGTTTCTTTGAGGCCTCGTGTTCCTACATTGAAGCAAACGGGCACATTGCGTTTCACAATGGAGCTGGTGTTTACTTAAAAACGTTTACACTTGCTTGACTTTCACCTCGGTACAACTGTTATGCTTTCGCTCTAAAAGAATCGATGATAGAATGTGTAAGCACGACTGAACGCAGACGTAGAAACAGACACACGGAAACTGTGCTCTGTTTCTTTCTACGTCCTCGTGCCGTCGCGCTTGCACACCTATCATGGATTCTAACCGACTAGCCCGCCGACGTGTTTTGACGAAAAAGAAGAGAAGATCGACTCCCAGCGCCTGTAATCGTATTTTCTTTTGTTTGTTTGCCTTTTAGAATGGCTCACACCCACTACGGGGACTTTTTTCACATCATCGCTTACTTCTTTTCCTTGTTTTATTTGTTTTTCATCTTATCATATTACCACCCGATTTGTGACCTATGCCACACAGTGGGTTTGAGCCATCAAATCAGGCATTATCCTCTTCTTCGTCTTCTTTTTTTGTTTTTGTCTAGTTCTTGCGCAGAGAGATCGTGAGAATCTTCAACATCAATTGAAAATGAGTGACCATTCAATCGATTGGACACGTACCCTAAAAGAAAGCATTCCAGAAAAAATATTCACGGAAAACAAAACGATCACTAACCACAAGTTTAGATTCGTCTGAAGTACTGACTGACTAACTGCTCAGAAGACTTATTCACTAAAAACGACTAATTCAGTGCAAACGAGTTGAGAAGCTTAATTCACTACCAAGATGAAGACGACGAAGTGACGCGACGGGTAGCATGGGCTCTACATCTGCTCCACACAGAAGCCGCATTTTCGGCGAAATCACGTCGGCCGCGATGTTCTACGTAATCATCGTGGGTGTGAAGTCACGCAGAGCACGTCGGCACCGAACTTGATGGTGCAGGTGCTACATTTTGGATTTTACGTTCACATCAAGTTTCGAAGCGGGGCTGCCCCGCGAAACCCACTATACGCTAGTGGTGAGGCCTAGGAAAGGCTTCCGCCGCCGCACCGCTACAGATGCCGAACGCGCTGCTCAAGGGCGACGCCGACAAAGCGCCTCAATCGTCCACCGGGGCCTCGTAGAACGAGGACATGAAAATTCGCGAATCGCAAGGACTTCTCACGGCGGCTGAGGAGGACGGAGAAGACAAGGTGCTTTGGATCGATGTTAACAGTCGTGCCCGTCGTCGTCGGCTGCAGCCCCGATTCGCCACGCCCCAAGTATCCAGAACGCCACCGAAGCCCGTTCTCCGCCAAAGACGACCGGTGATGCGCAAGCCGCGATAACCCTCCCCCCCCCCCACACACACACAGACTCCTACCTGCCGATGATGACAAGTTGGTGGTTCGTCGACGGAACGACCTGCAGCTAAAGAACGTGAGCCCAGGGAAGTTAGTGGAAGCCATCAAAAATGAGGCAACGCAACAAATCGGCTCCACCAGATTCAAATACGCATACACGAATACCATACATCCTTGTTCTGCGCACTGCCTCAAAAGCTACGGCATCCGCACTTAGCAAGATGCAGAAAATTACAATTGGTGCAACAATATATATTGCCACGTGCATAACAGTTGGCTGTGCTGTGGGTTTGCCGCTTCTGCGGAAGCTGAAGACGACGGAGACGCCCTCTCGGTGAAGGTGTCGGACTGAAACTGTGATTCCTTGAGATTAAGCTTAATCGGTAATATTGTCTTACATACTAACGTGACAGGTGGAGGTGCTGGGTACGCTGTTCCATACAATGCGGCCAACAGGAACCTCCCAACATCGATCACGCCACCTTCGACGCTGATCTTCGCCGAAGGCGGCGACAGCCAGCCGCTACCACGCAACCAGGACCCTCTCTTAGTCCAATTGACAATTATGACAACCAGTTCAATGGCCAGCCAGACTGGAGGGACCACCACTCCGCCTGCTCCGTGGATTTTCAACACTCCGGGGACCCCAAGGTCGTTTCACGGTGGCGCTTTCGAGGATGTTGAGGACTGACTGGGCCACTACAATCGCGTTGCCAGCGTCAACGATGAGACGACCACCGAAAGCTCCGCTATGTCTACATCGCCCTCGAGGACTCGGCGCGCACCTGGTCTGAAAACCATGAAGCTAGCTTGGCTTCCTGGCAAGAATTTTGTAGCCAGCCACGAAAGACCTACGGAATTTGAGACCGGAAAGAGCAAGCAGAACGTGCCCTCAATTCCGGGAATCAGAGACCAAATGACAGTGTCGCCATGCTCGTTTAGGACATGTCGCGGCTGTTCCGGCGAGCTGATCCTGGAATAACAGAAGAAAAGATGGCTCGCTCTTTGACGCGGGGCGTGAAAGAGCAGTTGTTCGCAGGTCTAGTGAGCAACCCACCGGGTACCATAGCCAAATTTCTTAATGAAGCAATAACGATGGAGCATATGCTACGGCAGCGGTAGTCGCAGTACGAGCCCCCAAGCAACTTTTCATTTCTCTCGTCCATGGCAGCCACTGATTTGACCATCCCTCCGGGAACTCGTGCGCAGGAGGATGGACACAGGAGGAGTTGCAAAGTGTTCCTGCAGTGTTTCCTCAGCCCCACGTGGCTGCTCTAGGTGAACGTGGTTCGCGAAGTGGTCAGGCAGCTGGTCCAACCAGTGGTCACACCGCCAGCGGCGGTTCCTCTCCTGACATACGCTGAAGCCTTGAGAGCTCCTATGCCGGCAGTCGGCTATTAGTACCGACCATCCATGCAACAGACGACGCAGTACTTCTAGAGCCCTCCGCCTTCCGCAAGCTTAAGTATCATCATCATCATCAGCCTATATTTTATGTCCACTGCAGGACGAAGGCCTCTCCCTGCGATCTCCAATTACCCCTGTCTTGCGCTAGCGTATTCCAACTTGCGCCTGCAAATTTCCTAACTTCATCATCCCATCTGGTTGTCTGCCGACCTCGACTGCGCTTCCCTTCTCTTGGTATCCATTCTGTAGCCCTAATGGTCCACCGGATATCCATCCTACGCATTACATGGCCTGCCCAGCTCCATTTCTTCCGCTTAATGTCAACTAGAATATCGGCTATCCCCGTTCGTTCTCTGATTCACACCGCTCTTTCCTGTCACTTAACGTTAGTCCTAACATTTTTCGTTCCATCGCTCTTTGTGCGGTCCTTAACTTGTTCTCGAACTTCTTTGTTAACCTCCAAGTTTCTGCCCCATATGTTAGCACCGGTAGAATGCAATTATTGTACGCTTTTCTTTTCAACGACAGTGGTAAGCTCCCAGTCAGGATTTGGTAATGCCTGCCGTATGCACTCCAACCCAATTTTATTCTTCTGTAAATTTCTTTCTCATGATCAGGGTCCCCTGTGAGTAATTGACCTAGATAAACGTACTCCTTGACAGACTCTAGAGGCTGACTGGCGATCCTGAATTCTTGTTCCCTTGCCAGACTATTGAACAATATATTTGTCGTCTGCATATTCATCTTTAACCCAATTTCTCGATTAAGGTCATCAATCATTTGTTGTAATTCGTCTCCATTGTTGCTGAATAGGACAATGTCATCTGCAAACCGAAGGTTGCTGAGATATTCGCCGTTGATCCTCATTCCTAAGCCTTCCCAGTCTAAGATGATGATGTATGGTGTTTAATGGCGCAAGGGCCAAGTATGGCCAAAGAGCGCCATGCCAGTGTTTGTGAGTTTGCAGTGGAGTGATTAATTCTGAGAAATAGATGAGGCGTGGCTGTAAAGGGGCCTAAAAATAATCGCTGTAAAGTGCGTAAAATATACATGTACTAAAATCATGGCAATGACTAATGAGGTGTACTATGCAATGAAGAATGCACTTGAGAAAGAATGACACGATATTTAAAATATTAAAGATGCAGTAATTGGCAAGAAGCACAACTGCCTAGACAGAGCCCTTGAACCACAAGGGCCTGGAGGCATGTGCTATAAAAAAACTATCACAGCGGCATCCTCTAGAGAGGGGATGCGCTACGAACTTATTGGACTAATAACATGTAGCACAACATCGCTCAAAAAGCCAAGGATTGCATTGGCATTAAAAAGTGGTTCTTCACCAATAAACATCATGGGATGAAGAGGGATATGATAGCGGTATGCTACAGGAAAATGTTTTCTTCTCTCCGGTTCGGCTTCCCGACACTCCAGCAGGACGTGGAGGACGGTCAGCCTCTCACCACATCTACCACAAGTTGGTGGTTCATCACCAGTAAGCAAAAAATTGTGGGTGCCGTACGTGTGTCCTATTCTGAGACGGCAGAATATGACGTCAATTCGTCGTGTTTTCGTAGCTGAGGGCCGGAAACCTAACTGTGGTTTAATCATGTGAAGTTTATTACTTGTTTCAGCGTCCCACAAGCGTTGCCAGTGGCTTCGCAGTTTCTTTCGCAAGAAAGGTTTCAGTCTGTTGCAAGTCTGTATGATTACTAGTGCGTGATGTCGCTGATGTGGCCATTTGGTCTGCTTGCACATTACCCTCAATGCCTCTATGGCGCGGCACCCAGCCATATTATTACATGCTGGTTTGCTACATACGCTCTGCATAGGGCGGAATAGAGCTCAATGAGTACAGGATTTTTGTGCTTGCAGAGGGACATCAGGGCTTTCACAACGCTTAGAGAGTCTCTAAATATAACTGTTTTTTGAAGTTTTGTTTTCGTTATATGATTCACAGCCGAGAATAGTGCATAGGCCTCAGCCGTAAATATACTTGTTTGCGGGTGGAGTACACCGGATTCCGAGAAAGATGGGCCGACGGCTGCATAAGAAACCCCGGCATGTGATCTAGAAGCGTCTGTGTAAAACTCTGTACACGAGTACTTGGATTGAAGCTCTAGGAAATGCATTTTAATCTTTGCCTCTGGAGCGTATTTCGTGACCTCTACGAACGATGTGTCACACTCTATGATCTGCCACTGCCACGGCGGTAACAGTTTAGCAGGAGACATAGGTCGTTGTTCAAGCAATGGAACACCCATTTGCTCACTAAGATTCCTTACACGTAATGAGAACGGTTTTATCGCTGCAGGTCGGTTATGGAAGAGTGTAGCAGCGGTCATATCGTTTATGGAGGAATAAGAAGGATGTTCATTGTTTGCTTGTACTGTCAGAAAATACGTGAAACTGCTATATGAACGCTGCAGATGGAGTGACCACTGGTTTGACTCTACATAGAGGCTCTGGATCGGGCTTGTTCGGAAAGCACCGGTTGCGAGGCGGATACCTAAATGGTGAACGGGGTCTAGTATTTTTAATGCACTTGGCGTTGCAGAGTTATAAATTATAGACCCGTAATCAAGGCGTGAGCGGACAAGACTGTTGTACAAGTTTAGGAGGCATTTTTGATCACTACCCCATGTTGTGTGCGAGAGAATTTTTAATAGGTTCATAGTCTTCAGACACTTTGTCTTCAGATATTTAAGATGAGGGATGAAGGTAAGCTTAGAGTCCAGAATTATGCCCAGGAATTTATGTTCACTGCTCATGGATAGTTCCTCTCGATTGATCGTGAGATTTGTCACCGGTGTCACGCCTCTTTTGTTTGAGAAGAGTATGCATGTACTTTTCTGTGCGTTTATTTTGAACCCATTTACATCCGCCCATTTACAGAATTTATGTAATCCAAGCTGCACCTGTCGTTCACAGATAGCGATGTTACATGATTTGAAACCTATCTGTACGTCAACGACATACACAGAATAAAACATGCTGTGTGGAATGACTGTATGCAGGGAGTTCATTTTTACAATGAAAAGTGTGCAACTAAGTACGCCCCCTTGCGGCACGCCAGCCTCCTGGGTCAATGTTCTAGATAAAGCATTGCCCACTCTTACGCTAAACGTGCGGTTAGACAAGTAGCTTTCGACTGTGTTAAACATATTACCGCGGACCCCCATCGCAGAGAGATCTCGCAGAATCCCGAAGCGCCATGTCGTGTCGTACGCTTTGTCTAAATCTATAAATACAGAAAGTAAAAACTGTTTATGAATAAACGCATCTCTGATGTTTGCCTCGATGCGAACAAGGTGGTCTATTGTCGACCTACCTTCTCGGAATCGACACTGGAAGGGGTCTAGTATTTTGTTATTTTCTAGGAAACTAATTAAACGCCGGTTTATCATTTTTTCATATAGCTTGCACAGGCAGCTTGTTAGAGCTATTGGCCTGTAGCTGCTGGCTAAGGACGGGTCTTTGCCTTGTTTAAGTACCGGGATGACTATGGCTTCTTTCCATGAGGACGGAATACAGCCAGCCGTCCACATGACATTAAAAAGAAACAGGAGTGTTGTCACTGTTTCGGGGTGTAAGTACCTAATCATTTCGTACATGATACGATCGCCACCTGGCGCCGAGTTGTTACAACAAGCGAGAGATGCTTTAAGTTCGGCTAAGCTAAATGGTTGATTGTAAGCCTCACTCGAAGAACCTTTGCGGTTAAGAGGCTGCCGCTCTTCGCGTTCTTTGAACTTCAGGAAAGTGTCTGTATAATGCGATTCACTTGATACATATTGAAAGTGTTCACCTAGACAATCCGCCTGGTCATCCAGGCTATCACCTTGGCTACTTACTAAGGGTAGAGGATGTGACTCCCGGCCTATTAGTTTATTTACCCTATTCCAGACTTTTGTTTCGTCGGTGTATGAATTTCTACTGGAAATGTACCTTTCCCAACTCTCTCTCTTTGCACGTCGACGCGTTCTTCGGCCCTGTGACTTTGCTTGTTTAAAATTTATCAGGTTTCCAGCTGTTGGGGAGTTGCGAAACAATACCCAGGCTTTGTTTTGCTTTTTACGCGCTTTCTGGCATTCATCATTCCACCAAGGCAGGCGACGTTTATTAGCTAGTCCATTAGTTTGTTGTATGCACCTTTCAGCAGCGTCAATGATAAAACCTGTTATATACGCCACAGCATCGTCTATGTTAAAAGAGGCAATGTCATCACGGCTTGAATATGTTACTTGTCGGAAAAGTTCCCAGTTAGCCGAGTCAACCTTCCATCGGGGAACGTGTGGCGAGCATCTATCATGTTGTGTTAAGCCTAGCAGAATTGGGAAGTGGTCGCTCCCAAAGGGGTTCTTGAGGACAGACCACTCCAGGTATGGCATTAGTGTACTCGATGCTATTCTTAAGTCAATGGATGAATATGTGTTATGTGTAATGCTGTAATACGTAGTCTCTTTCTTGTTAAGTAATGATTCGCCTGAAGAAAACAGAAAATTTTGAGTCAGGCGACCTCTCGCATCGCAACGTGAGTCTCCCCACAAAGTGTTATGTGCGTTGAAATCTCCGACAACTATGTATGGCTCCGGAAGTTCATTTATGTAGTTTTGGAATTCGGTTTTATGTAGTTGATAATTGGGAGGGATGTATATAGAGCTGACAGTGACCAGCTTGTCAAACAACACCCCTCGGACAGCAACTGCCTCTAGGGGCGTACGAAGTTTTAGTTCCCGGCAGGCAACACCTCTGTCGACTACAATAGCCACACTACCGGAAGACACGACTGTGTCATCGCGGTCCTTACGAAAAATGGCGTATTGTCGGAGAAAATCTGTTTGCGTGTGTTTGAGGTGTGTTTCTTGGACACACAGCACCTTTGGATTATACTTATGTAGGAGTTCTTTGATGTCATCGAGATTGTGGAGGAGTCCTCGGACATTCCACTGTAATATTTGTGCATCCATGTTGAATGTGGGTTTTGTGCTCTGTGTTAAGAAAGAGGAATTACTTCACAGAGCCCTTTCCGGGCGCCGTGATGCGGTGTTTTTCTTGTTTGGAGCGATCGCCAGACTCTCGCGGCTCCTTAGGCGCAAGTGGCGCCGTCTGGATGGTTGTTGTGTCCATAGCCTCTTGTGAGGCGCTGGACACGCGCTCTTGCGAGCGGTTGGTTTGACGAGAAGGCCTCGCCTCGAGAGACGAGGCCCTCGAGGCCACCAGCCCGGAGGTCGATGGCCCCTTCTTGTGAGTTGGCGGAGCAGCGCTAGCTGCAGCCGCCGGGGGGGGGCGGATGGCGTCACTGCCGGCTCACTGTGTGCGGGCCGGACAGCCGCCGGAAGCCGTTGCGACGCTGCCCCCTGACGCGCCACTTCGGCAAATGTGTTCTTTGGCAGGTAGGATACCCGCCTGCGTGCCTCCTTGAACGTTAGATTTTCCTTTACTTTAATCGTTACAATTTCTTTTTCTTTTTTCCAGGATGGGCACGACCGCGAGTATGCGGCATGCTCCCCATCACAGTTCACACAATGTAGCGAGTTTTCACAAGACTCAGATGAGTGTTCATGAGCACTGCATTTCGCGCATGTTTGCCGGCCTCGGCAGTTCTGAGAACTGTGGCCGAATCGCTGGCATTTAAAGCATCTGAGAGGATTTGGAACGTATGGCCTGACACGAAGTTTGATGTATCCGGCCTCGATGGACTCGGGCAGGACACTTGAGCCGAAAGTCTTGATTTCTTTCCCGTCGCGCCTCATCTTAATTCTTTTAACGTTTATTACATTCTGCTCACTGAAGCCCTCCAAGAGTTCAGCCTCGGTTAGCTCCATTAAATCATCATTTGAAACAACGCCGCGCGTGGTGTTCATAGTACGGTGTGGTGTGAGTGTTATTGGGATGTCCCCAAATGACACTAATTTCGGCAGTTTTTCGTATTGTATCTGATCGCGGAGCTCTAGAAGCAGATCACCGCTTGCCATTTTTGATGCTTTGTAACCTCGGCCAAGAACTTCAGTCAGAGACTTCGAGACAAGGAAGGGTGAGATCATTTTCACTGTCTTTTCAGGCTTATCAGAATGGATGACGTGAAATCGTGGAAAGTTTTGTGCTCTGTTGCCAAAAAATTGAAATACATCTTCGGTGCACCCTCGTTTTTGAGGGCGATCAGGGAGTTTAGGGAAGGCTCTGTCCATGAGTATAGCTGGGATTTTCGGCAGCGATGCCAACCACCCACCAAGGAGCCCAACGCGAGGACGTGACAGGAGTTCCTGTAATCGGAATCCTGCCAACGCTAGTTGTACATCACTGCTATAACCAAATACAGCATAACCAAGACTGGCTAGCCACACAAGGTTAACCCTTGCCGCCCAGAAATTTGGAAGTGAAGAGAAGATAATAGGAGACAGGAAAGAAGAGACAGTGAAAGAGAAAGAAAAAGTGTTGAGAGGGGGACAGGAAAAGGCGACTGCCGATTTCCTCCAGGTGGGTCAGTCTGGAGGTGCCGTCTATGTGAAGCAGAGGCCGAAGAGGTGTGTTGCCTCCACCGGGGGGCCTTAGAGATCCGAACACCCGGCATCGGCTCAACCCCCAGGATCCCCCTTTCCCCAGACACGGCTAAGCCGCGCAAAGCTACACGCGGGAGGCTCCAACCCTCATGTGCTCGGGTACGTGGTGTCGCAACACACCAAACGCCTGCTGACGCAGACGCCCCTGCGGGGCCCAGTCTAAGAGCTTGAATAATTCTAAGCATGCAGTGAATAGCATTGGAGAGATTGTGTCTCCTTGCCTGACCCCTTTCTTAATAGGTAACTTTCTACTTTTCTTCTGGAGAACCAAGATAGCTGTCGAGTCCTTGTAGATGTTTGCTAAGATATTCACGTATGCCTCGTGTACTCCTTGATTACGCAATGCCTCTATAACTGCTGCTATCTCTACCGAATCAAATGCATTTTCATAATATATGAAAGCCATGTAGAGAGGTTGATTGTACTCCGCAGATTTCTCGATTACCTGATTTATGACATTGATATGATCCATCGTAGAATATCCCTTCCTGAAGCCAGCCTGTTCTCTTGGTTGGCTGAAGTGAAGTGTTGCCCTGATTCTATTGAAAATTATCTTGGTGAATATTTTATACAATACTGTATAAGCGTGCGTAAGTATAAGTATAAGCGTGCGTAAATCCAACGTGTGGCGTGCTCCCGACAATTGAGCACTCTGCAGTACTCTGGTGAAGCAGGTCATCTATACCGAGAGTGCACATACCAGCAGATGGGCCTTCCTGGGTTTTTCCAAGACACAAGTCGGCCCCGGGAGGGTGAGTGGCCCCCAGCTATGGCCGAGTACTTGGCGAGCCACCAGTCCTCGATTCGTCTGCAACGTCAGTCCCGCTCTCCATCTCCTCGACGTTCTGCGTCACCTGGCCAACACTCGGCGTTCAGACATGTCGTTGCGGGCAGATCCACTAGATCCCCATGCCCACGCCGGGGTAACTAAAAGCCGCGACCTTCGGGGGTGGGGCCGCTCTTGGTCGATCTATACAATATCCCCGATACGCCGGGCGACCGCCGACGATTCCCTTTCACAGCCGCATGCCGTCGACAAAAAAAAAAAAAAGGCGAAAGCTTGCACTCGGCCGCGCAACGCTTAAAACAGCGAAGCTGGGGGATCGTTTCCCAGCATTTTCCGAAGTGCGCGCGCACTTTTCATCTTATCACTCATGATGAGGATAATTTCTTTTCGCGCATCTCAGACTTACGGCCGTCACTGCGCGTTGCATAGCGCAGCTTGCGACACCGACACCGCGTTCGAGACCTGCTCCGTCAATGCGTCTCTCGCTCTCATAGCGCGCAAAACCTCTTCACCTCGCAGAGCACGAGCGTACGAACGCGCCAGCGTTACGACGCTGGCGGGTATGGTCCCGAGACCGCGTACCCCCGGTCTCGGGCCCGGGGGTACGCGGGCTCTCATTCCGCCTCGACAAGAAAGTTTATTTTAGGGGCGAAGCTCCTTATAGCGGCACCCGTTCGTCCCCGCCGTAGTAGGTAGCCACGTCTAGTTTTATGAATTGCTCAATAGATGGCGTTGTGTGTCCGTATATGTATGTATACCCATATATGCATATATATGTATACGTATAGTATAACCGGAAGCCGACTTCCGCTTCCGGTTCCACTTCCTGTTCCGCTTCCGTTTCCGCTTCCGGTTCCGGAAGCCAGCTTCCGGCTTCCGGAGAACGCTTCCGGCGTTTTATGAAAAAAAAAATTCCGAAAGTTGTGTCCGTAGCGCGGAATCGAACCAGGGACCCCTCGCTTCCGAACGCGCGGCGCTAACCACTACGCCACGAAGCGCACATAGACACACGCACCACGATGGCAATAAATACCCAACATTAACGAAAGGCCGCGTTTCTAGCGCGTTTCTAACGCGTTTGTGCTAGCGTGTTACGGCACGTGTAAGAAGCTGGTGTAAGACGCTGTGGCCTCTCCGCCTTACCTTCAACGCGTTTCGAACGCGCTGCCCAAGGCGGTGGCAAGTCAAGTTCAAGTCGAGGAGCGTTTATGAATACGGGGGGTATACTCTCTCAGCAGTCATGTGATGGCGTCGGCAAACGCGGTGTACGTTCCGGCATGTGTAAATGGCTGCGTAAGACGCTGTGGCCGCTCCCCCTTACTAGAGAGTACTGCACGTTTCTAACGCGTTTGTGCTAGCGTCCCCTTAAGCGGGAGATCCGATGATTCCCTCCGGAGCTTCGCCCACTCATCATCATTCACCCCGTGGATATGCTGTGATTTTTTTTATTGTTTTTCTTGCTATGCACCACAAATTACGGCTGGCTTAAACAGCTTCGCTGTTAAAAGTGTTTCCGTTGACATCCTCATTCAGGTCGACAACTACCCGGTCACTGCCCTCGTGGAAATTGGCGTCTATTATTCTGTTATGAGTGCCCAATTAGCCGCTTAATTGAGAAAAGTCACGACACCATGGCACGAACCGAGCCTCCGGACAGCAGGTGGTCATCTTTTGACGCCGATTGGGAGATGCACAGCTCGGCTCTAAATTCGTCTGTCAACGTACGTTGCTGTTTTCATCGTGTTGCGCGAGTGATCTCGGAAAGTCATCCTTGGGATGGATTTTCTTCGCGAGCGCGGAGCTATTATCGATCTTCGAGAGCTGATTATAACGTTTTCCGGCAACTACGCCCCCATACTGCCAGATAGTAACACGCGCAAGACAGTACTGCGTGTTGTTGCCGACACTCCCGGCCCGAACTAGCATGTTTACAGCTGCTGAAAGCGACTGTGACCGTAACTGTAGCGGCATCGCTGAAGAAAGCCTGTCGGTGCTTTCGGGTAGGCAGGTGTGCGTCGCCCGCGGCATTATTCAACTGAATCGCAGGATGACTGAGCTTTTAGTTACGAACTTCAGCGGCGAGTACCAACACCTGGCAAAGGGAACTCTATTGCTCTCTTTGAACAGGCTGCGGATGCTATAAGTTCTACGCTTGCTGAGCTTTCTGCTGCCGTAAATAGTAACACGGCAATGGTCACTACCGTCGACCTAAATCCTCAGCTGTCAGCCCCACAGAAAGAGTGTATGCGAAGTATTTTATGCATGTTCAGCGACTGTTTCGCACCCACGTCAAAAATCAAACAGACCCCCATCGCCAAGCACCGTATTATAACAGACCCGACCGAACGCCCCGTGCGTCAATGTCTACCGGGTGCCACAAAAGAAGCAAGGGGCGATCCGTTGTCAACTAAAGCAAATGATCGACGACGACATAATCCAACTTTCTACCAGCCCATGTAATAATACTTCTCAAAAAGGATGACGGCACTCTTCAGTTTTGTGTGGATTAAAACAAACTGAACAAGGTAACAAAAAAAGATGTCTACCCTCTTCCCCGCTTAGATGACTCTCTAGACCACCTTCGACATGGCCGATACTTCAATAGATTTACGAAGCGGCTACTGGCAGATATCGAAATTGGTGAATGTGGTCGCGAAAAGACTGCGTTCATAACTCCTGTCGGCCTGTACGAATTTAAGGTGTTGCCCTTTGGATTATGTTCAGCTCCCGCGGCCTTTCAAAAGATGATGTACACCGTGCTGTCAGGTCTTAAGTGGGAATCACGTCTCGTCTGTTGACCCTTTTCTCGACGCTGCCGTGGGCGCTGCCATGTTTGATCACGTGTTCACGCGTCCATTGCTTGCCTCAGCTGCCCCAGTTGCCTCCGTTAACAATGCAAGCGCGTGACGCCGGTGCGGCGCAGAAAACCTCCGTTTCGACGCACATCGTAGACGGTGACTGTATGGACGACACGAAGCTTTAGCCACCGTTTTTGTAAGTGCTTTTAGAGAGAGAAAGATTCAACTTTTATTGGTGCCAGCAATTCACGAGGGCGGACGCAGCCTCCCTCCGCCTAGCAGACGGCCGAGATCCCCTGGGCCTCAGCGGCTGCCTCGGCTAGCTGGACGGCCCAGACCTGGTTTTGCTAGTCTGAGCTCATTACGGCCTTGTCCAAACGGCAAGAGCAGCGTATACGGTGCTTGTCTAGAATGTATTCCAAGCTGTCCAATGTCTCCGCTTCTGAAATAAATCAAGATCAGTGTGCTCTTCTTTCTTTAGTTGGCAAATACTTTGAGGCTGTGGCTTTTCCTGTTTCTGACTCAATAAAGTTCCTTGCTGCGGCCCCTATCTGATTGGTTAATTTCAGCCTAATCGCTCGTGGCTGTGCTCTGCTGCGATAGATTTGTTCTTGTGGCGCACAACGCTTGGAATGTAAATGTTCTGTACTTTGTGGTAGTTTAAATTATAGCAAAGACGTATTATTGCAAGTCCCTCGCTTACTCTGTGGACCGTCACGAAACGTTCTGCTTCCAACATTCGCCTCTTGTCGGTGCAGTCGCCGTCACTCATGTTTCGGCACATTGATTCAAGTGTGCGCCCATTCACCATTCATATTGGCGATAGGTAGGCGTAAGTTAGCGTGCGAGTAGGGGTGGATGTGTGTAGATAACGTGTGAGAAATTTATTATTCTATTTAGTGGCGCTACTTTCTTTTGTAACGAGCGATGCTCACTCCTAAGTACCGATGCTCCGGAGTTGAAGTTCTTTCTTTAGAGGTTAGCTATGCAGCGCTGGCGGATGAATTATCTTTTTCTATCCTCGAGGAAAGCCGTGCATCGCGAAGAGCCGACTACAGAGGCAGGTCCTTATGTAGCAGCGGCGGCACAAGTTGATTTCGTTCCTTATATGCGAATCACTATTTTTGCAGTTAACTAGCGCACACGACCTCCCTTTATGGTTGCACATTTTGCAGCGTGAATTGGGCATAGGGCATTAGCGAACACTCAGTTGCATTTTCGACAGCTGATCACACAGTAGCAGGGCGGCAGAAGCAGTAATGGTTGCGTATTCGTGCGCATTCGCTGAGGCAACGTATGGTATGCCGCCGAAAGCGACATCTCGTTCCTGTAGAGCAAACTGCTTTGCAAAAAGGGTCAATGGATGACGTTGTTTTTTCTTTGATTTTGAACAACACTTACAGCGACTTCAGTCCGTGTTGCTTGCAATTCGCTCTGCAGGCCTATCATTAAAACCTGAAAAATGTCATCTCGATTATCAGGAGCTGAAGTTCCTCGGCCATGTTGTTAGTCACGCTGGTCTTCGGCCAGTCCCAGAAAAGAGTATGGCAGTCGCCGCATTTCCACCATCAGCAAACAAACGTGACTTTCGTGGCTTTCGTGGCTTCTTGGGCCTCTGCGCATAGAATTGTTTCCTAAATTAAATTAAATAATGGGGTTTTACGTGCCAAAACCACGATCTGATTATGAGGCACGCCATAGTGGGGGACTCCGGAAATTTGGACCACCTAGGGTTCTTTAACGTGCACATAAATCATAAGTACACGGATGGTTTCGCATTTCGCCCCCATCGAAATGCGGCCGCCGTGGCCGGGATTCGATCCCGCGACCTCGTGCAAAGCAGCCCAACACCATATCCACTAAGCAACCACGGCGGGTAATTTTTTTCCAAAATTGCGTAACCTTGGACTTGTTTGACAAAAGACGATATCCCGTTTGTTTGGGGTCCGAAACAGAGAGACGCTTTTTACGAGCTTCAGCAGCGCCTCCAGACACCGCCTTACTTGGACACGTTGATAAAGACGCCGATACTGAACTGTACACCGATGCTAGCAACATCGGCCTTGGTGCAGCCCTCGTGGAGCGGCAAGATGGCGTTAAACGTGCTATTGCGTACGCTAGCCGCACATTAACTATTGCCGAAACTAACTACTCTACCACTGAAAAGAAATGATTAGCTGTCATCTGGACGATAGCGAAGTTCCGGCCATATTTATACGGTCGTCCGTTCAGAGTGGTTACCGACCACCACTGACTTTGTTAGCTAGCCAATCTCAAAGACCTTTGAGCGCGTCTCACTAGGTGGAGCCTTCTTCTTCAAGAGTTTGATGTAGCAATCGTCTACAAGTCTGGCCGGAGGCATACTGGCGTCGACTGTCTTTCGCTCGCTCCACTTGTAACGGCGTCAAGCGATGCTGACGATCACGGTCGTTTTCTTTGCGCTGTCAATATATCTGACTTGGCTCAGCAACAACGGGACGATTTAGAACTCGGGAAGCTTGTCGACTATCTTGAAGGTCGAAGTTCGCACCCTCCATGGAAATTCAAGCGTTCACCATCTTCGTTCTGTCTCCGCAGCAATGCCTTGTACGAAAAAAATTTCTACCCGCCAGTGATTGGACATGTCCTTGTCGTTCCGTCCGCGCTGCGAGCCAATATTCTGTCTTCCTGCCATGATGAGACCTCTTCGGGCCATTTGGGATTCGCGCATACCTTGGCCCGAATTCAACATTGCTACTACTGGCCTAAGCTTGCCGAAGAAGTCCAGCATTACGTGAAAACTTGCCGTGACTGCCAGTGCCGAAAGGCTCCACCTCAGCGCCCCGACAGTTTCCTGAAGCCTGTTATACCACGAACACAACCATTTCAACAAATCGGCATGGACTAGCTCGTGCCCTTACCGAAGTCTTTTGCTGGCAACCGCTAGATCGTGTTTGCGACTGATTACCTGACGCGATACTGCGAAACTGGAGCCTGTCCTCTGGCATAGTGCACCAGCAATAGTCATAACAGATCGTGGTTTATTTTTCACAGCACAGATGATGCAAGACGTCATGATGCTTAGTGGAACAGCCCATCGCCGAGCCACTGCGTACCATCTTCAGACCAACGGTCTTACGGAGAGGTTAAAAAAACCAATCGCTGACATGCTTGCCATGCATGTCGACAGCGACCACAAGAAGTCGGACCATCTGTTGCCTTTCGTTACATTCCGGAATAACACTGCTGTTCAGGAAACTACTGGGTTCACTCCTTTCCGTTCGCTCCACGGCCGTGAGGCAACCATCATTCTGGACGCCATGCTCCGTCCCGAACAATCCGACATTACCATTGACGCGGAGGAATTTACCCGGCTCGCAGTCGCAGCTCGCAAGCTTGCACGCGAGCGAATCCAGAAACAGCAATGCATAGACTCCCAGAGGTATAACGCTTGCCATCACGAGGTTGTCTAACAACCCGGTGATCGAGTTTGGGTATGGACCAAGATTCACCAGCGGGGCCGGTCAGAAAAGTTACTGCGCCGCTACTTCGGCCCCTACAGAGTCCTCCGTCGCCTCAGCGAGCTCAACTACGAAGTTCTCCCTGAAGAAACGAGTCAGCGATCCCGTCATGTGCATCCAATGGACATTGTTCATGTTTCCAGGATGAAACCGTACCACTCACGTTGACGAGGCCATTCTCATTTCCACTCGCCTTCATCCCACTTGTTTGATACTTTCCTCTTCACAAACTTTATCATTGTTGCCGTGTATGTGCTTTGTAATTTCTTCCCTCTCTTTCGCACTTGGAGCATCGAGGCGATGCTTTCTGGAAGGTGGGTGATGCCGCGTGCATGTGTTGTTGGCTTCCTTGCCGCTTCTGCGAAAGCTGAGGACGACAAAGTGAGCTGGGTGTCGACGACGACGAAGACGTGCTCGCAGTGAAAGTGTCGGACAGAGACTGTGATTCCATTAGATGATGATGATTGTTGGAGTATTTGGCGCAAGGGCCAGATGCGGCCAAAGAGCGCCAAGGCGATGATAATGACGTGTCAGTGGTACATGAATGGTGAATTAGAGGGTGTGGATAAAACAGATGTGGCATGGCTGTAAAGAGGCCTAAAATAGTCGCTGTAAAATGCGTAAAATCTATAGGTACTAAGAATATGGCAATGACTAATGAAGTGTGCTATGGATACGAGGGATGCATTGTGAAAGATTGATGATATACTAAGATATGTCAGAGGCTAAAAGTTTCAAAAACACTAATGCCTTAACAGAGCCCTTGAGATGTAAGGGCCTGGAGACATGTGCTATACTGAGCTATTATCACAGTGGCAACCTCTTGCGAGAGGATGCATTACGTATTTCTTGGGCTGATAACATGCAAGACAACATCATTCAAAAAAGCGAGGACTGCTTTGGTAGTGAAAAGCGGTTCTTTGCCAAGAAACATAGCAGGATGAAGAGGGATAGAACAGCGGTATGCCAGAGGAAAATGTTTCTTCCTCTCTCTCTCGGCTTCCCTACATTCCAGGAGGACGTGAAGAACGGTGAGCCTCTCGCCACATCTACCACAGGTTGGAGGATCATTACCATTCAATAGAAAATTGTGGGTACCATATGTGTGTCCTATTCTGAGGCCACAGAATAGGACATCAGTTCGCCGTGTTTTTGATGCAGAGGGCCAGAAACCTAACTGTGGCTTAATCAAGTGAAGCTTATTATTTGTTTGCGCATCCCACAAGCGTTGCCAGTAGCTTCGCAGTTTCTTCCGCAAGAAAGGTTTCAAATCTGTTACAGGGACAGCAGCGGTAGGATTAATAGCGTGCGATGTTATTGATGTGGCCATTTGATCGGCAAGAACATTACCCTCGATGTCTCTATGCCCAATTATGATTTGTTGTTTAGATGCATAAACAGAGCAGATCAGTGAGTAGAGGTTCATAATTACAGGGTGTTTATGTTTTTGCGGCATCGTTAACGCTTTAACAACGCTTAAAGAGTCGGTAAATATTACAGCCTTTTGGAGTTTCAATCTATCAATGTGTTTCACCGCCGATAGTACTGCATAGGCCTCTGCCGTAAAGATGCTTGTGTGGGGATGAAGTACATCGGATTCCAAGAAAGACGGACCGACTGCCGCATAGGAAACGCCAGCATGTGACTTTGATGCGTCTGTGTAAAATTCAGGGCAAGAGTATTTTGACTTTAGTTCTAAAAAGTGCATTTGAATGTGTGCATCTGGCGCGTGTTTTGTGACTTCACTGCCCACATGCAACCAGCTGCCACTGCCACGGCGGTAGCAGCTTCGCTGGAGGCATTAGGCAATGTTCAAGTAGTGCAGCACCCATTTCTTCACTGAGCTTTCTCACGCGTAGCGAGAAGGGCTGCTTCGCTGTTGGTCGATTATTAAATAGTGTGGCAGATGTGGTATCGTTTATGGTAAAATAGGTAGGATGTGTACGGTTTGAATTTATTTTAAGGAAATATGTAAAGCTGGCATAAGTCCTCTGAAGGTGGAGCGACCACACGTTCGCTTCCACATAAAGGCTTTGTACGGGGCTTGTCCTGAAGGCCCCAGTCGCGAGGCGGATTCCTAAATGGTGAACAGGATCCAACATTTTTAAAGCGCTGGGTGCAGCAGACTGGTAAACTATCGCCCCGTAGTCAAGTCGTGAGCCGACAAGGCACCTGTACAAGTTCAAAACGCATTTCCTGTCACTGCCCCATGTTGTACGCGACAGCAGCTTCAATAAGTTCATTGTTTTCAGGCACTTAGCCTTCAAATATTTGATGTGCGGAACGAATGTGAGTTTTGAGTCCAATATGATGCCTAGAAACTTGTGCTCTTTGCTTACAGGTAATGTGGTACCAGACAGCTCAATAGCAGGGTCTGGTACTATTCCTCTCTTATTAGTGAAAAGGACGCATGTGCTTTTCTGTGGGCTCAACCTAAAACCGTTTTCATCAGCCCATTTAGCCACTTTATTTAGGCCATGCTGGACATGTCGTTCGCAGACAGCAAAGTTGCACGATTTAAAACCAATCTGGACATCATCTACATATACAGAGTAGAACATCGTTCGTGGAATAGCCGCGCGTAGAGAATTCATTTTCACAATAAACAGTGTACAGCTAAGCACACCGCCCTGCGGGACACCAGTTTCCTGGGTGAAAGACCTAGACAAGGCCTGGCCCACCATTACACGAAAGGTACGGTTAGAAAGGTAGCTTTGCAGAGTACTCAACATGTTGCCGCGGACACCCATAGCGGAAAGGTCTCGGATAACACCGAAGCGCCATGTGGTGTCATATGCCTTCTCTAAATCAAGAAATACGGAGAGAAAAAACTGTTTGTGTATAAAGGCATCCCTTATGATTGCCTCGATGCGGACAAGGTGGTCTGTAGTCGACCTACCTTCCCGGAAGCCACATTGGTAAGGATCTAGTATTCCGTTGCTTTCTAGGACACAGATTAGGCGCCGGTTAATCATCTTTTCGAAGAGCTTGCACAGACAGCTTGTCAAAGCAATGGGTCTGTAGCTACTAGGTAAGGACGGGTCCTTGCCCTGTTTAAGTATGGGGATTACTATAGCCTCTTTCCAAGAAGATGGAATGGAACCAGCAGCCCACATGACATTAAAAAGAGAGAGAAGTGTCTTTTGTGTTTCAGGGTGTAGGTGCTTGATCATTTCATACATGATACGGTCAGCACCTGGTGCCGAACCGTTGCAACAAGCAAGAGAAGCTTTAAGTTCAGCTAAACTGAACGGGCAGTTGTAATGTTCATTTCGGGCACATTTCCGATCGAGGGGCTGTCGCTCTGCGCGTTCTTTGAACCTCAGGAATGTTTGTGTATAATGAGATGCACTGGAGACATATTCAAAGTGTTCGCCCAGACAGTTTGCCTGATTCTCCAGGCCATCTCCATGGGTACTCACTAAGGGCAGCGGGTTCGTCTCACGGCCCTTTAATTTATTCACCCTGTTCCATACTTTTGCCTCGTCTGTGTAGGAATTTATTCCAGAAATGTACCTTTCCCAACTCTCTCTCTTTGCACGTCGACGTGTCCTTCTGCCTTGCGATTTAACCTGTTTGAAATTAATAAGATTTTCGGCAGTAGGAGAATCGCGAAGCAATCCCCAAGCTTTGTTTTGATTTTTGCGCGCTTTACGACATTCTTCGTTCCACCAAGGAATGCGGCGCTTCTGAGCCAGTCCACTAGTTTGTTTAATACATTTTGTAGCAGCGTCAATAATAAAACCAGTTAGATATGCTACGGCGTCGTCCACGTTAAGAGCAACAATGTCATCACGGCCTAAGTGTGTTAGCTCTCGGAACAGTTCCCAGTTCGCCGAGTCCATGTTCCATCGAGGAGGTGGTGACAAGCATCCATCTCGTTTCGTTGAGTTCAACATAATTGGGAAGTGGTCGCTTCCATAGGGGTTCTTGAGGACGGACCACTCCAGGTATGGCATTAGAGTGCTCGACACTATGCTTAAGTCTATGGACGAGTATGTGTTATGTGTAATACTGTAGTACGTAGGTTCTTTCTTGTTCAATACACATTCACCTGAAGAAAACAGAAAATTTTCTATAAGGCGCCCTCGCGCATCGCAACGAGAGTCGCCCCACAGGGGGCTATGAGCGTTAAGGTCACCAGCGACTATGTATGGCGGAGGAAGTTCATCGATGAAGCTCTGAAATTCTGTTCTAGAAAGCTGATGGGAAGGGGGAATGTAGATGAAGCTAATTGTGACTAGTTTACCAAACAACACTGCTCGGACAGCAACTGCCTCAAGTGACGTTCGGAGGCTTAATTGCTGACATGCAACGCCCTTATCGACCATTACGGCCACACCCCCTGACGAGGCGAGAGCGTCGTCGCGGTCTTTGCGGAAAGTGACATATTGCCTTAAAAAGTTCGTCTGTGTTAATTTTAGGTGTGTTTCTTGTACACACATCACCTTTGGACTGAATTTGCGGAGGAGTTCTTTAACATCGTCAAGGTTACGTAGAAGTCCTCTCACGTTCCATTGTAATACTTGGGTATCCATAATGGAAAAGAAGTTAGTGATGTGTGTACAGAAAGAAGAAGTTAGTTCACGAGACCTTTCCAGGCCCCGTGATGCGTGGTTTTCCTTTCTTCCCGGTGCGCTCCAGGGAGCTGCACCGTTCTTTGGGCGTCTGAGACGCCGGTGGTCTGCTTGTGTCCATCACCTCGTCTGAGGCGGTGGACAGTGCCCGCTCAGCGGGGATGTTCGCGGGGGTTTCAGGCCGAACTGCACGGGCAGTGGCCCTGGGTCCAGCAGGCCCGCGGGTCTGCTGGCCCTCCTTGGCAGGGGGCGGAACAGCGCTGGCTGCTCCAGCCGAGGGGGCTGATGGCGTGACCGCCGTCACACTCCGTGTGATTTGGGCAGCCGCCGAAAGATGTGGCGCTGCCCCCCGGCGCGCCACATCGGAGTATGGAGGACTGGACTGGTTATGGAGATAGAAACGCCTACGTGCCTCTGGGAAAGATAGGTTCAGTTTGACTTTCAGTTCTATAATTTGTTTCTCTTTTTTCCACGAGGGGCACGCTCGCGAGTAGGCGGGGTGATCTCCTTCACAGTTGGCACAGCGGGTTGCTGAAGTGCAGATGTCAGAAGCGTGTTCATTTGAACCACACTTAGCACAAGTAGCGCGCCCTCGGCAGTTTTGCGACCCATGCCCAAAACGCTGACACTTGAAGCATCGACGCGGATTTGGGATGTATGGCCTGACACGAAGCTTGCAGTAGCCGGTTTCAATTGATTCTGGTAGATTGCTAGTTCCGAAAGTAATGATAATGTGCTTGGTAGGTATTTGCTTGTCATCTCGCCTTAGTGTTATCCTCTGCACCTTGACTACGTTCTGGTCTTGCCATCCTTCAAGTAGTTCGCTTTCACTTAGTTCAAGGAGATCGTCCTCCGAGACGACACCGCGCACTGTGTTCATTGACCTGTGGGGGCCCACAGACACGGGGATGTCTCCAAACGCCACAAGTTTCGAAAGCTTGTCGTACTGTGGCTTGTCGCGAACTTCTAGAAGAAGATCGCCGCTTCCCATCTTCGTTACTTTATAACCTGGGCCTATTGCTTCAGTGAGACATTTGGCTACAACAAATGGCGAGATCATTCGGACTGTCCTAGTTTCATGCTGGCTGTGTATGACGTGATACTTCGGGAAAGACTGCTGTGGTTTCAAAAAGAAATTAAAACTTTCATCGGTGCGCCCCCTTTTCAGGGAGCGATCAGGTAGCACGGGAAAAGCATTTGCCATGTAAAAATGGAAAATTCGGCGGCGATGGTAGCCACCCACCACCGAGCCCAACAAGGGGACGCTACAAGGATGGAATGCTTGCAGACGCCAGCCATGCATCGCCGCTATAACCTAATATAAAATACCCAAGGTTGGATAGCTACACCAGGTTAACCCTTGCCGCCTGGAAATTTGGAAGTGAGAAGAAGTGACTAGAAGACAGGACAGTTGGAAAAGTGGGAGAGAAAGACAAAAGATTGGAGAGGGGGACAGGAAAAGGCGACTACCGATTTCCCCCGGGTGGGTCAGTCCGGGGGTGCTGTCTACGCGAAGCGGAGGCCAAAGAGGTGTGTTGCCTCCACCGAGGGGCCGTAAAGGTCCAAACACCCGGCATCGGCTCAACCCCCAGGATCCCCTTTTCCCCGGACACGGCTAAGCCACGCACGGTTAAGCGTGGGAGGGTCCGACCCTCATGTGCTCGGGTCCGTGGTGTCGCAACACACCAAACGCCTGCTGACGCAGACGCCCCTGCGGGATGATTCCATTAGATTAAAGTTGCTAGGTATTATTGCCGTACATGCTAACGTGGCTATATTGCATCATGCTTAATGTCCCCCGATAACGCGTGCCAAGGGGTGCTATACAACATCGATCACGACACCACGCCCGAAATGTTACTTAAACGCATTGAATCTACCGGATGCGAGGCGGTAACATATACAAAACTGGGAAACACAACAACCATGGTGATCACATTCGTTGGAATAACAGTCCCATGCTACATCGAATTTTTCGGCCTTCTGTGGTGCTGCCTCTATTGGAGTACCGTGCCACATTGCCGAAAATGCAACGAGACAGGCCGCAGGGAGGACGTTTGCCCGCGGCCCCCCGCCACACCCAAGTTCAGGGAATGCGGCACCTCGCTAGCAACGGAGCAGCAAGAGTGCCACCTTCGGTGCTCTCTGTGCCACGGGAATCACCCGACTACAGTAAAAACCTGCCCCAACAGAATCCTGCCACCTGTCAAACACCGGAAACCGCAGCAGCGCTTGAGAGAAAGCTCCTCGTCTCCGAGGCCACGGGGAGAGCGCTCAGCATCCCGCAAGTTGCGATCCCTGAAACGACCCGGAGTTATCTCGGGGAAGACAAGTTCCTGGCCTTTTCCTGTTCGGGTTCTAGGTGCAAGACCTCATCGCGACGATGGACACCATCCCACGGCAGGATATCGACCCGTGGTAGTTCCGGAAGTCGCAGGAGGGGAAGCAAGAGATTAACGCAGGTCACGCCACAGGTGAGTTGGGCACAGGTTGTTTCTCCCAAAGCTCGTCCCCCCCCCCCCATGTTCACACATAACTGGCACAGGCACACGCACACGTACATTAAGCGTGTCACAGAAGAGAACGCAATGCGCGAAACAGAAATCACTAATCTACACGCAGAGTTCGTAGTACATAACGTTGAATTGTTAGGAAGAAATAACACTATACCCTGCACAAAACATTTCAGCACCACCCCCGGAGAGGCGGAAACAGGAAGAGCAGCCAGCGCGCACAGTTGCTTCAAATCCGACACCGCAACGACAACCGCGCAGTCGACTACATCGCAGGGAGTAATACCCGTCCAATATGCCACTCCCCAGAAGGTAGAGGAGGCAGTAGCAAAAGCCATGCAGAGCCTTCAAACATCCCTACAAGCTACTATGCCATAACCCACAGCTATACAATAGTAAGCGGCATAACATCAACAATTCGCAACGCAACAACACTCTAACACTCAGATGGCGGAATGCATCATGACACTAGAGGAACGCATACTAGCATACGAATCTCGTCAAAACCGGCGCCCGAGGAAAACAACGCACCAATGCCTACCAGATGTACCAGACTCTCTAGACTCACGAGAACCCCACCTGGTGCACGCATGCCCCCCCCCCCCCCCCTCCCCACTTAACAACCAATATGGCTCATCCTCAACATATAGGCGGTAAGCGCGGGGGCTCCCCAGGTGAAGCCGCAGTGTGTCAGTGGAATTGCCGGGGCTACGAGAACAAGTATGGATCACTGATACAATTTATCGCTGCGTCAACAAGACCATTTGAAATAAGCGCACTGCAAGAGACGAACACTCACGTCCACCTACCCGGATATACGCCGCGTATGGCACCGATACAGGATAAAACCTTCACACCCTGGTCAGTAAGAAATTAGGGGCCCTTCAACACCATCTCCAACAATCCGAACCGCTTGCCATTCTGCTCGAAATTATCCCGCAGACAACAAAGAAGAAGGGGTCAATGCTCCTTTTAACGTCTACTGTCGGCCGAAAAGCCCACAATCGGTCCTCAAACAGGTTTTGGAGCAAGCCACGCACGCACAGCAGGCTTCCCGCTTCTAATAGTGGACGACTTCAATGCAGCCCACCCTTTCTTGGGTTATACAAATACCAACCCCAGGGGCATCCGCTTGTAATAGTGGGCGACTTCAATGCAGCCCACCCCTTCTCGGGTTATGTATATACCAACCCCAGGGGCAATCTGTTTCACAACGTTATTGAGGACATAGACCTCACACTCGTCAACGATCCAAGGAATAGCACGAGGCTTGGCATAAGTGTTACAAGAGACACGAAGCCCGGCTTAACACTCACCAGAAATATCCCCCAAGCTTGCTGGATCAATCTGGAGGATTACTTCGGCAGCCACCGCGCGTTGTTAGCCACGACGCTCCATGAGCTCAAATACAAAGCCAGGATAGGCACTGCTCACCTCACGGATCGGATCAAGCTGCAGGAGATAAGAGAACAAAAAGCTACAAACGAACACAGCCAAGATCATCAGTCAAATACTGGATCACTCAGATTCACCAGGTTGTGAAGGCGCACACCAAAATGTTGAAACATCCGCCACCACAAAATAAAGATGCATCGACGCTCGCTTGCTTCACATGTGGGAAGCCCGGCAAAGCCTGTTGAAGCGTTGGAAAAGACGAAGGTTAAATCGCAAGCTAAATAGGCGAATCGCACTACTCACACAAGAGGCTGGGGAATACACTACCGCGCTATGCCGAGAAACTTGACTATGTCTCTGCGACAGCTTGAGAGGAAGACTGAGTACTTCCAAGAGGTGGAAGTTATTGAGCTATCTAATCGACCCGGCCATCAGAAAAACGGAATACCATGGCGACATGGCCCGAGCAATTCACCAATTTCTAGGAAACGAGGCAGACCTCCTTTTGACTCTCAAAGCCGGTACTTCCCCACACAGCCATCGGAGCCTCTGCCACCTTACACCGGCACCCAAAACGAGCTGCTAGATGGTGACATTCATCTACATGAAGTAACAGCGGCCATAATGGGCTTGAGACGCTACAAAGCCCCGGGAATGGAGCAAATTACCCATAAGGCGCTTGTAAATCTTGACAACCTCTCGCTACTAGAGCTTACCACTCATCTTAAAAAAGCATGGAGGGAAGGAAACCTTCCCGAGGACTGTAAAATGGCGTAGGTTCGTCTTATACAGAAGTAAGGCAAGCCACTAGCCATTGAGAGCCTACAACTGATTTCCTTCACTTCGTGCGTAGGCCACAACCATTCCTGGAGGACTAGCTCCGTGCACTATTCGCTGCCTTTTCTAAAATACAAACAAACGGAGGAACGGAAGCCACTCAATCGTAAATGTAGCTCAAGAGAACCTTTCAACCTGCCTTTCTGCATTGCTGAGCTGAAAGCTTCCCTAAATGCATGTCAGAACTCTGCTCCGGGTCCCGACAGAGTTATGTACGACATGATTAAACACCTTCACAGAGACACACAAATTACACTACTCGCACTCTTTAATACCATCTGGACAGCTGGGCATCTTCCATCTTCATGGAAAGAAGCCATTGTCATACCTGTGTTGAAACAAGGTAAAGATCCCACCTCAGTAACAAGCTATCGCCCGATAGCGCTAACAAGTTGCCTCTGCAAGTTGTTTGAAAAAATGATAAATCGTCGCCTTCTACATTATCTCGAATCTAACAAAATGCTTGATCCGTACCAATGCGGATTTAGAGAAGGCCGGTCAACAACCGACCACCTCGTGCGTGTTGAGGCCAATATTCGCGATGCTTTTGTCCATAAACAGTTCTTTTTATCCATTTTTCTTGACATGGAAAAGGCCTACGATACCACGTGGCGCTTTGGAATCCTCCGAGACTTGTCACAAATGGGTATCAGAGGGAACATGCTGAACGTTATTGAGAGTTACCTCTCGAAACGTACTTTCCGCGTAAAAATAGGCAACACTCTGTCGCGCTCATTTACGCAGGAAACTGGGGTTCCCCAGGGAGGCGTCCTCAGCTGTACGCTCTTTATTGTGAAGATGAACACACTCCGTTATTCACTACCCTCAGCCATTTTCTATTCTGTGTACGTAGATGACGTACAGATAGGTTTCAAATCCGGTAGCCTTGCAGTCTGCGAGAGGCAAGTCCAGCTTGGGCTAAAGAAGGTATCGAAATGGGCAGACGAAAATGGATTCAAGGTCAATCCACATAAAAGCTCCTGTGTCGTTTTTTCAAGAAGAGAGGACTGCACCCTTATCTCACTATCGAACTGCAAGGACAGAAGATCCCCGTGAATAAAGAACATAAATTCCTAGGCGTCATACTTGATTCAAAATTAAGCTTTATCCCCCACATCCGACACCTCAAGGCCAAGTGCCGGAATACAATGAACATACTGAAAATTCTCTCACACACCAATTGGGGCAGTGACAGAAGATGCTTATTGAATCTCTACAAAAGTCTTGTACGATCGCGTTTAGACTACGGGTCTGTGGTGTATCAATCTGCTGCACCGAGCGCCCTAAAAATTCTGGATCCTGTACATCATTTGGGCATACGCCTGGCCACGGGAGCTTTCAGAACTAGCCCGGTACCTAGTCTCTATGTTGAATCCAATGAGTGGTCACTCGAGCGGCAAAGGTCGTTGACCAGTTTCATGTATTTCCTGAAAGCACACTCTGACAGCGAACACCCGTGTAATGAAATCGTAAACAACATAACTTGTGCCACACTTTTCCGCAATCGTCCAACAATGAGAGAACCTTTCTCACTGCGCGTTAGGAACCTCAGCGAAGAAATGGCTGTCCCACTTCTCGAAAACCTTTTAATGGCTCCAGCCAAGCTAGTACCACCGTGGCTGTGGGAGCTGATATATTGTGACACGTCTTTTGTAGAAGTAACAAAGAACGCCCCGGAAATACACATAAAGTCACACTTCCAAGAACTTCAGTCAAAACACTCATGTCCAGAATTTTACACTGACGCTTCAAAGTCGCATGCCGGTGTTTCTTA
This sequence comes from Dermacentor silvarum, assembly GCF_013339745.2. Classification (NCBI taxonomy): domain Eukaryota; kingdom Metazoa; phylum Arthropoda; class Arachnida; order Ixodida; family Ixodidae; genus Dermacentor; species Dermacentor silvarum. The sequence goes on along the minus strand of NC_051164.1, from coordinate 18,183,460 downwards.
TGCTGCAATCGGTCCCTCCTTTTCGGAATCGGGCTGTCTGCACCCGGAAACTAGTATTTTTACGGCAGAGGCCTACGCACTTTTGTTGGCTGCACGTCACATCAAGGAAATAAAACTACAAAAGGGTATAATATTGTTACGCGAACGAAGGATTAAGTACAGGAGACTATTTACAAGTATATTTACAAATGATAGCTGCAGCGCTGGGCAGATCAGCCGATAGCTCGAGAGCCCAGAGCAGTTCGTCTTCTTCGTCTAGGCGCCCACGCGCCTCGTTCAAACAACCAAATACCACACGCGTGTAGTATAATCCCCCGGCGGCAGAAGCGACGTCCCGGAGCGTCTAAAGGTCATCACTGGGAGGGTGATACTGCTTCAGTCGTGTAACGTGCACGATATCACTGGACTGGGAAGCAGATGGGGCGTCAGGGGCGATCTCGTAGGTGACGGGAGTCACGGCACGAATCACTCGGTAGGGGCCTGTGTAACGAGACAGCAGTTTTTCTGACAGGCCGACCTGACGCGACGGAGACCATAGGAGCACCAAAGAACCAGGTGGGAAGTGCAGGTCGCGGTGTCGCTGGTCGTACAAACGCCGTTGACTCTCTTGGGAGTGCAGAAGGCGGCCACGGGCAATTTCCCTTGCGTGGGCAGCGCGGGCGACGGCGTCAAGTGCATATTCACTGGTGGGTGCTGCGTGAACAGGGAGGCTTGTGTCGAGGGGCAGTGCTGGTTCTCGGCCGAACAGAAGGAAAAATGGCGAATAACCGTCTGTGTCGTGGCGCGAGGAATTATACGCAAAGGTGACAAACGGTAGAGCGAGGTCCCAGTCAGTGTGGCCGGAAGACACATACTTCGCGAGCATGTCTGTGAGAGTGCGATTAAGACGCTCCGTGAGGCCATTCGTTTGCGGATGGTATGACGTGGATAGCTTGTGCCTCGTGGCACAGGACTGCAGGATGTCCGCGATAACTTTCGACAGGAATGTCCGGCCACGGTCTGTGAGAAGTTGTCGCGGAGCTCCATGTATTAAAATCACGTCGCGTAGAAGAAAATCGGCCACATCTGCGGCGCAGCTTGTAGGGAGCGCTCGAGTGATGGCGTAGCGCATGGCGTAATCTGTGGCCACAGCGATCCACCTGTTCCCAGAGGTAGAAAGAGGAAAAGGACCAAGTAAATCCAAACCAACCCGAAAGAATGGTTCCGCGGGAATGTCAATTGGTTGAAGGTACCCAGCAGGGAGCGTCGACAGTGTCTTGCGTCGCTGGCATTTCTCACACGCAGCTACGTATCTTCGAACGGAGCGAGCAAGCCCTGGCCAAAAGAAGCGTCGGCGAATCCGGTCGTAGGTACGTGACACACCGAGGTGACCGGCAGTGGGGAGGTCGTGAAGCTCGTGGAGAACAGCCGAGCGAAGGTGTTTAGGGATCACAAGGAGTAATGCTGGGCCGTCGGGGTGAACGTTGTGGCGGTAGAGTACGCCATCTTGAAGTGTGAATAAGCGAAGGGAGCTGTCGGCAAGTGACGATTCCAGGCGGTCAATGATGACACGCAAGGACGGGTCACGGCGCTGCTCGTCGGCGACATGGACCAGTGGAAAAACAGAGAGAACGCAGGCGTCGGTGTCAGTATCAGACGTAGTGGTCGGGTCTTGGACTGGGTAGCGAGAGAGGCAATCTGCGTCCTGGTGTTGGCGTCCCGACTTGTACGTCACTGTGTAGGGATATTCTTGTAGTCGGAGAGCCCAACGACCGAGCCGGCCAGTAGGATCCTTGAGCGACGAAAGCCAACACAGCGCATGATGGTCTGTGATGACTGAGAAGGGCTTGCCATATAAATATGGGCGGAACTTTGAAACAGCCCAGACGAGAGCAAGACATTCGCGCTCGGTGATCGTATAGTTGCGCTCTGCAGTTGTCAGGAGCCGGCTAGCGTAGGCGATAACGCGGTCGTGTCCGTGGTGTCGTTGCGCTAAGACTGCGCCGATCCCATAACCACTGGCATCGGTTCGGACCTCTGTAGGTGCGGACGGGTCAAAGTGGGCCAAGATCGGTGGATTGGTCAGAATCGTGATAAGGCGTGAAAATGCGGCAGCCTGAGGGGAACCCCACGTAAAAGGCACGTCTTTCTTCAGAAGTTCAGTGAGTGGTCGAGCGATTGCTGCGAAATCTTTCACAAACCGTCTGAAATAAGAGCAGAGCCCCACAAAACTCCGGACGTCTTTGACAGACTGAGGTACAGGAAAAGCTGTTACTGCTCGAACCTTCTCCGGGTCGGGTTGTACTCCGGAAGCATCGACGAGCTGGCCGAGCACTGTAAGCTGTCGGCGCCCGAAGTGGCACTTCGATGAGTTTAATTGGAGCCCAGCCTTGCGGAAGATGTCAAGTATAGCTGCGACGCGCTCAAGGTGCGTCTCAAACGTAGGAGAAAACACAAGGACGTCGTCGAGGTAACAAAGGCAAGTTGACCATTTGAAACCTTGAAGCAGAGAGTCCATCATCCGTTCGAACGTGGCGGGGGCATTGCATAAACCAAACGGCATAACCTTAAATTGGTAGAGGCCATCTGGAGTGACGAAAGCGGTCTTTTCTTGGTCTTGCTCATCGACGGAAATCTGCCAATAACCAGATCGAAGGTCAATGGACGAAAAGTATTTGGCACCGTGAAAACAATCAAGAGCGTCGTCAATTCGTGGTAACGGGTAAACGTCCTTTTTAGTGATTCGGTTTAGGTGGCGGTAATCAACACAGAAACGCCACGTGCCATCTTTCTTTTTGACGAGCACCACCGGCGACGCCCATGGGCTCGACGAGGGCTCAACAATGCCTTTGGCGAGCATCTTGTTGACTTCCTGCTGAATAACTTGCCGCTCTGCCGTGGACACGCGATACGGTCGGCGATGAATGGGAACAGCATCACCAGTGTTTATCCGATGCTTAACAAGGGACGTCTGACCAAGTGGGCGATTGTCAGTGTCAAATATGTCGCGATAGGAGAGCAAAAGGCGATACAGGGCGGCTGCTTGGCCAGGGGCGAGGTCCGGAGCGACCATGGGACGTAATGGGCCGTCGAGGTTCAAGGCATCCGGCGGGTAATCAGGAGGATCTGGAGACGCGTCGGCTGCAAAAGCAGTGACGTGGTCGTCTGTCACTGACCGGAGCGTGGCCACCGCTATGCCTTCAGGTAACACTTGCTTCGTCAAGCCAAAATTGACAACGGGGAGACACATCCGATTAGCGGCAAGGGTAACGACGGAGTGTGGCACAGAGATGTCGCGTGCCAGGAGGACATCACGAATAGGGGCGACGACATAGTCGCCATCAGGCACGGTTGCCGTCGAGGCCAATGCGACGAAGGTTAGGGCTTTTGGAGGTAACCGAACAAACGCTGTAGTGCATAGGGTGTGCGGTTGTTCGGGGCGAACGTCGGAAACAAGAGGAAGCTCGAGGCACAGCGTACCGGTGGAACAGTCGATGAGGGCAGAATGCGTCGTCAGAAAGTCGAGCCCGAAGATTAGGTCATGGGGGCAACTGGTCAGCACGGAGAACAGGACGGGAACTTGGCGGCCAGCAATTCCTACGCGAGCAGTGCACATACCACAGACGGCAACAGTGGCGCCATTGGCGACGCGTACGGCTCGAGTGACGGCAGGCGTAAGAACTTTTTTGAGGCGACGACATAGGTTAGCGCTCATTATAGACACTTGGGCTCCAGTATCAATCAATGCCGTCAACGGGACACCATCTACATCTACTTCAATTAGGTTCGTGTTCGTGAGGAGCGTCAACGGAGGATTTGGACAGGACGAACGCGATGCAGCACTACCTCCAAGAGCTGCATGGCCTAGTTTTCCGTTCGGGAGGGTCCATAATGGGTCGGCGACGAATAGCGGCGTGGCTGGGGCGACGGGGACCGACGGCGCTGAGGTGACGGCGAGCGAGTGGGACGACTGTCATCGACGGATACGTGAGAGCTCGAAGGCATACGGCGAGGCGAGTAGCGGCGAGGGTCGGCATATGGGCGAGGAGACGGCGAAAAGTAGCTCGAATATGGCGATGACCAGGAGGCGCGGCAGTGGCGAGCGACGTGGCCAATGCGGCGGCAACGAAAGCAAATGGGCTTGTCGTCCGGAGTTCTCCATTCAGTAGGGTTGCGGTATCCGGAATACAGATCGCTGCGAGGCGCAGCTGTCGGCACCAGTCGGGCGTCAGGTCGGGAGATGGAGCAGGCAGCAGGAAAACCGAGGTTGGCAAACTCTTGCCGCACAACCTCCTGAATGAGGGAGATCGCTGGGGCTGGTTGGTCAATGATGGGGTCAAGTGGGCGCGGATGGAACGTGGCAGGACTGGCAGCCTCGATCTCACGGCGAACAATACGCGTGACGGTATCATTGGAGGGGGGCGAAGCGGTAAGGGCGACGCAGGACGACGTCGCAGCTGTGGTAGGGAGCCTCGAGAATTGTGAAATGACGCGGCGGCTTTTGGCGAGCTCAAAGCGGCGGCATTCCTTCACAATGACGTCGATGGTAGACACATTGTTGAAGATCAACAAGTTGAACGCATCGTCCGCGATCCCCTTGAGAACGTGGCCAACCTTGTCAACTTCGACCATGTTCTCGTCGACTTTCCGGCAAAGAGCTAGGACGTCTTGTATGTACGAGACATACGATTCAGTGGAAGACTGCACTCGAGTAGCAAGCTCTTTCCTTGCAGCCTGCTGCCGACCGGTCGGATTTCCAAAGAGGTCGCGGAGCTTCTCCTTGAAAGCGTCCCAGCTAGAGATCTCCTCCTCGTGTGTCCGGAACCAGACACGAGGCGTTCCGCCCAAGTAGAAGAGGACATTAGCTAGCATTATGGTAGGGTCCCAGTGGTTGTTGCGGCTAACAAGCTCATACATGCGTAGCCAGTCATCAACGTCGACATTATCTTGGCCGGAGAATATGCCAGGATCGCGGGGAGTGGCTACCGTGACGTACGTTGTAGTTGGAGTTGCAGTAGCAGCAGCAGACGAGGTGTCACCGGGAGCCATGGCGGAAAGCTGGACGGTGCGGCCGCTGCGGAGCTCCGTGGCGAGGACGGGGAACGGCACGCTCCACCAAAATGTTACGCGAACGAAGGATTAAGTACAGGAGACTATTTACAAGTATATTTACAAATGATAGCTGCAGCGCTGGCCAGATCAGCCGATAGCTCGAGAGCCCAGAGCAGTTCGTCTCCTTCGTCTAGGCGCCCACGCGCCTCGTTCAAACAACCAAATACCACACGCGTGTAGCAATATTTACAGATTCATTAAGCGTCGTCAAAGCCCTAATTTCTCTACAAAGAAACAGAAACCAAGTTTTCACTGAACTCTACTCAATCCTCTGGGCTTCGTACGCATCTCATCAACATGTCATAATATGCTGGGTACCTGGCCACAGAGGCATCGAGGGTAATACGCTCGCTGATCGCATGGCAACAACAGCACATACAAA
>NC_051164.1:18120515-18177887 GCF_013339745.2 Dermacentor silvarum | reverse complement strand
CCATTTTCTCCGAGGTGGACTTTCGTCTCTCCGGCTGCCGAGTAAATGTCGTAGGGCGTGTTCACCCTGAGTTCAACGTTGTGGCTGTAGGCATCCGCGGAGCGATAGGAACCGTTGAGCTCGTACTTTCCGCGGCTGCATTGCGACGCAGCGTTGACGGAGTAGTACCCCCTGGACGCCCTCAACGATCCGCTGACGGTGACGGGACGCTTGTTCGGAATTCGTATCTCGGCCTCGAAACTGGGGCTGTACTGACGTCGGTCATAACCCGGCTTGAACGTTCCAGATGCCTCGATCTTTTTGTCAGCTGTTCCACTGCAGAAGGACGTCGCCACGGTATTCATCTGACGTGCTGCGTTGGTAGTTTGCACTCATCCTCATTTCGCGGCCTGGATAGCTGAGCTGAAGGTTAGCCTTGGCTTCAGGCGAAGTCGAGATGTCAATGACGGTGTTTATCTGCCTCGAGGGAGCGTATGTTATGCCCATGCGATTAACGAGGCTGGTTGGTGTGTTTTCGTGCTTCATCTCCAGTTGCCAATCGATGCGCTTCTGAGGGTATTTCAGCTTGAGCGAAAGACCCGCGTTGTTGTTTGCCAGGGTTCCAGTGTAGCGAGCAATCTGCTGGATCTAGAAAGAGCCCAACAGAAAAAAAAAGTAGTTGCAACGTCAATCATCATACGTCAGGCTGCCTTGATTTCTACACTGAGGTATCTCTGCTAAGCCATGCCTCAGACAACGCAGGCTTTGTCTCCATACTGTGCGCTAACTTCTGCTATAGGTACACCCACTATTCATCTATAGATTTTTTATAACTAATACATTAACTTAGCTCGAGTCTCATTACCAAATGCTTTAACGTGCATCTGCGGGACGTATGATAATAACAAAAAAAAAAATGTAGACGCTCTCCACTATAACGATAAAGTGTCCGTCTGAAAGAACTCTTGCCCAGGAGAAAGACAAATAACTTTGCTTTTCCTTAGAGTCATTAAACCTTAGAAAAGGCTGTTAACACGGTGAGACTCACAGAGATTAAAATCTTAGCTTCACATTCACTAACTTGCAAGCGCGTTGCCTGTTTTACATAACTATGCAACGCGAATAGCTTCTCTCAAAATTGTTCAAAAGCTGAAAAATGTTGGCCACTAATACAATGGTTAAATTGATGAGTGGGTGGAAGAAATGATCGTATAAGCTCCAGCAGCCCCTGTTCTAACACTCCTGGTTTTACAATAAACTCGGCTCGTGTGATTTATACTAGTGTTGGACATGTTAACTACAATAAAAGGCACCTAAAATCTGATCACAGTTTGACCCCACTAGAAGTGGCCTGCAAAGCAGTGGGGCCATTCTGTCCTTTTTTTTGAATTGCTCAAACCAAGTTAACACGGGGAATGCGGGAGATGGAAATTCAAGACGATGACCAACACGAGAACAGCGTGAGATCAGGAGCCAACGTTTCGGCAATTAGAAGAAACTATATATTCCGTGCCGAGGAGAGATTATGTCGCCTTGAAGAACACAAGTCCACTTGCCGAAACGTTGTCTCTTGCTCTCACCTTGTTCTCATGTTGCTGATCGTCTCAAACCGAGTTGAGCAGTCGAAAAAAAAAAAGAACACCTTAAAAAATCAAGGTCAGGAAAATAAATAAAATCTGATCTCCTAAACTATTATCGATATCACTTTCTGCACAAACATATTTCAATTACTATTTTTGCGGGTCGTTCGGACTGCGGGATTCATCTTGTGTTTACAACTTCCCTCTCTTTAAACACATGGTTTAAATTAAGTCTTGATGTATGTACGTACATCGATGCCCTTAATGTATCATCTTGGAGGTAACGTTCACAGTCTTTATTGCATTGTTGCTTTAGTTTGTTGGTATTTTATAGATTACTTGCATGCTAATGCAATCTATGCTATGCATGCAATTTTATTACCCCTTGTGGTTGCCTGACAGACGGATGTCCCTCTGTAATTCATTTCAGGATATATTTATGTCTACGCCGAAGTAAACTGAAACTGATAGCTCTGTTCATTATCCAGTATCCAATAATTAGTAGCCGAGGTTATTGAGTGGCTATGACGTTCTACTGCTTAGCGCGAGGTCGCGGGTTCAAGTCCCGCCACGCCAATCACATTTATATGGGGGCGACCTCAGACACCTGACATAGGAGTGGCTTCTTGCAGCTTTTCTTTTCTTTTAATGACCACGAATTGATATTTTTTGTTTTGTAATTATGCCAACGAGTGTTGACGCATATACTACGCCGCTTGTGTATTTATTTTTGTTTGTAACCCTCCGAGTGCAACATGCTTCGGGAAGGAAGGCCCTGGTCAGGCATTGTGCCTTTCGGCCTCCTACTTCCTGAAGTGCATTCACTTCGAATAAAGTCCTATTCTATTCTATTCTATTCTTCTTTTCTCCGTCGTCTCGCGTGGCCCGTCTGCACTGCGCCTCACGCTAGTTGTACATCTACGTTGGAGCAAGCATTTGACGAACCTTGATGGTGTTGCCGTTCTTCTTTCCGCCTTCGCCGCGCACAATCTGGAGCGAGTTCTCGAGCTGCCCGTCGGTCCTCTGGCAGTCCCACTGCAGTTCCGTGTTGAGCGCCGGGTGGAAGGTGTTCTGGAAGGAGGCCGCGCCGCTGTACTTGGCCAGCGAGCCTGATGACAGGTCGCGGAACTTGGCCGTCAGGCCGACCTTCTCGGTTCGGCCGCCCATCAGGCTGAACTCGCCGTCGGCCTTGGTCGACCAGTTGTCTCCCGTCTGAGTGTAGCCGTTGACGGCGCCGTTCACGAAGAACGAGCGCACCGAGCCTTCGTAGCGAACGCGACGCTTGTCCGTCAGGTCCAGGTCCACTGCGAGATGCGGCGCGGGAACGCGTTAGTGAGCGCGCTTGCCTTGCGGCATTGCGCGTGCGCGAGTGCTGGTCAAGCGAAGGAAGGCGTATGACAGAGCGCGGACAAAAAACACACACACACACACAAACAAAAAAAAACTCGTTCCTGGTACAGGATTCGAACCCGGGACCAACGCCTTACAGGGGCGGTCGCTCTACCGAGCTAACCTGGAGGCTAGCAGATCGCTGAGTGAGGACGAATTAATCGACAATTCGAGGAAATGGGACACGGAATGCGGAAATTCGGTTGTGGAGACGTCCGCAAGGTGGAAGAACGTTCACGAATAGTTAGCGGGCTCGCGTCGGTCCCGGGTTTGAATCCCTGACCAGGATGAACGTTTCTTCAACTTCGAAGCTTTCTTTCCGAGAAACACGCGAGGATTTTCCTTGTAGCTTCGTTGTTCAGTCGGGTGGATGATAATTTGTTCCTTTTACGAACTATCCTCCACCCTGCGCGTGTCATAGTCAAAAGCGAACAATCTTACACGTTAAGCGCATTATAAGAATTTCCAGCGAAAAAGCACTAGGAAAGGAAGCAATTGGAGAGGAAGACGCTATAAATCTTGCACATCACTGCCGCCCTAACAAGAGCCGTCATGTGAAATATGTTGAGTCTTATTGATTTTTCGCTGCGCTCAATATGGTTTCCGTTGAAATTCAAATTGAATATTATGCATGACTTTTGCACAGTTCTGGTTCAATGAAATGTCGTGCGCAGTTGCGCGAAGGGAATAACACTGTGGCTGTCTTCTTCCTTTTCTAGAAAAAGTGACAGCTTTGTTACACTCGCTGCATCTCTGATGCGTGCGACGAGGCGCGGACAGGAAGCGAACGGGATCGAAGCAGTGCGCGGCTAAAGAAAAAAAGAAAAGAAAGAAAAAAAGAAACAGCTGTTCTTTGTGAAAACATCTCTAACCCCATAAAACCAAACGCCATTCTACGAAAAAGAACTTAAGTCAGCTTACTCACATTTACTTCTGGCCGCGATGAGAACTTTAGTACGAAAGATCTATGAAGTTTGCCTCACGTACTGGTTAGTATACCAGCGACTTATTATTTATTAGTTGTTTCGCTGAGATATCGACATTTGAAACTTAGCTTGAGCGTGTCAGAAATGCTACTATAGGTTTCCCGTTAAGTTTCTCGCGCGTAAATCAGCATTTTGAGGTACCAAACTAAGTGTATCTAAAACTGTACGTTGGGCGTTGCTGGGTGAAACTTGAAAACGAGGAAGCGCGTGCTCACTGTTCATCTGGACCGGCTGCTCGGTGAGCTTCTCGATGCTGACGCTGCCGCTGTACTTGCGTCCCTTGGCGGCTGCCCACTGGCCGTTGACGAGCACCATCTTTTCGCCGCGGTAAGTCACTTCGGTCACGTGCGTGTACTTGTTCATGCCATCGTCAGCCTGCGAGAAAAGCGAGCCGGTGACCCTCGAGGCTTGTAGTTGCTTACGTAAAAACAAGTGTCAGCCAATCGTGGCGTTGGACATATCATTAGCGAAGGCGGGCTGGCCAATCGCAAGCAGCACTTACGAACGAATGGCTTTGTGAATTCGACCCCTGAGCCTGCATTCACAAAAAGCTCTTACGATAGAACAGTTCGTAAGAGCAAATTCCAGCCAATCCGGAGGCTGCACATATTATTAGCAAAGGTGATAGGCCAGTAGAAATGAGCACTTACGACTGAAAAGCTTCGTGAATGCAGCACCTGGGGCTGAATTCACAAAGCTTTTCAGCCGTAAGCGCTATATTTCTAGTGGCTGATCGCCTTTGCTAATAATATGTGCAGCGTTCAGATTGGCTGGAATTTGGTCTTACAAACCATTCTAGCGTAGTAGCTTTTTGTGAACACAGGTTGTTCTTTTTTTAAGCTAATACAGCACTACTGGCTCGAAAAAATTTCTGCATCGACCTTAATGTGCGAGCGAATGGAAGTGCACTGTATGAAATTTGAGATATGTTGTGATGTTCCAGGAAAGCGCAAAACGAGGAAAAACCTGGAATTGATTTTCTGCCATCCAGCCTTTTGTAGTTGATGCATTTAATTTCGCTAAACATAGTAGAGAATTCCACCTGTAGAAAAGCACAACACCCCTGATCTCCGAAGAAAATACTTGGAGGCATTATGGGTGCCACGTACACTGTACTATAAATGTTCCTACGAACCATGGGCCAAATTTGCAAAGCTTTTTTCTCATGTGTGTTCCTTGCCATTGACCTGCAAATGTCAATGATATGTACAGCATCAAGATTGGCTATAATTTTCTCTTACGAACAATTCTGTCTTGACTGTTTTTTGTGGATATGGGCTCAGCTTCGGTTTTGTGGCCCAGGACGTTTACGCGCGATGACGTCACGATACACTGGTCCTCTCCGATGACCGCTGTGGTTGTCACACGCGAGACCGCCAGAAGAAATGCGCGCAGCGCTCTTGTTTAAAAGTGTACCCTAAACGTGACTTCTACGACTTGTTTCAGGCTCTGCAATTGATTCCGGTGCGTGCCTTCGAGTAAAAGCGTAGCCTTCGAGATTGGTTTCTGTTATTCGGTGGGAGCCATCGCCGTGGCGGGAAATCGGGTATCACCTATTTCTTTAATGAGCGGCGTCATCATGTGTAGCCTTATTGCTACACCAGAAGGAAAAATTTTGCTCTCTATCATGACGTCACCCGGCGCGCGGTAGCGTGGTGGCTATGGAGTTAGTGCTGCTGAGCTCAAGGACGTGGGTTTGTTCCCGGTTGCAAAATTAAAAAAAGAATGCTCGTGTACTTTTAATAACGTGCACGTTAAAGATTCCCAGCTGGTCAAAGTTAATGCGGAGTCCCGCACTATGGCTCGCCTCAAGGTCAAGTCGTGCGTTTGGCATGCAAAACCTCAGAATTCCGTTAATTAATTTTTTATCGTTACGTCACAATACAGCATATTGATGAGAGCTTTCGTATCGTGCCAAATTATCCGCTGAGTGTTTCGCAACCTTCCTACTTACCTAGTGCCATGCGTTTGTATTTGAGAAGTCAGTTGTGCAGTTTCTATAACTTTGAAAATATGTGTCAGAACATTATCACACACGGTTCCACCGCGGCGTATGTACAAGGCTCATGTTCCCAGAAAGTGCATGATCTGATTAGCGATCTCTTGGATTTTTTTCACGACATAAAACACTTTTTTTTTGGTTCCTGTATCACGAGGCAAAATGGCACTCACCGAAGAAGCATCTGCCCTCAGCTCGGTGATGAGCTTAATGATGGCCTCATCGTCAGCCTTGGCTTGCAGGTTGAGCTTCTTCAGTTTCTCGTCGAAATTGTACTGGCCTGAAAACCGGGAAAATCAGCGAGTGTGTTACAATAAGAGCAGTATTAAGCGAAGCGGAGCTTCCGACAGTAAGAATCAAATTTTGAGGGTGAAATTCCCATATCAAATAATTAATGAAGATTACAACACGAGTATCTCGCCACCTTTTTTCCCTATTTTTTTTGAGGGTATACGTCACGCGTTAACAATCCCGCCTTTCCACAATCGCAATAAGTGTGCTAAGTACTCTTTGTTTTCACGGACAATAACTGACTGGAATCAACTCGAATACGTTATATGTGTTCACCGCTCCACAGCCAGTGAAGCATTTTCATCTAGCTTTGTTAATTTGATAACGTGCACGCACTTGGCCCACGCTCATCATGTGTAGCAGGGCTACGGTGCATCGTGTAGTTTCCCATTTTTCTCTTTTGTAAGGACATCATGAAAAAAATAGAATTTTTCACAATTGTACATGTAAATAAATTCATAAAAATAAATACAATACGGCATATTGCATATATTTATGCTTTTTTCTGACAAGTTACTTCATAAACAAATTTGAACCAAAGAATCTACGCTGATTATCGAAGTATACGAATATCATTCCCTAGAAGTGAAAATGAATTTAATATTAACTAGATAGATATATCTATCTATCTAGATCTATCTATCTATCTATCTACCTAGATCTATCTATCTATCTATCTATCTATCTATCTATCTATCTATCTATCTATCTATCTATCTATCTATCTATCTATCTATCTATCTATCTATCTATCTATCTATCTATCTATCTATCTATCTATCTATCTATCTATCTATCTATCTATCTATCTATCTATCTATCTATCTATCTATCTATCTATCTATCTATCTATCTATCTATCTATCTATCTATCTATCTATCTATCTATCTATCTATCTATCTATCTATTTTCGCTAAACCCTAGAAAACTGCGCCAGAACCGAAACTCTACCCTTAGAAAGGAAGGGTCAATTTACCACTGCCAAGATAAATTCTGACATAAGAATGTAAAATATTTAAGAACGTTTACCACAGCGGTGGAACGGAAGCATCACCAGTAACTTACAGGCCAGCATCTTACGCGACAGCTAATCTCGCGAGTTGAGAGATCCCACCGGAAAGGAAGGCACTGCCAGTAAGTGTAAATGCTGCGTAATGTGAAAGAAGCGCGCCGCCCGGTCGGGCTCACCTTCGATGGCGAGCTTCTTGGGCGGCGTCTTCAGCTTCAGTGCGACGCTGCCGTCGCGCAGGTTGTGTGTCAGCGATGCCGTGATCTCTCGATCCGTCGTGGTTCCCGGCGTGTTCACGCTCAACACGGCACTCACGAGGTCCTGGTGAAGCGGGATAGCACAAAATACGTTGCCATCTTGAGAACAGTGCACCGCAATAAGAGAGAAGACAGACGAGAATGGAAAATACCGTTTGCTAGCCTACATTGGGGAACGCGGGAGGGCGTATTGAAAAGGTTGTTAACCGTTTCACGTTAACATAACGTGAAAAACAGCGCGAAAACGGGAGAAACGATTAGGGCTTCATAACGCAGTGGCTTCATCAAAAGATAATGGGAACAGACGAAGGCGCTGTGTCTTCTGTTCCCTTAATCATGTGTCGTCCGTTCCCTTGATCTCTTGAGCCGTTTTGGCGATGTTTGCGGCATTATGTCAAATTGAAAGATAATATTAAAGCTGAGAGAATGGGACAAAAGAGAGAGGGAGAGAGAACGGACACAGGATCACAGCCTGTCACGATCCCCGCGCACTGTTCCAGCACAGGATCACGTGCAGCGTAACGAACACCGATTCAGGCTGCGGCTGTATTTGTAGGACAGTCGCACTTAAAAACTGTAGCAGTGTCTTCGTCGGGCTCTGCTACGATGGGTCCGGATGCCGGCATTCCCATGTGGTTTTCTCTGATGATGGTCTGCTATCAAAGCGAGCTAGCTTGGCCACGAGGCTGTACGCTAAAGTGAGGACAGGGAAAACACGGGGAATGTGGGAGATGGAAATTCACGACGATGAGCGACACGAAAACAAGGTGAGAGCAGGAGCCAACGTTACGACAAGTGGAAGACAAAGCGAGTACACTCACGCAGAATGTGTTGAATGGCCTCTTCGCGACAACAGTCATTAAACGCAGTGTTGGAATGGCCGATGGTGCCGTGGGAGGTACCGGAGCTTTATGTACGGATTGATGTAAACTAAACCGCTTATAGAGCCCCCGCAAAGCCCCAACCACGCTCAGGGACTCACGGCAGTGCACTATCTGTTTCAAATGATATGAGCGACAACTTCTAAAGAAACTGCCATGGGGATCATGCCTCTTTAATTTTTTTGGCAATAGATTATTAGCGGGAACAGGTATTAGTTTGTCTTTCATGCCCCGCAAAGCACAGTGCATAATAAAGAAAAGGAATAGGACAAGCGTTCAAGAACTCATCATGGCAGTCGACTTCCTTAAGTGAAGGGCACAGCGCTCGCTGTGATCTTTTTTTTTAAAGGAAACCGATCATAGAACGAAGGATATTGAAGTGGGATTCAGGCTCGTAGATGCCGCGGACTAATATTTCTGGATATTGAGTGCTTTTGGTTCTCACATTTGCTTGACACTTGGTTGTTCTCGCTCGCTCATTTTTTTTTCTTCATGCGTTTATCTCTCTCCGGAAGTGTTCACGCGTTTTCAACAAATCTTTAGTTGGAAGTGCTTGAATCGTCTGTCTAGGTGTGCGCCTCTTTCAAGGTGTAGCACGAAAGCAGTTCATCTCGACCAGTTCTACGTTCTGGTGCTTTTCGTTTAGTTATTACAAGAGTAGTTGGGCACCCTTTCGCATCAAAGCCCGGCATCGGCTACTTGTCCTCCCTCGTGCACAACACGAACACTGGCACATAGCTCACCTTGGTGTTCGTCCAGCTGGACTCGAACTCGTATGACGTCAGAGTCGGGTCAGCCTTGATGAGGCGCAGGCTGAGCTCGGCGTTGCCGCTGAACGGGTACATGGGCGAGCGGTACGTCTGGCTCGACACCGGGAACTCGGCGCGGCCGCAGAGTTTGAGACCCAGCGCCCGCTCCATGGCGGAGCCCGTGCAAGCCTCCGTCTCCAGCTTCTTCTGCGGTTCGTTGCGGTGCTCCAGCTCCGAGGCGCCGTTCACCAGGAAGATCTTGCTCCTGCGGGGTGTCGGCGGGGAGTAAGCGGCGTGTTCAAAGGGTTCACACCTCTGCACACTATGGTCCACACCATGGATCCCTGCTGGACTTCACTGAACATAACTACACGCACTTATAACGTGCTTTATGCGTTTTATGCTACAGGGCAAACCTCCGCATAAACAAATAGGCTTTTTTTTTTTGCTCGCGGTCTTTCATACTATGCGAGTTTTATTGCCTTTAAGAGGACGCTCGTGCTCACAGACTAATGTCTCTGCAAGGCGTGTCTGCTGCAGCATAAGTTCGAAAACGGCTCAGCATATCGCGATAGAATGCCAAGAAATTCACCCAGCAAGAGCCGTAAATAACGTCCACCTTCAACAAGCACAGGGATTCAAAGTAGTTGGAAGCATTACCTGGTCAGCAGTCAATATCAACAACAGACGTTTAGAGTAGGCATAGAAAAAAAAAATGTTCGAAGGAGACTGATAGAACCAGAGCCGTGACAGGCATAGGTAACTGTGCAATATAGATACGGAGGTCGTAATGAAGAAAGAAAAGATCAGAAGGAGAAGAATGCCAAGACTGCGATATAAGCAGCAAAACCCGCTTAGGTGAAGAAGGCTATATAGGAGACCATTTGTCGCCGCCCCTTTAGAAAGGGGATGTCAATAAAGGTAATTATCCTCATCATCGAGTGCGACTTCCGCTGTCCCTAAATGACTTACTTGACGTCGATGAGCTCCATCTCCTTCTCCGGCATGTTGAGCTTTGCCTTGATGGCCTGGCCCTGTTGCATCTGCAGGGAGCCGTCCACCGACCAGGAAGAAGACATGGTGGCCACCATACGGACTCCAGAGGTGGACTTGTGGGCATCCACGCTCATCAGCATCGCCAGCTGAACGGCACCGCTGCGTATCCGGAAGAGGACAACGTTGAAGCAGGTCGAATAAAACAGGTTCGAACACTTAAACGTAGTCACCTTCACATGCGTAGTTAATACTTGGCTAAGCCAACTTTCTTTTCAGTTTTTTTTCCTTTCCTGAAGTTTAATTTTGGCTAAGGGCCAGAAGACCTTCGTTTTGAAACATTAAGAGGTAACTTTAACTCGGGAGCTACTATATAAATACATGAGAACGGAGGAGTCGTTTTTATCGGCAACCACTGCACAGATTTTGATCAGGTTTATTGCATTTGACAGAAAAAGTTAAAATCGAGTGAAAGTAGGAAGCAGACTTTTTATTTAAGCGACATTGTTTTACGAAAATTGTTGCAAATGCAAAACTAAAAAAAAAAAGAAAATGGGAGCACCGAGTTATCAATTCCACAGGTCAGTAAGAAATAATGGTATTACATTTCTGTAAACATCCCTTATAAAGAAATATAAAGCGCACAAATAACTGCATTATACACCGCTCTGAGATATAACAAACGTTTGTGCGTTGGGCTTTTGCAAAACCCTCGTAAACATTGTAACAAATTTACGTAACCGGTAAAATGATATATAAAGGTCTAACAGATGCAGTTTACAGAACTGCGATATCTGTTTAATGCAGCCTTACAGATTTCTCAATATCTTGCTTCATTAAAAAAAGGAAAATAAGCTTGCTTATTTAGGGTAATTTCAGAAAAATAAATCGTGGCCCTAAAAAAAATTCTGCTACCTAGACTGCGTAGAGTTCGTAGAGTCACTAGATAGGAACTTTCTTTCTCAAATGTAACAAATTTTATTCAAACCAGTCCAACCAGTCCCATCGGTTGTCTCATATAAGTAAATTTCCGCTTTCTACATGTGTGTGAAAAGCAAAATTGGAGTTGGCCCCGTCTTGAGTTATGCGCTAGTCCACAGATACCCTGTACGTTTGTTGCCATTGTATTTAATGTTTACTTTCTTGCTTCTATGTACAGAGGTCAACGCACTCCTGCAGAACGCGCGAACCACGTTCTCAGGACTGCGCTGGCGAAGATGACAGGTGTCACAAAATGGGCTGTATATGCTAGGTTGCCCGGCTACATTTACAGTTTCCGTTCATTTCTGTCGACCTGGTGGTCGGCTTAAGCTTCGGTAACTGCTTTTGCCCTCAGGAGTGTGTTCTATACGAGTGTGTTGACCCGTGTACACGGCATATTTTACATTAAGTGTTCGTTTCCTTCACTGAACTTTTCCAGCACGTTGAACGCCTTACTCAACGCACTTTGATGCAACTGATAAGACATTGTGAATAGCGAGAGTGTCTCTGACCTGGGCTTGATAAGACCGGTGACATCGATGGATCCCTTGCGGAACTGCGAGTTTCCGCCGACCTTGAGCGCGACAGTGGCCGAGCCGTTGACCGAGACGCGAAGCGGGAGACCGCTGCTGGCGGGAACCGTGAGCGTGGTGTCGGCGAACAGGACGCTCTTGCTCAGGTCCAGACCCTTGGGGTCGGACAGGCGCGAGATCCAGTCCATGAGGTCGTTGTAGGGGCTCGCCGTGCCGGCTGCCAGCTGCAGCGAGGCGATCTCGTTGCCGAAGAACTTGACGTACGCGGAGGCCTTTGGCTCGCCGCTGTACTTGGACTTGATGGCGAACTGCAGGAGAATGGAGCGGCAGAAAAAGACCATTAATGAACGGTGACCTTAAGAAACTAAATGGGGAGAAACCGTCGACAATAATTGCCAATGAAAGCGAATAGCCGAGAGGGAGGAACGAAGGAAGGAAGGAAGGAAGGAAGAGAAAGAAAGAAAGAAAGAAAGAAAGGAAGGAAGGAAGGAAGGAAGAAAGAAAGGAATAAAGGATGGAAGGAAGGAACGAACGAACGAATGAGTGAATGAATGAATGAATGAATGAATGAATTCGCAAGAGTGAACCTTCCTTCATTTTACACCTCGAAGCGCTTGTTTGACTTCGAGAGAGGCCGCGCGGTTGGCTCGGCGTTAATTTTGACCCCCTGAGATTATTTAACGCGCACTGAAAGCTTGTCGCATGAGCGTTTCTTTATTAGCTATAACTAGCACCTCGTAATTAACGTGCTAGGCTTTCTCTTAGATCTATCCTTTAGGTTTCAGTTTGAGCTAAACTATAAGGAATGCGGTGCTGCTATCACCAATATAATTCTTTAGCGCAACTTCTTATTACAGCCCATTTAAACGTAAAGCTTTTTTTTTTTGCGAACCCTTCTGGACTTAGATGAGACAGCAAAATCCGCTGTTGCACCAATCTCATTAAGTCGCCTGGTGAGGAGGGCTTCCGCGTCTCGATTTGCGAGGCAGGCATGTACGCGTATTCGCTATGGTACAGAGTGACGGTTATTTGCAACAACGAACCGTTAGTTACACAAACGAACTGTTAGTTTAGAGGCATGTTACCGCGGGGCTAAATGACATGAGAATTCTGCGACGGGACAAGGTGAGCAGCTCCTGGCGCGGACTTGAAAATAAAATAAAACTACACGTATCATGTCTGTCCTTGTATTGCGTTTAATCGAGACGTTCCAGTCAGAGTTTCAAGCTTGGCCTAAAATCGGTGCGTTGGACCTGACGTAATTTTTGGTCGTTAACCTGCAGTTGACTCGCGAGTGGCGATGAAACATGCACCGTCTGCTCGCATAGTGGCCGGCACTCAACTGACTGTATACAGTGCGCGAATTCCGCTGCCTGTGTGTGGGCACGGCGGCGGTTTGTGTGCCACGTGATGCACTCACCCTTCTGTCTAGCTCGTCGATTTTGTTGTCGCTGATGGCTCTCTTGGCACGCACCGCGTTGTGGTTGTCGCTCGGAATCCACTGCTCGACGATCTTCTCCAGGTGCTCGGCACGGGCACCAGCCTGCAGCAGAAATCATTTCCACAAATGTATTCTCCTGTAATGTGTTGAAGAACTAAAACCAAATGTGGCACCTTTTTTTTTAAAGGGGCTCTGAACCACCCCTCGGGCTCGGTGAAATAACATAGTCCGCGGGTAGCATACGCTGTTGTGAACATCTCAGCCAAGTTCTGCTGTCGTACGCGGTCCGTGGAGCTCGCAAGCGGAGCGCGAAGTCACCTTTTTCTCAAACGCTCTCGTTTCAAAAACCCCATGATCATCGCTCTTTTCTGTGCGCTTTATTTCGTCATAAAGAGCACTCCAATACACGGCTGCTATTGGTCGCTGCGGTCGGCTACACCGCAGCCACCGCGAGGTGCCGCCACGAGTCCAGTGGCTAAGCGCACTGCGGCTCTCCAAGGACAGCCGCGTTTGGCTTACGTTTAGCGCGGCGTAGGCACCAAATCGGAAATTTCAACTGAGCGCCACGGTGACGTCTCGGACGTCACGGTGACGTCTCCGCCGTAGCCTTCGCAGTGCAAGGCTTTGGAGGAGGAAGGGGAGCACAATGGTGGCCATCTTTGACTGCCGATAACTCCGCTTCTGCTGAAAGCATTGAAGTACTTTCTGCGGCAAAGTGATTCTGAAATAGCATATTTCCACTTCAAATGTATTTCTCCACTTCGATAAAAAATGGTTCAGGGCCTCTTTAAATGCGTTGGCATTAGAAAATTGTGTGTGTGGGAAGCGTGAGAAGTCGATCATCTATATACAGGGTGTTTCAGCGAACACTTTCAAAATTTATTTGAGGTTTCCTGTGGCAGATAGCCTAATTCTAGTTAATGAGCTGGTCTACTCGAAGAGGTGGACATTACTTGCACAAGAAATTGAACTGCATAATCGACTAATAAACAAAAATGGACTAAATAAGTTTTTTTAACTTATTACCTGATGACCCATATTGCAATTTACAAATTGTAGCCGTGGAGTTCGCAAGGTGGATTCACTTGGAACGGATTCTTGGGATGATAGGAGTTTCGAGATATTAATTCCCGAACTTTGCGGAGAAGTGCATTGGCGTTCCAGATACTTGCATTACAAAAACGTTGCTTTATGCATTCAGTCACACAAGTAGCGTCCAATTAGCGAACCATTTTGTTTTCGTAGAAAAAATAATGAAATTGTGTGATATACCTCGCCGAAATGGCCGAGTAGGACGCCGTAGCGCATGGAATACTAGTTTTGCGCACGCAAGACGGGAACCTGAAAAAAGCACATGAACACGCTGCTACACGTCTGTTCGTGTGCTCTTGTTTGCGCTACCCTAGCATTCCAAGATGGCATAGCAACAAGTCCGCATTGTAGCCCTAGCCGTAGTCGAGTGCTCCGGAGTAATTTCGACCACTCGAGTTGTTTTTCTTAACCTGTGCATAAATCTAAGCCCACAAGCGTTTCTGCATTTCGCCCCCCCCCCCCCCCCTCCCCCCCATTGAAATGTGACCGGCCCTGTCGGTAATCCAAACCGCGTCCTCGCGCTAAGCAATACACTAGGCCATCGTGTCGGGTGTAAATACTTTGTGTCCCTGGTTGATCGTCTTTGCCAATATAATGTTCGCTACCCCGGCTGCCCACCGCCTGGTCTTAGTAGTGTTCCAACGGCCCCGTGAACATGGGACCTGGATGTTACAAAGCAAATGCTCACTTCGAACAGATCCACTTTCTTGCCGAAGATGTCGAACGAGGTGGCGACACGCGCGCTCCTCGGGTAGTACGAGTCCGGCGTGTAGATGACATCCCCGTCCAGCTCGAAGCCCGTGTCCAGCGGGTCGAAGAACATGCGGTAGTGGACGTTGCGCGAGAACTTGCGGAAGTCCAGCTCGAAGCGGTTCCTCAGCGACAGGTCGTTGGCGATGACCCGGTACTCGCGTTGGTAGGCACTCGGCTCGCGGGCCAGGTTGCGGATGTGCGAGTACACGAACGAGCCCACTGCAAGGAAAGGCGGAGCGTGAACCACGTTAGGCTTAGCCAAAGCGGCGCGGCGAAGTGACAGTTGCAAGCTGTGACAGGTATGCAGACGGCGGTGCGTGATCTGAAGGTAATATGCGGGTGAATGTGTTAAGGAAAATATCCATTCGCGAATAACTGCGTGCTAAGAACCAGGATGAAAGCGAGCAGCACATCATTAGTACAGATCAGGGACCAAATTCACAAGGCTTTTTCTTCTGGTTGGAAGTGCTCTTTGCCACTGGACAGCCGCCTTCGCAAATTTTGATTATTTATTTACTTAGTTATCCATACTGTCAGCTTAAGTGCCAAAACAGGAGTTTATGATTCGGGCACAGTACAAAAGAAGAGGACAACAAAAAAAGAAAGAAAGAAAAGCACTCTTTACGAAATAAACAGTCACAAATTACGTACACTCAAAGTGAAATGTCAACATCAGTTCAAACACGAATCGGAGCAGCGTGCAATGAAATCACAAGATGCGGATGAAACAGCCCCTCAGCGAAGAAGAGCTGGCTGAGCGATGTCGTATGCGTGGCGAAAGGACTCGACAACTGTTAGGTTGCCACTCAATTTTTTTTTTACACGCAAAGAAAATTATTTTGCCCGGCCGATCCTGGTAGTCAGGGCTAGAGAGATCGATGACCAGCCATCTTTTACTTCCTTCTGAGCATGGTAGCCTTGGGCTATTCCGACAGAAATTCAGTTTTGTTCGGTGTAATGATGCATCTTTACTATGTACACGTCACTTTGACGTGGTGAGCTTTCACCACGTCCGAAAAGGGAAGTTGGTGCCACCCGAAAAATGTTGACCAGTAACTGAGGGCTATTTTGTCGATAACGTCGCAGAATCAGCAATCATTATTTTTCTTTTGTTCAGACTAATCATACATAATCAGTGTGTACACGTCATATCACAGGAGGATTGCCGCGGTTATCGCGGCGTCGCGTGGAAGGCAGGAAAAGTGGGTGTGGCCCGAAAATTTTTTCACCAACTGTGGAGGGCTAGTGGAAGAAATGGAATAGAAACAGCTTGGAACAGCTTTACGTTATAGGCAGCCCCAATAGTAGTAAGCAAGCCCCCCGAAAGCGGAAGGAGACAGCGATTAGCACATTATCTTTTTTTCTGGGTTGTGTTGTTGTCGCCGAATAATACGGCGAATTACGAAGTGTGGTGGCACGATAAGCTTATCGTCGCGGCTATCTGCTCTGAATTAGGGTAGGAAAGCTGAGCGCCCTGCTACCGGTTCACTTAAGCAACCCGTGTCCCGCCGTTGCCTTTGTCCTCCTCTGTGTTCGCGATTAGGATGATAACGCAACAGGATGGAAAGTTGGTCAGTTGGTATACCATAATTTTGTAACGACAGCGCGCAAACTCGCGGGACACGGGACAAGCACTGTCACACCAATGTTTCATCGATACATGACGATATATCAACGATGTATTGATACACAATGATATATGTGCGCACAACAGCAAATCGACATCACTTACATAAGCAGCGCTTGTCCCGTGGCCTTCTCCATCTTTTTGTCGTGTTTGTTCGCGTTGTTGTTACAAAATGTAGGATGATCATGGTTTTTAAATTGGAAGTCGTAATATGAGGCCGATAACGACAGTGGTTATGGAAGTAAGGTCGACAATGGGTTGAACAATGAGAAAATGAATCATCACCTATTGGTGTGCCAGTTGGTGCATACTTGGCTATCGTGAAAATGAGTGTACGCTCCTTCCCGTCCTATTTTTATGTACTTCCCTCTATAATAATGAAATGCCCTGAGACGGAAAGTGCCCCCGTCCCTGTTTACGGATGTAAGCTACCTGACGCGGTCTGAATGAAGTATGATCTCAGAATTAATACTTGTTGACAATCACGTTGTAAGCCCCCTTGCTGTAACGCTCTCGAGCAACGAGGTTTCATTCTTGTAAAGAAAGGAAAAGGAAGAAAACTCAACTGTACAAATGATAGCACCGCAGCATACGACCTGCGCAGGTACAAAGAGCGCATGATGATCGCGTCGTGCAACGCACCTTGCTTGATGGATTCCGTGCGAAGCGTCTCCTTGACGGCGTCGATGACGGGGCTGCTCGGGCAGCGGATGGCGGCCAAGTAGCTGGCGATCCTCAGCTCCACGTTCTCGTGCACGTTCTGGTAGATGCTCAGCATCTGGTTGCGCTGTACGGAGGTGTCGGTGAAGAGAGGGTGAGTGCGTGCGTTTGAGCTAAGCGGCCCACATCGCGAATCTCGTCCTTCCTAAGCTAGTAATTGTAACCATCGCTCTAACGTCGACCCTTCGCAACGCGTAATAGAGTTTGAAATTCTCTGGCTTCTCCATCCTGCTAAATTGCTTTTCTTGGCCCAGTGTAATGCGGAGAAACTGAGTATAGGGCTGAAGTTGTCCCGTGATTTGTAAGGACCAAAGGTTGGAATTGCTTTTTTTTGTTGTTTATTTACTCACTTGTAATTTTTAATTTCTTCGTCCATCGGAGGTATATGTCGGAGTCCAACATGGAGTTCCGTTGGACGGAGCTCCATAGCTGTGTAAGTGGTTTGTTCGGTTTGATTCATTGCATAAGGGGTCTCGCCTGCAGTTTTTACTGTGGGACCTCTTCCTGTATACTACTGTCTATGTACTAATTTACTTATCAATAAATTGAATTGAATTGAATTGAATTGAATTTGTTAGTATTAGGCGAGCTAAGTTCACACACAATAAACGAAGACAAGTTGGCTACACACTTGGTGCATTTTACGAGACTGAGAAAAACTAAAGCGCAATAAGAGGCACCTGATGAAAAGAAACGCGCCGGATAGCGCTCTGTTCTGCAAATTTCTTCTAGTCCGCTGTCCATTATTGCAATCAAGCTTGCGTGATCCTTCGAAAGCTAAGCTCAGCCGTATCTTGAGGCCTTCCTGAATGTCCTGATCTGTTGACATTCATCCATCACAGGGATTGAAAATCAAAGCTGCCGGGAAGCGCCAAATCTGTAAGCACTAATATTTTGGTCGTGTTTGTGTAGTGTTGGGAACCTGTGCGAAGGGCCTGTCACAACCGTTTCTAAAAGCTTCCTTAAATTAATCTGCAGTCGCTTATCACGACTATTGTGGCTTCGCTCGCTCGTAAGTTTACTTCGTCAGACGTGATAGTTTATTTGAAGCAACTAACCTCTCATGAGCGTAATGTCAACGCGAAACGGTGCAGGTAATACAGCGACTTCTAGAAAGATTCATATTGATTACAGGAAAAAATATTAGATCGTAAACACAAACAGAGTAGGGCATATGATAAGTGCTGCATGACCGGGGTCTTACGGTGCTTGTGTTCAAGCCTTTTCTTTTTTGCCTCATAATCAATACGAATGTTAGCCAAATCGCTCAGTTAAGTTTTCAGTCGCCATTTCAGTAGCCCGAACACTTACTTGGGACGCTTCGTTGCTCACGCAACTTCAATTTCACTTACCGGTATATCACAGTCGAAGCGGCGGAATGCCTGCACGGCGGCCAGACGAATCTCGATGTCGAGCTGCGGGTTCTGGAAGCAGCGGTACAGCGTCTCCTCTGCGCCTTCGGACTGGCCCAAGTTGCCGAGAGCCTTCAGCACCATCAGCGTCTGCAGGGCAATTACGGACGGACATTGTTACTGGTTTTCCCGTTTCTGTACATACTCTCTGTGAACGGGCTGCCAGCGCAGTCCTTGCTCCCCGTCACATAATATGCTTCCGGTGATGCGAGCTCGATGTTTTCAGTGTTTTCTTTTACCTTAATTGTCAATCCCACTAGTCATATATCTACAAATTTCTTCTTCGTGGCACTTTTGAAGCGATTTCTAGAAGCGCCAGTATCGCAGCATTAGGCGCAATGCTTTCGGGAACAGCACAAGAGAATGACATCAGGAATAAGACAGGGCTGCTGCGGAACACTGGGTTGAGTGTTCAAATCGTTGCTTGCGGAACTTGTGGAGCCGTGCGGCGCTTTAAGATAAAGTTAGACTATTTCACTGGAATGGAAGCAGCGTTAATGTACAGCAGCATAAGGTTACGTCCCCGTATTGGACATGTCCTCTCCGAATCTGTTTCCAGTTCGTAATATGGTACCTGGCGCACTGGAATGCCGAACACAACATTATGGTGTAGAGCGGCGATACATGGCTTGCACTCACCGTGCGGTCGTCGCGGGCGTAGCAGTTCTCGCCAAGGGTCAGGTACAGAGCGCGGACGAGCTCCTTGATGGGGCGGTCCGTCGCGCAGTTGGCGTTGTTGCGGCAATAGGCGTACGCCATCGTGGACACTCCGAGGTAGGCCTGGGACCGCTCCAGCTTCAGCAGAGGCTGCGCGTGGGGGCGATAGGGGAACGCGGTCACGCCACTCCTCCACGGTGCAGTCGGGAGGTTCACAAATCGCATGTTCTAGTTTGCACTGGATAATTATTGTTAGCCGGGATTGTTGATGAGACCACATAACACGTTAAACACGTGTTCTTGTATGTATTGGTTGTGCTCAAGGATAAGCTGTCTGAAAGTTGCAATGATCAGACGCTATGCGCCTTTAGCTCGTCTACCTTTCCTGCAACGTACTTCCCCCCAAAAATGTACCTTGACTGACTCAAGTAGTTAGTCCTTGAAAGGGAGGAATGCTTCCTAATTCTTTTGCCGAGAACTAAAAGAAATCGAAAGAAAGCTCACATCAGACTGAGAATGAGCGGTGATGCCTGTGCATCGTGGAACAGTTATAGCATAAACTGACATAATTGTCTAAGTGATTTCAACGATGGTGTGGTCGCTTTACTATAGAATTTGGTCAGGGTGGTTATGACTCCGCCTTTTAGCCACCCCGTCATGTATTGTGAATATTAGCAGCCATTAAGGCGCTCCGGGGCACTTAATTGCAGGATTCATCTTCTCTGCAGCACCTGACTGCCGCTAACCACGTTAAGATGACTTGGACAGCGATAGAGGCGAGGGCAGTACTTTATTCGACTTTGTCGCAGCTCGCATAAATTTCATGGCGTTAGTCGCGAATATTCGGTTGGGAAACAACGTAGGAAACACACAGTCTGCAAGTGGACGCATCTCGTTATAATTCAAAAAAGCTCAAACACTTTGTACTACAGCAACGATTTTTGCGGACATTTCGGGCAGAATTGTCGCATTCTAGAACTAAACAACTCGACGATCGTGCAAGGCATACTCACCAGAGCGTGCTCGATCATTTCCGACGTGGGCTTCGACACGAAAGCCAGAGATGTGAGCCAAATGTCGGCGTCGATTCCGGCGACCTGTCCTGAGATCATGGAGTCGGTCATCATGCGAATGGCGGCAGGGCTGCCGGCAGCTGGCAGGGAGTCCACAAAAAATTTCCTGGAAAGGAGATACCCAAAAAGTGTACTCTAGTTGTACGTGCTGTTGGGCTTGTTGGTGCATGCCAAATAATAAAGATTTTAGCCCCAAAACACGATCACATAGAGGGGAGGACATAAAAACAGGACGGGTGAGGTTCCTGATCGTTCTGTGTGTATGTCCTTCCCTCTCTGTGATCGTATTTTTGGCGCTAAATTTATGACTATTTTACCTAAAAAGTGGTCGTCGGTTTGCAAGCTCCACGCATTACAACAGGTTTAGCTTTACACTCACAGTCCCTAAAACAGAGTACACAAAAAAAAAAAAAAGCGCCAGCGAAGCTTACCGACGCCCTTTATTTTTCATGTTTTCGTGTCTTACTCGTATTATGGTCAGACTGTTATTGCTTGACAATTCTAAAGCTACTACATCCATTTCTGCACTACTGTTCGTTCACAATGATCTGTAATATAGTCACGATCTCATTAGACTTGTATAAATACAAGGCCAATGCGATACAATATGCGACGCCGTATCATGCAGCAATTCCAGTCGACGAAATTGAAAAAAAAAATACATACTGACTAAAAAAGTGTTATCAGACTTGGTTTGTGCTGCTTGAATTTCTATCACAACACTTTTAGGTCCTCGTCGTTGTGCATAGGTAATGCTGCGCTAGGACTTACTTGGCCTTGGGTGAGATGCTTTCGGCTTGGCGGAACAGGATCTCCAGGTCGGCGGTGCTCAGTTTGCGCAGGCTGAACACAAGTTCGGTGAACAGACCGGGCGAAGAGGACTTGACGGCCTCCCCTGCTGACTGGGCGATGGCTCGCAGTGCATTCTCGGCACGTTGCAGTGAACTAGAAGACTCCTCGACCTCGTAGTCGTGGTCGAAGAGAAGGTCAGTCTCGGTTTCTGAACTGTACGCTGCATTAGAACACGTTCGAAAGAACACGTTAATACTTGCAGGTAAGCAAATTCTCAAGTTGACTGCAAGCTACCTTGATCAGATTTATATCACACTAAGCGGTTGTGTTTAGGGTAGTTGGTTCCTGAACATTGAAACTGAGGCTTTATGTTCGGTGTACTTCTGCGGTGCATTTGACACGTGCATAAGCACTTATCCTTAGCACTAAGTGACGAGCAAATCTCACTGCTAAAACGGGATAAACAAAACATTAAGCGACACTCATTGTAAAGCAGCATGCGCGTCTATACTTCCGCTTTTATTGTTTTTTTGTGGGCGTATATATAGCTTGTCTGTAGGTAGCGAATAAAAAGTTGTTAGTTCGCGCATCATATTTTGTCTCCGTGTTTTACTTTTTGTGTGCTTAGTATTAACTATGCAGCGTAACTTGGCTTCCATGTTATATCATAGCGTGAGAACTCTTCGTTGAACTCTACGTTTAAATGCGATAGTAGATAAAGCAGGCATAAGTTAGCTCTGCGATGTAAATAACATAACAATATTTACGTTGCAATTTGACAAGGAAACACACAGCAAGCCACGCAATGCGTTCACAACAAAGCCTATGGCTAGATCAAGGAAAATTTGCGCACTCTTCACAGTGTACCGCCCGGTTTTTAGCGCGATTTTGTTTTTTCACTTAGCTATATTATTTTTTTTTGTTCCGTCTCGATATTTTGTTGATTGTTTCGTTAGTGTCTCGCAATCAATGTTACGGCGGTTGAACGTTCGGATTGGCTACTCTCTTCGGTTATCTTGCTTTGCAGCACTGTATGTAGTCAACGCTATTCGCTCGCAACGAAAGTAACACATATACACAGGACAGGACGCAATCATATATGACATATAACATAACATAACGTATACACAGGGTGCAATTATGTGTCCTTGTTTATTTGCGCTGGTTAAGTTTGAAGTATGTCGCACCAACTGGGCTAAGCTGAAGTACAGGCTCACCTGTCCGGCGTGCTGGCGCCCTCCGCTGGCTGCGCAGGTTGAGCCTCTGCGTGACGTCAGTGCGAGCGCCGTTCTCGCTCTTGGAGAACGGGCGCACCACGTGCGACTCCTTGCACTCGACGCTGTCGACGAGGCCATTCTGGAAGACCTGCTTGCACTCCTGACGACCCTTGACCACGGGCGCCGACCTCAGGTTCTGCGGGAGAGCGCGGCAGTCTGTTAGGCAGGTATGTAGGCCACTGCTTCTGTAACAGCTGTATATACTGCGTCCTGTTATAAGATATAAAAGGAGTCTAGGCATCGTCAGAAATAAAAGTTGGGTATTCCTCCATTAACATCTTAACATATTATTGCTGTAACGTATACCAGCCTCTCGACCGGGCTGTCTGTTGCTTGCTGTCACTTGGCTTACCGCGTGCCTACAATGGATGACCACATACTTCCCTCCGGTCGTGCGTCCAAACGTGATAAAGCACGCAGAGCCATTCTTTCACTTTTGAAGGAGTCAAATCTAGACTCCCTATCCTCTAGCCTGGCTTTTTCACTCTGGTGTTGTGCTTGTGGATCACTTGCACAACGCTCGATGCCGTCCGATGAGTGCGTGACACACGTGCATGCTTTAGTGCTGTGTTGCTCTTTAACTTTTTATTTTATTCTCTCCTTTTTCACTCACCATGCCCATGCCTCGTCACTCACGATTCCTTTTCTATTTTTATATGCTTGAAACGGCAGGCGTTGTGCCCCTCCTAGTGGCAGTTGCCAGCTATCTCTCCTTCTCTTTTTAGTGCGATAGCAATTATATGGAAACTCTAGGCGAACTTCTGCCATCGCCGTCGTCGTCGTTGCCGTCGCCGTGAGGTTACGTGTAAAGTCCGAAGGGCGATAACACCGTCGCCACGAGCCCTACGCTGTATGTGCGAGTGAAAGCGTGCGAGGGGAGCCGACGATCGCGGCTCAATTTCACCCGCTCGAAAGGAAGGAAAGCGGGCAGGAATTGCGCCGTCTTGCGCCGCGCGCGAGGCACCCTTGATAATAAGGATAAAAGTAAGGATAAAAGTACTATTCTTACTTCGTATGTCTCTCTGCTAATTTTCTATCGCAATCGATGCTTCGCCTTTGGGGCGAAACTGAGACTTTTTGTGATTGTTTTATACATGCCAACCTAATAATAATATTAAGTTCGCGTCTCGGCTTGACCATCGCGTCTCAGCTTGAACTAGCCCAAACGTGTGTGCTCCTGGTGGTCAGTGTTTACTGTGTAAAACTGCCCTAAGTAAAGTTACTGACGGTAACCTCACTGCAGAGACTGGTAGCTGAACACTACTCCACAATCAACACCCGAAGTCTTTGCGAGCTCACGCGAGAAGGCGCCAAAAGCGACGTCCTTACGTCATCCACTGACGAAGCCTGCAAAGCGGTGACGGCGCTCTCACGGTCCTTGCACTGAGAGAGGTCCTTGATCCGGCGTACGCTCATCGAGGACCAGCCTTTCGGAAGCGTCTCGTAGATCGTGGGACACCTTCCAGCGATGTCGAGCTGGATGAAAGGAAAAAGAAGGTTCGGTTGGAACCAATAGCGTGCAAGGTCGGGCTCCGTGATGATGTACACT
Source organism: Dermacentor silvarum (assembly GCF_013339745.2). Taxonomy (NCBI): domain Eukaryota; kingdom Metazoa; phylum Arthropoda; class Arachnida; order Ixodida; family Ixodidae; genus Dermacentor; species Dermacentor silvarum. The sequence goes on along the minus strand of NC_051164.1, from coordinate 18,153,866 downwards.
TTTACATACAGCGCGGGAACAACAGTGTATAGGTTGAACAGCGTTGATTTCCTCTGTAAGGTCCGCGTTGTGCCCACGCTGTACTTCTAATCACGCTTTCCTATATGCCACACTACGGTGCTTTCAGCATTATTGAGCTGGGCCGCATTGCGTGCTGAAACAAAATATGCGAGTTTAGTCACCGATACAGTGTGATAAGCAGTGTTAGTGTTTAGGCTATGGTTTTTCGAATCTTAAATCTTGAAGACTTGGATTCTTAGATGTCTAAGACAATTCTGTCATTTGAATAGTCCCTGTAGTATCAGAAGCGCAAGAAAACATGTAATGGTAATAATTTTGTGGATTATTACTTCTGTGTTTCATTTACCTAACACTGTTTACTCACTCTATAAGACTGTACAGCTAAGGTTTTTGTCTGTGGTCTTAAAATTAATAAAGCACTTCTAAAAACCACATTTGTTGACAATTATGTTGACATCGGTAACAATAGTTACCTAATGGGCACAATTACTGGCTGAAAAGGAAATTGTTTCTCAAGATCTGGTCATCTATGGTTTAGCGCAGCTGGACTGCCCAAACCACTCCTAAGCAAGGATAGTTCGTAAGAACAGCTGCTGTCCAATCATGGTAGAGAAACAAGAAACAGTGAACGTGAACTTTCGTCAGAAATTTCTTTTGTTTTTCTTCAAAAACTATGTGCCTGGCCTAGTTACTTTGTTTTAAATGCGCGCAACGGCACTCGCATATCTACTCTAAAGAACCTGCTTTCTGCAAAAAAGAAAAGAAAAAAAAAGAACAAAAAGATGAACCCTCACTCCTCCCCCCCCCCCCCCAAAAAAAAAAATAATAAAAACAAATCTTGCCTGAAAATATAGGCTTGAAACGACTTCACACACCGCGGAACCCAGATATGAAATAGCAACTTTTACCCGGTCTTACACAACTCGAGTAATGCTCTGTCGTCGGCGAGAAGGCGTCTTTTTTTACTAATGTCTATTCATCCATGATTAGAGTGGCGGACACATGTGGCAAAGAAGAAATATTAAAGCACTTATTCGGCGACTGTCAGTCACGCCAAGATCACAGGCTTTCATCGAATGACTTTAGGATAATTATACGACAGGCCGTCTACAGAAGAGGAGACCCGCGCGACGTGCCATCTTGCATTTTCGTTGTACAGAGCCACGGAATCGCGGCAGGGTTTATGAGATGCACGGGCCTAGATTATCAACAGTGGTTTTAAGACAAGGAAAGTCGCTGTAGCCAACGTTTTGACTAGGGCAGTTGGCCCTGTCGCCTTCTCTCCCTGGTATGGCGCTCACCTCGTTCACGTCTTCGCTCACTTCCAGCTCCTTCATGCTGTTCTGGAGCAAGGACAGGATGGCCTTCTTGATGTTCAGAGCCCGCGGCGTCTCGCCCTGTCCGGGGCACAGATTGTCCACGCGCCCGTCCTGGTACGAGAAGCGAAGCGGCTGCCGCTCCAGGGCGTCCCTCAGCTCGGCCAGGTTCGGCGAGGGCCTCCGCTGTCCTGGGCGCGAGGGGTCTTCCTCCTCCAGGGTGGTGCCCCGGATCTGCGCCAGAGTCCATGGCATTGAGTGGCGTCATCATAAAAAACCCGGCCAAAACTCTGCAGATACGACGCGCACGTTGCAGTCAACCTACATATGAAACGAAGTTTTCGCGAAGCGGTTCATTGGACGCAATAAAACTAAATGTGATACAGTACACCATCTTGACTATTTGGGCTTCCTAGTAGGCAATCATTAAGATGTTCCTCGCGCAACTACGTGATCGATATGGGATTACGTTTGCGTATCTATAATCACATATTTATTATGACTAGAGTGACTTCCGAAAGATAGACAGTCGAGACAGAGTGCTAAAAATTGTGGTCTGTGAAATGTATAAACAGCTGTTCCCAGGAGCACAAAGCTCTTGGAAATTAGCGCGTGTTTGGCTTAGCCGAAATATCAGGGAAGAAGAAAAGAAGAAGAAGAAAACGTTTATTGATCAAAAGCATTTTGGTGGAATGATCGGAGCCCCTTTAGTCCGGGGCCCCACTAGCCTCGGCTTGACCTGTTCTATGAAGGACTGTTGTCCCATCAGGTCTGAGCTGGTTAGCTGTGCCTCCCATTGCTCCATTGTGTGGCCTGTTTTATCAAACGGGTGTGATTCAAAATCCCATGTAATGTGTTGTAGTGTTGGTATGCCGCCGCACCACGGACAGTCGACCCTGTAGCGAGTGGGGAACATGGCATTCTGTAATTTAAGGTGGGGGTATACCGCGGTCTGAATTTTGCGCCAGCTGGCGGCTTCCTCTCCACTGAGTTGTGCGTGAGGGGGAGGGTATTTCTTTCTGGTTGTACGCTGATGAGCGAGAATCTCTCGGGCATTCGTTGGGTTGGGGTTATTGCGGTGGCTTCCCGTCCCAGTCGATTCCGCCCGGTTAATAATGCCTCGGGCTATCGAATCGGCCAGTTCGTTACCATCCAGTCCCGTGTGGCCTGGACACCATACGATCAGGTGATGATGGGCGAATTTTGTCGGTATTATCGAGTGACTTGTTTTGGTCACGTGACCCCTGAGAAGCATGCGACACACTTCTTGTGAGTCTGTGATTATGGTGGCGCTCTTTTGCGAGCGTTCCGCGTGAGTGAGGGCCATTACCACGGCGAAAATTTCGGCAGCCGCCGTAGTCCCTGCCCTGACGGATGCTGTAAATTGTTCCTGGGCTTTCGTGTCGACGATTGCCACTGCGTACCTCTTGTTTGTTTGTGCTTCGCTGTCTTTAGGGTGTGCGCTCGGATACGCGGCTGCGTCAGTGTATATTGTGTTGCTAGTCGGATTATTTTCATACCTTGTTCTAATATGTTGTGTGCGCGCTTTGCGTCGTGCTTTAGTTGTATTCCGGGTGCATGTTTTTGGGTATGGGGGCCACTGTTATTTGAGCTCGTGTTGAGGTTGGTAGTGGTACTACTTGTTCGCTGATGCACTGTGGGTGGGGGGGAATGCGTGCCCTTGTCAGTAGGGCCCGCCCGGCGTGAGTGTAGCTCAGGCGTTCCCTCTGAGAGATAAGTGTGGCGTGTTTTAGCTCTTCGAACGTGTTGTATACCCCTAAGGCTAGTAGGCGCTCTGTAGACGTCCCCTTGGGTAGTCCGAGGGCCGCTTTATATGCTGATCTTATTATGATGTCGATCTGCCTCTCCTCCTCGTGACTAAGGAGGTGGTAGGGCAGGCCGTACGTGACTCGGCTTATCACTAGTGCTTGGACGAGCCTTAACGTGTCGTGTTCTTTCATGCCCGCGTTGCGATAAGTTAGGCGGCGGATCATTTGTGCGATGTTATTCGTGGTAGTTTTGAGCTTTTGATGGTGTGGGACGCTTTCCCGCTACTTTGGAGCCAGAAACCCAGGACCTGCATCGTTGTGACTTCTTGGACTGCGTGTCCTTCCACGACGATGTTGACTGGTCCGTTGGATATGTAACCCCTCGAGTGTACCCGAATGACCTGCGATTTTTCGGGAGCACATTTGAGGCCACTGCTCCTCGAGAATTTCTCTACTGCCTCGGCTGCTTGTTGTAGTACGTGTTCTTTGTGTCCCAGAGGGCCCCTTGCTGCCTGCCCACAGCGTTATGTCGTCTGCGTACAGCGTGTAACCCAAGTCAGGGATTTGGTCCAACTGTCGTGCTAGACGACACATCGCTATATTGAACAGCAAAGGTGAGATTATTGCCCCCTGGGGTGTTCCTCTACTGGGCATCTTGAACTTTTGGGAAGTGATTTGGCCGATGCCTATAGTGGCAGTGCGGTTGGCGAGGAAAGCCTGCACGTAGTTGTACGTGCGTTCTCCGCATCCCGTCATTTCGAGTTCCTCCAATATTGTTTTGTGAGAAACGTTATCAAATGCGTCCTTGAGGTCTAGAGCGAGCACTAGTCTTTCCTCTCCGCGGGCGATGTTGGATGTCACTTCTGATCAGTAGGAATGCGTCTTGACAGGATAGCCCCGCCCGGAACCCTATCATGGTGTTTGGGAACCATGTTATTTCATCTAGGTACCGTTGTAGTCTTATTTGCACTACTCGTTCGTAAAGTTTACCCAGGAAGGACGTGAGGGAAATAGGCCTCAGAGCGTCTATTGTGGGCGTCTTTTTAGGTTTGGGGATCGTGATAATCTTAGTGTGTTTCCATTCCGGAGGCAATTGGCCCCTGAGCCAGCTCTCGCTATTGAACAGCTCTGTGATTTTAGTCAGGGCTCTAGCGTCCAGGTTCCGAAGCATCGCGTTCGTGATGGCGTCGGGGCCAGGAGCCGAATTTTTGGTGGCTGCTTGAGCTGCCTCAACGACCTCTGCATATGTGAAAGGTTCATCTAATTCGGGATTGGCTATCCCAAGGTATGGTCGGGATTCGTTTGGGGCGTCTGTGTTTAGTGATGGTCCTATGTATCGTTCTTTCAGTTTGTCTATTAGGTCCGCTTCTGTGCCTGGAAAACTGTCCGATATGATTTGGAGTCGTTTGTTGTTTTCCGTGCGTGTGCTACCCGGGTCAAGCATCCCACGAAGGATGCGCCACGTGCTAGCCGTACCCAAGGTCCCCGAGAGGGACCCGCAGAACGTAGTCCACTCGTTGTTCGCTAATTTGTCGGCATGTTGTTGCGCTTGCTCCGCCAGAAGTGTTATGCGGGCACGTAGATGTTTGTTGAGGCGTTGTTTTTTCCAACGCTTGACCAATTTGGAAGAAACCAGAAAGATTTTCATTCGTAAGCGTTCTTTGCGATTGGCCAGAAACTTTCGCTGATCTGTATCAATTTTGGCTGAAATTTTCTCTTACGAGCTATTTTATCGTAAGTGCTTCTTGTAAATGCGGGCCCTGGGGCGCTATAGCGTAAAATGATTCCGAACTGTTTTGATTCCAAACTGCTGACGTCAGATTTACGTAACCACCGACGCAAGCATCGGGCGGTGACCCGCAGCGTTGTCTGAACAACCCAATCAAACACTCCTCGTTTATAGGAGGTCACCTTTGTTCGCTTTTAAAACCAATAACATTGCCTACACTCAGCGGTCTTTCTTATCTAATTAGCTGACAAGAGGCGAGGAGCACGCTCTAGTGGAGAGAGTTTCGATGGGGCCGAGCCAGCGCAGTTAAAATAGATAACCGCTTGAAGAGGGTGGTGCCGGCTTTTCCGATTGGTCCGCTTCGCCTTACTTAGTTTGCGGTAGCGGGTCGAAAATCGCGGCGGCGTGCAACGGAGGGATAAGAATGCCGCTAAAACGGATCCTCAGCAAGGAACTGTTGGCAGAGCGATGTCGTATGCATGCCGCAAGGGTTCGATCACGTTTTACTGCCACGCAAAAAGGCTATCATGCGCAAATAAATACATGCTCACCGGCAGGTGCGAGTAGCGAGGGCCTGAGTGATCGGCGGGCAGATATCTTCGATTCCTTTCGGAACTGGGCAGTCTGTGGCTATTCAGAAAAATTTTCAGTTTTGTTCGGCATATTAATGCATTTTTTTCCCGTACACGTCCCTCTGACAGGGGGAGTTTTCGCGGTTTTGTGAGGTCACGTGACAGACAGGCGAAGTGGGCGTAGCCAGCAAACATTGGACCAATAGCAGAGGGCTAATGGTGAAGAGGCATCGAGTCAGGAATAATTATTTTCCTTTGTGCGGTTTAATCATGTATAATCAGTGTAAACACGCTATATCAGATGGGGAGCTATCACGGTTTTCGTGACGTCGCGTGACAGACTGGCGAAGTTGGGAGCGACCCGAAAATATTTTGACCAATCGTGGAGGCTGCTTGCTGAAATTGGAATGCGAACAGTTTGGAATCATTTTGCGTTATAGCGCCGCTGATGTCGAATTCACGAAAGCTTATCGCTTGTGGAAGCCGTGTGCCGCCTTCATTACTGCTGAATTCAGTTTGAAGAGCAACAAAAGATAGAAGTAGGCTAAAAACGAGAAAGTGGCGGCCACTGCTTGCCCTGTCACTTTCGTGTTTTTACCGCGCTTGTCACTGCTTAACCTGCTTGGCTCTCGCGCTTCAACCAAAATTGAGCATGAACATCGGCAACAAGCCAGCAGCGCCATCTTGCTTTTGCTAATAATATGTTTAACGTGGCAACTGGTCGACGTCTTCTGCTACGAATAGCTCTAGCATGAGCAATTTTTTTTTATGTGAACGCAGGCCGCGTTCTACTACTAAAGTTCAGCGTGGCTCCAAATGTCGCTCACCTGAAGCAAGAAGTCGCACGATCCCAAGGGTTCAATTTCGACTTGGCAGTTTATGTGGACGGCCACCTTTTGAGAGGTCGTGCCTTGCACTGCGGTTTCAGTTGTCGACGCATAGTCGTAGACGTAGGTCGTGCTCGGTTGGTAGGAAAACTTGCGGCTCTCTGCGGTTTTGAAAGATTGCAGACAATATAAGCAAACTGGGAACTGAATACACCAAATTAGTACTACGGAAGCTCGCGAGGTGGCGGAAGGTTCATGACAAAGAAATTGGTCATTAATCAATTTTTTTTCTGAGAAAGGTTGCCTTAGTAGCGTTGTGCTGTATTGAGGTGGATGAAAACATTTTTTTTATCATAAACCACAAACTTTGTTTTGCTAGTGGTTAGACTAGTTTCTTTCACACTATCGGACATTAGGCGTAAACAACAAAGTATGTTAGCTATTCAATTATTTTTATGTTTCGCGGTTATTACAAAATTGAACATAAAGCTTGGAGTAGCAGCTAGCGACTTGGGTGACGGGAAAGCCCCTTTTCTGCTCATTTCACTTCCTCTTGTAAAGTTAGTTTCGAAATGAAAAAAAAAAAAACGATTTAAACAATCTCAAAAATGTTTCAGCCCGTAGCACAGTGGTTCAGAAAATTTATACGAAACATTGTTGTGCCGAAATGTTGTTGAAGAGGCCAGGAGAGGCTCCTTACCCGTGCAATGCCTCGAGCAGGTTTTGCTGCGTTCGACAGGACCTAAAAAGAGAGAAGAAAAAAAAAAGTGTTCTTGTTTGAATTATCTGTCGTTCACAAAGATGCCATGCGGATTTATGAGAACTACAATGTGCACAAGATTAAATACGCAAGAAAAATTAGGTTTTGCTGCAGAGAAGCAGTGTAAAGGGGCCATGTTTCAAATTGTGGTAAGCAGAAGAAAAAAAAAAGAAGAGAAAGAAAGGACAAAATTCGGTAGGATTTATGAATTTTGTTGTTGCTGTTTTGGGGAGCCAGTGCAAAGGCATGCATTAGAACCGGCTTTCTCACAACACAGACACGAAACAAGCGGTATTGCGCAGTAGCATTTGAAACAACAATATGGCTAAAAAGCTTCAGGCAGAACTCTGACTCACAAAATTATTAACGATACGCAAAAAGTGAAGTGAGCGTAGCAGGCTAACTTGTGCAAAATGCGTTAACTTCGTAGAACTACACACTAAAAGCCCTTGCGCACACGAGAACGATTGCAAGGTGTTCTTATCACAAGGTATCAAGCTCTTGCTAAAAGCGGTGTTCGAACGAAAGCAATAATCAAGATAAACACGAAACAAATAAATTAAGAGTTTGTTGTCTACGACAATATGTCCCGTATTCATGGCCGACAAAACTAATGCCCGATTTGCAGCACAGCACCGTGCACCAAATATCTTCGTTGTAGAACAAGCGCGTCTTTCTAACTCTTTCAACCTATTTTGTAAAGTGGCTCAGGCGTTAGTCATAGAAAATCGCTCCCTAGAAAGTCTTGCGCTGAATAGCCTTTTTTAGCAACTTGGCGCAAATCCGGAATTTTTCACACGCCCTATGTTTAGTTATCTTCCCATCCCTTGCGAAATCGGAGCTCCTCGCGATAACTGAACACGTTGCTTGAGAAAAACAGACACCATATATACCCGATATACTACCGTAAGCAGCTTGTGACTCACTCAATGTTTTCTGGAAATTGGTCGGGTTAGCTTTTCGCAAGGGAAGCTGTAGCTCGAAGCCAAATGCGATTTCCCTCCTCCTCCTGTTCAAATATACGTGAAACGCAGAAATGCCCTTACTGGACAACTGCACAACTGATTTGAATATATATTTTTCCTGCCTTTGAGGTGCCAAGCTGGATTATAACGCCTGTATAAAGCAGAGCATTTTTAGGGCATCAAACGCTTTACGAAAATGGCCGTACGTTCATAAACTAAAAAAAAAACAAAAAAATCATAGAAGCACAGAGTTTACAAATTCGCAACTCAGTACCAAAGCCACTTTCCTAGTGGACAATTTTGACTCATGAACCTGATCTGAAACTGTTTCAATTTTTGCGAACATTACGCAGAAGTTGCACTCACATGCTATTGTTATTACTTATGTCCTGCAGTGGACATAAATATAGGCTTATGTTGATGATGCTGATGATTATTGTTACACCTGAGAGCGGTGTTTCTTATGTCAGTTTCATCCGCTTTAGATGTCAATGGCAGCCGTTGCCTCAATTGTGACAGCAGTCTTTACTGCTAAATTACAAAGTTTGTAAACTTGGTGGTCCATTTTGTTGAAAATTTTGCAATATTCAACCATTTCTGACAACAAAAGTTGATGACCTAAATGAAAAATCTGCGTTCGAAAGTCGTAAGACTTTATCTTCTTTTAAATGCAGCAAACGCCGTCTAATTTGGTGCAATATGCGCTAAGAAAAATGATTTCTCAATTTTCACTTATTTAGGTAGGAACTCTTGAGGTATCTTCCTCGTAGGAAAACACCATCTAGCGGAACTCCAGTCTTTTTTAATCCCCGCGCTGAAGGACGGAAGAGAACAGAGCGTCACTAGGGTACAGATATCGTGTGCCTATTGTCTACGAAGGTCAACTGATTTCCCACTGAAAATCAACAGTTGAGACGTCATTCTTCCGGTATCGTCGCTTCGTTCATGTGCCATGGTTATCAGTTGCTGTCGTCGGCTGGTAACTGACGGTACTTGTCTCAACAGAGGCATTTGTACTTCTTGTTAGCGAGTTCAATGGCACAGCATGAACTACGTGTGACTGAAAAGCGCATCGGTTGATCTTTGGAAAAAAGTTGTACGTCGCAACGTCTCGCCCCGTATTAATAGCCGGTGCACGTTCTTTTTTTCTTTTTTTTGCAGTTGGGCATCTCTCTCCACCTTGTTAGCCATGAAGGTGGAAAATATATCACTAACGGTATAACTTGTGCTCCTAAACAAGGGAAGCGGTATCGCCTGAACCGCTGTGAAATTGATTAAAACCTCGGTGTAACAGTATTCCATGCTATTTAGTTCAACCACAGCGTGTTATTGCATTAGGCAATTATGTAATGCGCAGTTAGTGATAGGGTGTGCTGAGTCCGCGCTTTCTTAAAATACTTCAGCCTTATCTGCCAGCAACTGCATAAAAATTGCAATATTGCCACCCGATAGAACTGCGTAGAAAATAATCGGGTGAAGCGCATAGGCGCGGAGAGCGCGGAAAATACGGTATACAGAATTATGGGGCCGCCATGAAGTTTCTCTTAGTTCTTTTTTGTCGGTTTTCGCGCACTTATTTCCCGCTGTTGGCACATTCCGTCCACTCTCTCCGTAGAAATTATTAAAGAGGTGTCACCAGCAATGATAACATTTCGGTATTCTCTGGTGACCACTCCGAGCGTTGTTAGTGACGTTTTTAGCGCCGAGTGGACTCGGCGCCCCCAGCCTTCTCGTCTTCTTCGTCTCTCGAGTTTTGTTCCCTTAGCAAAGCGCAAGCTGGCGCCGTCGATAAGCGACTGTTGACCACAAGCAGGGGGCCTCCTTCGTCGTCGCTCTCGTGGACATCTTTTGTTGTTCGCTGATGACGACCGCGACCCTGGGTGACCTTTAGCACCGAAGATTATCGTGGCTTCGTGTTCGGAGTCGCCCAGTCGTTCTGACCCGCGAACGAGGCCAGCAATCTGCCACGCGCTGCTCCTCTGGAGTGTTTTTGTTGGCGCGTGCAGATTCTGAGTGCCGCCGAGCTTGGACAGAACGTGCACGCGCTGTTGGGACGGCTTTTTCTGCGCGGGAGAAGTCGCTCGCGGTTTTCATCGACGCAACATTGGAAACCGGTGTAGCGAACGTGTGCGATCCAAAGAAGACAGAATCTTTGTAACAGTTAGTAGGCGAGGTTAAGAGTCGAACAGTGTTTGGCGCGGAAGCAGACACCTCAAAGAGGACGGGCAACCGTGGAGAGCTTCTTCTTTGAGCTGTCTGTTAATCGGCGCGCCCAATATGTTCAACTCTGCAGATAGCCAACTACAGTTTAACGCCACGTCGTTTTGCTGATGCATACTTCGGGAAATCGACGGCGTAACAGAAACGCGGACAAGGAACACATGTGGTTGGGCGAGCGTCAACTTTCAATTGAGATTGCTCAGAACAGACGAACACATTAAGCAGCCAACCTTAAGGTGATTGTTATGAACTTAACCGTTGCAAGGAAAAAAAAAAGAGAAGTAAATACTAACAGCAGCAAAGTATAAATGGGAAATGAACACGAGAGTTAGCCTCAGTTGAAAGTTGGCGCCCCTCCTGACGTACTCGTTTTCTGTGTGCTTTAGGGCGTTGATTTTCTGGAGCGTACGTTACTGTCAACTATGCAAGAAATATGGCCATGCGAAATTTCGCATAGTTGTCCAGAGACACTGCAGTGCATTTCGTTTGCGAGCTTTCCCCAGGGGTGCAGTGTATTGAGCGAATGGTAGCGGAATGGCTGCGTGGCTTAACTGCTGAAAGTAGACTCACAAAATGCCGAGGACGATAAGGGCCCTTTACTCTCGGCTGGTTTGAATAAGTCCAGTGCATATAGGATTTTTTGGAGAGCTATAAGCAAAACTATGAGCAGCACTTCCTACGGTAGATTATACACGTAATAAACTTTGATTCATTACGAGCTCAAACAGTGTACGTTTTAAAAACTACACTTTATAAGAATGCTACACCTGCGCTAAGGTGAAGCTAAGTTTTCATTGTTATAAAACAACGAGATGGGGCCGAAATCACAAAGCTTTTGGTTCGCTGTTGGGCCGCTGCTTTCTCTAATAATGTCTAGCATCCCGATTGGCTACGTCTTGCGTATACGAACACTTAAGCGTAAGAACTTGTGCGTGAAAACTGGGCCTCTGATTCGCTGTCGTCTGCGCGCCATTTTTTGCGGCAAGCCATCCCAGTGTTCTTTGTGACCTTCATTTTTTTCAGCTAGTTAATATCGAACGCAATACTAAAATACCGTCGAAGACGGTATTTTTACTTATTGTGATACATAATTCCTGAAATGTCTCCGCATTGTTCAGCTGTCTGATGTTCTCCAAGTTTCAGAGTGCTCTTATACAAACCTTTTAAATTATGGGTAAGCATACTTTGTGACGAATTTTGTGTCACTTTACTTTCTCGTTTTGCTGTGCTAAGTATAGCTGCCGTAGAATACTTAAGAGATGGCCAGTCACAGATGCAGCAGGCTGCGTATCTAACTGGAACTTCGCATTCCGAACGGATGAGTTCATCTGAAGAGAAATGTGTTTGTAAAAGCGCCGTTTTGATTGGAAACAAGCTTTAATATTTTCTGCTGGTGCATGGCAAGCGTTCTTCTTTTTTTTTTTTTTGGGGGGGGGGGGGGGTCGCGTTCGCCAAATTCTTTAGAAGTAAGGCCTTCTTACGTAGTCGCTCTGTTGTGTGGCGATCATGACGAAGTCATGGCGTTTCCTGTTGCTTAATTCTGGTATCTTGAACATGTATACAAAATCACCAAAATACAACTTTACAGTCACTACAGCCCAGTTAAATTCCGTACGCGGACTGTGTTGTCCCTCGATTGGGCTGCGCCGTAAAGTGTGATTCTAGCAAACGATTCTGTTATCGCCTCTCTACGTGACGTAGTTTCGCTTTTACGGACAGGGATGTTCTGCTTAACGCGACACGCTTTGACGCTTCGAAGCGATGCATTCGAAATGGAACGCATGGACGTGTCATTCTCAAGTCCAAGCTACAGACTTGAAAGTGAAATTAAATCTTGATTTCTCTCTTCGTGATTACAAAAGAGAGTGAACGCAAGAAAAACGCCACACGTAGCAGCTTGGAAAATCCCGCTACGCCCCACGTGACAACAGTTGTCAAGGGATAGCTTAGGCATTACAAGTCTCCTTACGTCTAGTGACGTAATGAACCGCGCACGCACGGAATCGGCCACCCAACAGGCGAATCGCTGCCACACGCGTGGCGCGAGAGATAAGAACCTTGCAAGCGCACAGCCCTGATAAGCGAAACGCTGGCGCGGATGTGATTGGGCGACCCTCCAAATAGGAGAAAGGGAGATTAGATGGCAGACGGGCCCGAGATTAGGTGGCGCATGCTTCTCGGGAAAGCAGCACCGTTTCCACGTGCTGAGAGGACGCAACCACGTGACCGCGAGCTGGACCAATGAGAAGCGTGCAGCGAGACTGGCATTTTGTTGTCACGAAGGGCTCAGCCAAATCTCAAGTGGAGAACAGTTAGGCAGTTAAGGATGGCCATGCGAGAGACGGTTGGTCTTGCGCCATAGCCAACGCATGCAGACGTCGGACTTCCGTGCGAACACTGAGCCATTCCCGTCGTTTGTTCTCTTCTCCTTACATTTTCAACGTCCTATCGGCTTTCCTATCGATTTTCCTATCAATTTCTACAGATCGCTATCGATTTCCTATAGGCTCTGCGGCAAGAGTTTGCTTTTGTTTCACATTGAGATTGTGAACACTGGCATTTTTGATGCATAGAAGTGCGGAAGGGGTGGGCGAGTTTGTATGACTTGATGATGTAGCTGTACAGCGCGAAAAATAACGTGGACACAGGCGAAGAAAACACAGGACGAGACTGGAGTCTTGATGACGTCAGGGAGCGTACGAGCGTTTATTGGCCTGTTAGTTGCCTACTTCCAAGCTCACGTATTACGTGACAGACCGGCAGTTAAGGGAATATTCTAAAGACCCGCCGCGGTGGCTCAGTCAGCTAAGGCGTTGTGCTGCTGAGCATGAGGTCGCGGGATCGAATCCCGGCCGCGGCGGCCGCATTTCGATGGAGGCGAAATGCAAAAACGCCCGTGTGCTTGCGTTGTAGTGCACGCCAGGCGCTAAAAATTAATCCGGAACCCTCCACTACGGCGTGCCTCATAATCAGAACATAATCATGTCAGTTAGTGGCGCTGGCTAACACTCCCGTGGCTAATCTTGTCCCCATACGCGAAGTGGACGGGAGGAGGGCCAGCCCGGTAGCTTAATCTTTAAAGCTGCGCACGCGTAATGCGGAGGTACCGTCTTCGGCTCCCGCCTGCGGCAAGTTACCTTTCCGTCCACTTTCCTTTACCTTATAATTCACACAATTAGATTAAACATAACAAATATTTTCCCCAATGCTTTCTCTGGCCTCGGATGCCTTTATTATTTTCGGTTCCATTAAAGAAGGTATTACAGGGCAGCATAAGTGGCACAATGCTCAGAAAGAAAGAGCATTGGAATGAAATAATTGTTTCGACCACAACGTGCAAGAAAAGACTGCCAGAGGCAGACTGAACACGCACTTGTTTGTTCACTCTGCCCGGGTCCTTTGTACTTTCAGCACCCGCTGTAGTTCAATCGACAACAATTCATCCAGCCTTCATTTCTATTCGATTGGAATATTCGTCGCATTATCCCGGGTCCCAGTTTATAGTTCGCTATGCTGCTGCATAAGATATTTAGAATATAGTTTAGCGCATAGCACAAGCACCGTGGAATATACGCTCACTAGCAATAATAAAACCGCTGGGAAGTCAAGCATGGGTAATAGTGTTGTGCTGAGACTGCCAATGAGGGACTGCAATGAGACTGCCAATGAGTGCCAATGAGTGCACGGCCGTATAGGGCACTACACTGCGACGAATTGAAACATACGCGTAGCGAACCTCAGTGCTCACTGCTGGCTGCTACCTCAGTGTAAAATAAGCCTGCCCACGAAAAGAATCTTTAGAGAAAAATAACTGGGCATAACATGGGGATTTTCGCTTTTACGGATAGTAATAATAATGTTTAAAAACTCGGAGGACGCTTAAGCTTCGCCTTTAAGAGTAGAACGCGATAGCGTTATCACGACCCGTTCGCATCGCATCGTGAGCATACGGCAAGTAGGCTTAATTCACTGCAACACTGAACGTGGGAAAGCCAGCTTACAAAGACCAAGCTTAAACCGATCCCCTTAAAGTCGGCTTCACTTTTAAACTGAAATGCATTGCTGAAAAGACGTTTTTCCAGGCGCAATGTAAGTGGTCTGATATTAAAATGTGAAGGCGCTAGCACCGTTTTATTATCATTTTATTAATTGTTTGTTATTTCCCCGACGCACGCAGGTCTGGAAGAAATGTTTGAGTTTCCTCGTAGCAGAATTGGAGTTTCTCGTGCATTCAAATTACAATTCGACGCCGATTGGTAAACAATACGTTGCCGAATCCGACACCGAATGGTAAAGTCGTACTTTACAATTTTTCTGACGGATTTCACCGTGAAAATTTTTGTTCACCAAAACCTTGCACCACGTGGAGGGCCTGCGCGGTCGATGTGGTTGGATTATTTTCTTCGCCACCCGCGATCACACGCCGGTTGTCGACGCCGGATTTTCTGAGACACGGGGCCCTAAACGCTATCGCGTTAATAAGTAGCCCTTTTTTGTGTTGACGTGGTCACGAGAAAGGTATTGCCTGATCTGATCTCGCGCGCTTCAGGAAAGAAAAAAAAAATCGATAGCGCTTTTGCGTGTGCGCTGGCGACAAATCTTTATACGTCGCCTGTACAGTCAGCCGATTCTACCGACAGTAGCGTGTGATCGTCGACTAGCCGGCCGGTGAGCAGATTCTGCGCGAGTGAAGCAACCAGATCAGCAGGAACTTGTTGATCTCTCGCTGGTCTCTTGCTGATTGCGTCGCTTTGCGCCGTTATAAGGTGTTCACCGGCAGGCCATTCGACTGCTCAACCGGTACTGTTAAAGAATCTGCCGACTGTACCTTCACAAAAGTTGTTGTTGGGCACATGCTTCATAAGACGAAAACGACGCGACACACCAGGGAAAGGCCAGGTGTGTCAAAAGACGGTGTGTGAAAAGACAGTGTGCGCCCTTTCCTTTCGCCTTGTCTTTTTCTTGGTGTGATGCGCCGTTTTCGTTGTATGGAGCATGTATGTATACCTTCACATTGGGAATGTTCCAAAAGGTCAAGATCGAGAATCTTTCGAAAGGCCGCGAATGGTTTACGCTGGTTTTTCTCGGGCGCGGTCAATCGGCGACCGAGACAGCATAAGCCGAGGCACGCACGCGCCGGCGCTAATCTAAAGTGCAGAAACGCGAAACTAAACGCGAAAGCGACACCCACGGCGGCTGCTCTTCCACTTCGCCGCGACTGCGAAACGCGAGAGTTGGCGGCGGGCGAAAGTGAGACGTGTCGGAGCGGGCCCAAAGGCGTTGCGACTGTTTTGAAACACTACGCCGTCACAAAGTGCTGCTGCTGACAACCACACTACGCAGCAGGCCCGGGAGAAAGCGCAGCCGGACGCGAAGGTCAACGCTCGGGGACCCCGATGCCTGGACGCCGCCGATCGACGTGCAACTACTGTTGCGCCTCGCTCCAGCTGATTGGTGTCAGCATGCGACCGCTTGAAAGGCTTTCGCTGTTCACTGACTAATTATCAAACTGCAATCGGTATAATTAAAACAAGACAGAAGGTTCCACAAAGACGCAGACTTGAAATTGTCGATGGTAGTCGAATGAGAGAGATCGCTTTGCCAGTATCTCTACATTTCTGTAGTCAGTATATATCTGCACGTATCTCTGTATATATACATGCATCTCTGTGTCTATAAATCGCCGCATCTCTGTAGCCATGATCTCTGTAGCCGCTGCGAAGACAAGTTCCTTTATCGAAACGTTCGCCTATATATTGTAGAACTACCGTAATCAGCAATTTAAGAGGGCTTAGAAAATATGCACTACAATAATATTCGTAACTATTTCTTCCTTCTTACTACATATTTCGGGCAATAATAGCATGTGCATTTGGCATTTTTGAAGCGTGATAACTAGACCAAGAAGATTTATATTTTATTAAGATTAATATGCTGTTTACGCAAATTTTAGAATTGATGTCACTTTGTGTGTTTTTTTTTCCTTTCCGTTATAATCGTTATGGGGACAATTATCATGTCTCAGGATGGATGGATGCTTTGAGCGTCCCCTTGAAACGGGGTGGTAGATTGCGCCACTAATCTCTTGGTATTATTTTGCCTAACGTCCTACCTATATTTTTTAGAAAACTACTCCTCAGAAGAGTAGTCGACGCCACCTATAGGCACAAACCTATCCTTATATGCATTTCATAACGATATATAAGAATAGAGAGCCAGATGGCAGGACAGACACATACGAGCGTTAACATGAAACAAATTTCAATAACAGTTTGTTGCACCTTGGCTGTCGTCTATATATTAAACGCCGTCCTTCTCTTGTTCTCGCTTTCGAATCAAGTAATCAACGAACGCCAAACTCCCAATGACTTACTAAAGGTGCCACCTTTACTTAGTTGAAACTCTACTTAGAAGAACTTTCTGTGGGCCTAGTTGGCTCATACTTGATATACTTTTTAAAGCGAAAACAAGAGCCAAGGCCCAAAAGGGAAGTCACATATAGGAAGGAAGTTGAAAGTAGCGCCTGTGCTGTGCTTGACCTTCCTCTTATGCCTAGTCTCCTTGTTCGCGTTTTTAAAAGTTTATCAAATAAATCTGGACTGTTTTAGCTTTGCTCACTTTTATTTGACATCATCTTATACTTAAACAGGCGCCGCTCCTAGGCTGTGTCATTGTCTCGGTCTGTCGCGATGTATCGAGCTGCTCAAATATGAAACGTCACACGCTGCTCAAATATGAAAACAAGCTCTGATTGTTGCGCCTGAGTGTTTGAGTGGAGCCGGACCAATCGATCAACGAAAAGTGATATCCAAGAACGGACACCCGTGGCCACACGATTATCTCGAGCGTTACATCAGATGCATCGGGACTTGACAAACACATTCGAAGGAGAGAAACAAGTGAAACCGAGTGGTGAAAACGAAGGGAAAAGCAATCGCCTAATCAATGCGGTGAGACGGTCTAGTCGGCTGCTGGAGATTGCATTCATGTTTGCAGCGTGAACCCTTGATACACACACACAGAGAGAAAGAAACAAGTGGAGTGGGCGAGCGCTGGTCCAGTCGACTCGTTTATTTTTCTCTGTGTGTGCGCGCATATGAAGTTCGTGCTGCAAACCTGAACGCAAGCAATCACCTAATTCGGTGAGAGGTGTTGCAGACTCTCTTTAACCAGATGAAAGCGCAATTTCTGGAGTCTAGAGGCCACACAATACTGTACACAATACTGTACACAATACTGTACACAATACTGTACACAATACTGTACACAATACACAATACTGTGGTTGCTGGTGGACACGTCTACGACACATTCGTGGTGTTGTGCTTACAAAAAACCCTGCATTTAACGCCTCAATGTTAGGAGGGTCACCTAGGCGCAAGGAAATACTCGGAACTTTTTGGTTGCCAGCTGGGGATTTGACTATTATTTGAATGTGGCTATAACGCAAACCTACGCGATATTAGTCTTTGCGAGCGCAGCAATACTGAAGCTTCAACTGAAAACGGGCGCATATAGGACTATGTCTATCAGGCGTACTCCATGAGCATGGTCAATGACCATTCCCATCGGTTCGTTTCACTATGTCGGTACGAGCTCAGTAGACATATTTAAAGTTGTTTATATAAACATGTAAAAGAGACCGTATACATTATCTAAGGTTCGAGAGAGTAAGTAAGTATAGTAAGTATACAGATGACGTGCGTCGAGACAGTGTCTGTTCCTGGCATACCAGGAAAAGTACTGGCCTGAGTATGTACGCGCTTCGAGAACTCCATGGTTCCACCCATGTGATTACGTCACACACTTGCAATGGAGTTTTGCGTGAGAAACTTCTACAATAAGCCAAACCTTGCACCGTTACCCACAGCCCCGGATAGGCCTCGAGCCTTTTTTTTAAGTGCATCGTTGTCGATCTCTCTAAGCGCGCTGTCAAGAGGGAACGTGCGTATATATATATATATATATATATATATATATATATATATATATATATATATACTGAAATCGGAGCTATGACGTTAGTGGATGAAACCAAAAGACTTCGAGACGCCAATATTTCGCCAACAATAGCTGCGTGATTCTGGCGTTGACAGCAACGGGTCCACAGACTAAGCTGTTCCGTGCGGTTTATTCCTCTTTTGCTTGTGAATGCCTGTAGATTGTGCGATTATGCTCCTTAGAGTTTGCACTGACTCGCGTTTTCAAACACGTGCTCTCTCCGAGTGCTTAGCTTACGGATAACGCTTGCTCAACACCCATAAGGTTGTGCATTTCACTACTTCATGACATGTAATCAACACACTGACCACCTGGCTACACGCTTGCGACTTACGTCTTGCCTTTTACAATTTATTTTGTTTTCCTAATGTAGCGGAACAACACATGCTATGAAATGTTGTTGTGCAGTTGCTTTACTAGTCCTATATAAGGCGATGACATTGCGCGTGCTTTTTGCGCTAATGTCTTGTTGTGTGCGTTACATGCACTTCGGCATGTCGTGGCGTGCGTTTTTAGCTATGGAGGAAGGAAGAACTAGGAGAGAGCATTGCGCAACGCGGTTGAAGCCAAAAGTATCGGACCAACGCGTGACCGTCCCGTCAGAGCGCGCGATAGGTTTTAGTGCTCACGCTCTGCAGGCACAGCAGGTCTGCAGCGCGGGAACTACCCAACCTTTCGGGCCAATACGGCCAGTCTCAGGGGTCACGTGTTCGGACGATAGTGCGAGGGAGAAAAAGCGAAGGGAATGAATTCCCGTAGAGTTCGCTTGACAAAGCTTGCCGCCAGCCCGTGCCGCTCTCTTCTAGTTAATTTCCTACCTCCATTCTCCAAGGAGGAAGCGAAATGAAAGTGCGCATGCGCAGTGGCCGCGATAGTCGCGCCTCTGGAGTCCACGGCTGAGAGACGCGTTGCCTAAGAACTCCATAATGCAGCTGCGCAGTGCCGATGTAGCGCGGTCACTGCTCATCGTGGAAAGGCTACCATACTGCGGCCAACGGGAAGTGGGGACACCCGATGTTAGCCGCTGTTTAGTATCCGCACTGGGTCCAGCGTAGAACGCTTGCGCTGAACTTTTGGAAATGACACTGGGAGGTAATTTGTCCTTTTGCAAACGGTTGTCACTTAGTGAGCGCACCGAGTGGTGCACCATGGTTTAACCGATAATTGTGCCCAGATTCGAGCGGTCTCCAAAGTACTTCATTTCTTAACTCTTGTGGAGTATACGGCTACCAACCACGCATGCCTGCAAAACCACTTGCAAGGGGCTTTTAAGTGTGTGTTTTCTATGAAAGAAGATTAAACTTCGATAATACAAAAGACAGTATATATGAAAGCATGTACGCGCTAAAGGACATCGACTGCTAATGCAGAGTAAAGCGACATAGGCTCACACGTTTTAGCTGGACGTGTGAAGACGGCTGTGCACGACAGCTTTAATGCTTTATCAGACGATGTCCGCCCACGGTAATCGTACTTAACTACAGCCATTGCAGCTCGCATATGCTCGCTGTAAAGCTTATTCACTGCGTTACGCGACTTATGAAGCGTGGCCGCATATCTCTGCACTGCCAGTCGATTAAATAAGTCTAAGTTGTGCTTACTGTTCGTTCGTGCAGTGTATCAAGCTGAAAAGAGACCAATTCTTCTTTAAACGGTTTCTTTTATACCGAGGTGTTACCGATTCATTGACGGTTGAGAGTGAGCTACATATTTGTTTTAATTTACTTGTTCTATGAATAGCCGGCTATGCAAGAACGGAACTTAATATAAATTCTCAGAGCCCACAAAAGTACAGTACATACAAACAAATATACATTATCGGCATATAAAATGCTGATAATATAGTGATAAACTGCACCTAAAGCTTGGGTGTCGTAATGTAACGTA
This sequence comes from Dermacentor silvarum, assembly GCF_013339745.2. Classification (NCBI taxonomy): domain Eukaryota; kingdom Metazoa; phylum Arthropoda; class Arachnida; order Ixodida; family Ixodidae; genus Dermacentor; species Dermacentor silvarum. The sequence goes on along the minus strand of NC_051164.1, from coordinate 18,133,799 downwards.
AGCGCGCAATCGCTTTATCTTTGGACTCAGCATATAAAGAGATTATTTATGATAGAAGTTCTCTTTAGATGAGTATGTAATCTTGTACTATAGACGACACATAAATGAATGGCGTTTGCGTCAGTCAGCCGTCCGTTCGGAATGCTATATTATTTGTATGCTGAATACGGGAATATGTGTAAAAGCGGAAATAGTACCACTAAGTTGCTTTAAAAATATATGCACCTGAGATTCATAAAAAAGTCGCGGCCAGTTGCACAAGCAGTTAATGTCCATCGCAACGCTCGTAAAGCAGCGCTTAAATTTGTTGGATTAACCTAATACGCAGATTTTCGAATAATTAACTTGAAAAAAGATGTGCATTATGTTTAAGGAATCGTCATGTTGCATGTCGTTCCAGATATCTAAACTTCTGTCCGTCGTCTTTCCCGGCAGCTTTGATATCATTGCATATATATATGTAGAGCTGATCGAGCCAGTGAAAGTTAATCAAGTTTTCTCTCATCTCGAACGTTATAAGGCAGGAAAGTTACCAAATCAAATATACATTTTAACAGTTACGGCGCACTTTGAAAAATGGCATGCGCACCTTTCAGTTCATTGAAGGGCAGATTTTATAATTATGACAACTTGTCACTCTTACTTGAGCGGACAACGCATGATAGATTTTGAATTCGATCCGGCATTTTCCGATGTATAGCGCGTTTTCGCGCGTGCAACAATAGCTATCACAAATGTAATTCCCGACCGCAGGAGGTGAGCGTTCCTTCACCGGAACCGAGTGGCTCGAACACGTAGCCGGTCCTGAGGGTATCGCAAGGGCCTCCTACCTGCTAGCGCAGCAGCGGCGCAGAGCAGTACGATGACGGGCTTCATGGCGAAACTGTTGCCTCCAGGCCACGGTCACATCCGTGAGTCCCGAACAACACAAGAGCGAAGTCCCCCCTGACGACACCCACAGTTCCTAGGCGCTTGGTCCGCGGTTCTCCTCTTCGTGAAGGGATGATAGTGCAGGTTACGAGAGAAAAAAAATAAGAGGGTGTTGGTGAGACGCGACGGTGGCGATGCCACAACAGTTCGCGTATGCTCTGCGCTGACGCCAAAACGGGACCTTATATGCCGTCCACCGGGCACGCCGCCTTCACCCACTCTCGGCCGAGAGAAGGAGATAGGTTGAGGAGGGGACGGCCAGTCTTGGGCGATACCACAAGAACGACTTGGTTCTGCTCACGTGGGTGGGAGTTGCGCCGTTGAGGGTTTCCAGTAGGAGGGGCGAAGAGCTAGCCGAGATGATGGCTCGGATCAAAGAAATTCGAGATAAAGGCGTAAGTGTAGTCGAGAAGTGGGGGGGATGACGGAATACTTGATTCGGCGAGTGGCCTACCAAACGCAGGAACCACCTGAAAGGGCAAGATCAGGGATTGACGTCGAAAGAAAGAAGCAATATGGCGACCGAAGGGAGGGTGGAAGGGCAGACAAGAAGGACTAGACGGTAGTCGAAGAAGGAAGGGGAAGGTATGACACCGTTAGAAGTCTGCAAGTCGTCTGCGAGGCTTCATTGTGCGATATTTCCCCCGATCTGTCTTCACCCTCCGGTCTCTCCTTCGAGGAGGAGGAAGGAAGCTAGAAGGAACGCCGAGAGTTGCCCGGACGTAGTCACCCTTGGATTTCTGTCACCGGGCGCTTGGCATCAGAGTCGCGTATCAGCCGCCGCAGGCGTCCCCAGCCGATTTCGCTGGAGTGGCCATCGGGAGGCTCGAGTGTTTTGCGGCTTATCGTGCGTGCGTTGCCGCGGCTTCGGCCGCTCGCATGCACGGGCAGCGCTCGAGTCCGCCGCCGTGGGGCTTAGCCCAATGGCTGCCGAGCAGCCCTCAATCGCTTTGCGGGGTGCCCTTCTCTGCAACGTTCATGCTTTCGTTATTCCTTAGGTCCTTTTGGTGCTTTGGCTTCGATTGTCTCGTTAGTCATCGCGCGCACTTCACGAAGCGGGCACTGTGATTTGGCCTCGTTTTATCTTATATCTGTCAACAGCTGTGGGCAGCGTCCTTTAGAAGACCTTGCATCGATCGCGTAGTTAGTGAAGGAGGTACTCCATGACAGGCATGTCTATGTCGTTACTTTACAAAGTGTTATGCGGCAACTGAGGACAATAGACGCAGAAGGTGAGGAGGCAAATACGGAGGAAGACGTGCAGTATGGATTGCTGTACTCGACCACCCTTTTAAAGCGAAGCCTCCTTTTGCTAGTTCCCAGGGGTTTCGCGCGCCGTTGTCGTTGTCTATCTGGCTAGATCGTCTCAGTCGGGGGTCCTTTCGCCGCTAGCGTGCAATCCACTATCTCGTGAGCACTCTGCTAGCTCACGATCAATATAGAAATTTCACGCAGAAAGAAAAAGAAAGAAGGAATGCCCATGCCACCCCCGCGGCCATTCGATCGCAATCAAATCTGCCGAACAATTTTACACACGCACACTGAAGCGAGAACTCACACACAGGACGCTGTGTATTGCTTCAGTCTTTTCATCTGTTATCTTTGCGTAAGAACCCTAGTATGCTTAACCAACTAGACCACTGCAGAACTTTCCTTGATCAGAATTCTAGTTTCCGTGAGACAAAAATTGTGGTTGGAAGGCTATGTTTAGTGCAGTTTTGTTTGGTGGCCCCCGCAAGGGAGGGGGGGGGGGGGGTTGTATAATGGGCATTTCTTTAAAGCTTACCCTGAAGCTTACAAGCAACATATCACTAAGAATTGCGAAGACTGACAAGCAACACATTGCTTTTAGATCACAATGACTTTTTCAGCTGTTGCTAATCTTGCCTGCCTCCCGCAACTTGTATGAATAAGCTTGCTCCATTCAGGTGCCCCTCTTGCGCCTTTTCAGCATCAGAAGGCTTCCGAGAAGGAAATCGAAGATTTACGAGCAAATATTTTCGCCAAGAAAATTTATTTTGTATAAAGGTAAGCGCAAAATTTGAAAAATTCGTAAAAATAGCTCAAATTCCCAAACTTTACGAAAAATTCGGCTGTAGTTGGCAGGTATCTCCTAAGAGGAAGCTTTAGCTTGGGGGCTGTTATCTAAACACATGGAAACGGAGACATCGTTTTTCGCAGCGACAACTGCACCGAGTTTGATGAGGCTTGTTGCATTTAAAATAAAAAGTTACACTCTAGTTACTGAATGCAGCAATTCCTTTATTTAGGCGGTTCATTGCATACAAAGTTGGCTGAAGCTCGCAAACTAATAACACGTCTAAAGTGGATAGAACTGAGTATTATGCACCGCTCTGAAATATAACGCTTATGTTAGTGAGTGTGAGTGAAACAACTTTATTGAGACTAGCGGATTGAGGCCTGGGCCTAGGGCACGCCAGGGGCGGTAGAGAGAACCTGTCTCCCGGCCACCTCTGGAGCTCGCTGGGTGGCCCATAGTTGATCTTGCAGATCTGAGCTGATCGGCGCGGCTTTCCACCCTGCCTCAAGCTGTTCTGGAAAGACTGAATTTTTATATGTGAGCAAGACTTTAGCAAACTCCTCGTTAACGTTGTAACAAATTCGCACAAGCTGCAAATTGATATATCAAAGTTGTTCCCTTTATATTATCTATTCGGTGAAATTTACAGGACTGCGATATCCGTTTTTGGTGCATTGTGACACTTGTACATGTTTATCTTCCTTCGGTGACCGCTTTCACCGACTAACAAATGGTAAACGTTATCGCGCAGCATAAGACGCCCCTACAGGGTTTAGAACTTACGCGAATGTCATCGTTGATTCTACGTGTTGTGCATGTCCTCGTCGAACCTTGTATAATCAGATTGCATGCGCGACACGAATTGTGTAGTAGGTTCTGGAAACCACGCGGGCACCAGCGATTACACTGGACGTTCGACGAGTGATCTATAAAAGCCGACGAGCTTGACCCGCTGATCAGATTTCGACCATCGCCGACTGTGCTCGCCGCTATCATTGTCCCGTCGAGTGTCACTTGCCATTGTGGGCACAAGTTCGCCCAATAAAACGTTAGTTTCGTCATTCACGGCTTTGCTACTGTGTTCTTGATGGTCACTACAAAGTGAGAATATTTATTTACGGATTTGCAAACTTCGTGCTTCTGTTTTTTTTAAAGCTTACCAATTTTTACGTTATGGGGTGTTGCGTGCCAAAACCACCATTTGATTATGAGGCACGCCGTAGTGGGACTCCGGATTAAATTGAACCACCTGGGGTTCTTTAACGTGCACCTAAATCTAAGTACACGGGTCCTTTCTACATTTCGCCCCCATCGGAACGCGGCCGCCGTGGCCGGGATTCGATCCCGCGACCTCGTGCTCAGCAGCCCAACACCATAACCACTGAACGACCACGGCGGGCTTTTACCAGTTTTTTTCCACCAATATATGTAAAACATTTGAGGGGATAAAATAACACTATGCTTGCTGCACTCACTACAACTTAAATTTCTGTCTCGAATACAACAAATTTGATTGGAATCGTTCCAGGGGTTGTCTCGTACAGGCATTCGTGCGTATTACATGTGCTTGAATATAGCTCGTATTACATGCCCCGAGATATAGTAGCTCGCTGGTAAGACACCATGCCCGTTTCGCAAGTTCCGCATTCTCCCTGCACTGTCTCTGTGGGGCAGACAGAGGCTAGCTTTCTCGCGGGTGTTTTCGAAACCACTTCTTGAGAAATGCGCGCGTGCCCTATCAGCTCGTGTCATTTTGAGTATGCGCGCGCGATGCAAAACCTCCATAGCGCAACTGCTTGAAACTAGACACACGTTTGCGGAACGTGATATGGGACCGATAAACGCGAGTGGAGATAGCTGATCCGCTTTCTGTGGAGAAAATGCCGCAATCTAGCGGTGGTGTTGGAGAGCACGCTACGGTGACTGTGATTTTACTCCCCCTTCTAAGTGAAAGTAGTGCCCTGGGCTTCGTTTTTATGTCTCCATACTAGAACCTGGTGTTCAACCGGGCACCCCAAGCCAGCTCGGAGCATATAGCTTCGCGTGGGCTACTAGCGACTGGTTACTGTCACAAGGCATACCGCTTCAACTGTTCTTGAGCACACAAAAGTCGAAAACAAAATGCGAAAAATGCATATTTATTCCTAAGAGAACTTGTCGGGCATACTCGCGGAAAATTGATCTTAAGTTTTACAAAATTTCTGCCCCGAGTGCCAAAAGGTTACTGCATTTCTATGAACTTTGTGATAATTAGAAGGTTCTTAAATAAACTCTACGTGATTAGGTGGAGCCTGAAGTTAGGCTAAGGCTTCACAAGAACATTTTTTGTTTAAGTTCTCATTTGCCGCGAGTATAAAGCACACAATAAAACAATGTCGCAGTTTCGCCCGAAAGGCGAAGTATCAATTGCGATAGCAAATTAGTAGATCTATTCGGAGTAGAGGTAGTAGTTTTATCGGCTGCATAAACTTGGACACATTCGCTTACTAACTGAATTGACGAGCGTAGTGTCAGCGCGCGCCAGCAAAAATGAATAGATCTCACTGAATGACCGCAGACAACGACTGTAAAAACGCTGGCAGCAAGCGCAACCGCCGCAGCGCGCGAAGGTTTGTGCGGTCTATTGCTGCAACGGAAACTGAGCGGCGAATGCACAGCGCATACAAAGGTCAGAGCCGTGTGGAGATAAGAGACGGTGCGGGCGACCGCCACAGCCGCGGGCAAAGTATGAGCGCACTTGTTGGCAGAGTAGAAGCTGCGTACCCCCCTCCCTCCCGCGCTGCCTTCCCGCTTTCTTGCTTTCGCGTGGGAGATTGAGAGGCAAGTTCCCCTTACGCCCGGTTGCAAGATACGCCTTTGGTGCCGGAGCACAGCGTCGCCCCGCTTCCCTCCCTTCCATACCCCCACGGCCTTTAGCGCGACGGTCGCGTTTGCTTTCCGCCGTGCGTTCGCTCTTCGTGATAGCGCGCGTCCCCCGCGCGGTTTCGCTCGCGAATACGGCGCGCGGCGATGATTTTATCGCCCTTGGACTTTATACGGAACCTCACGGCGACGCCGACGGCGACGCCGACGGCAGAAATCCGGTTGAAGTGTCCATATAATTGCTATCGCAATAAAACGACAAGAACACCAATGACGACGACACTGGTGGCATTCTCGGCCGATTTACTTAGGTGGTGGACCCAAGAACATAAATGGATGCAAAAACTCGCAGACACGACTCGTGATTTAATAAACGAGAATGCCAGCAGTCGAAGGGTATAATCTCCGTATCCTACAGAAGGGTAGGCATGTCGCTTGCGCAGTCACGGCTTTTCGTGACTGTGTGATGCACAGTAAAATTGTGCGATCAGGTACATCATATGCGTACAATACGTAAATGCACATATGACATAGCCAGCAGCCATGTCCATATATGTAAGTGTACAATCAAAGTATATATATATATATATATATATATATACAAAGACGAAGTGCCTGTCAGTCAGGCGCATCACCAGCGCTTTACGCACGGGGCCGGTTCTGACTGCTCGCAGGGTTCGACCTCTCACTCCTTACGTACCCTGTCAATAGACACCCTGACAATATATCTACCATTACTAAAAGCGTGGACACCTACAAAGTTATCTTGCGGGGCACGTTACTGCAAAAGTTCTTTAGAGCTACGGAGCTAGCTTGTGGTTACGTTTAGAAGTAAACATTGTTGTGGATTGGCTGGACCAAGCATGATTTGACAACAGTTTCTGTGGGCCCAGTGCCTTGTCCCTTTATTAATACAAAGCCAACCGGATGTTATTCTGGTTAACCTCCCTGCCTTCTGCTTTTCTCGTTCCCTCCTCCTTCTTCAAAACTTTCATCAAACTTTGTTGTAGCGCACTGTAAAACCACTTACTGCGTAACCATTTTGAGGTACCTTTGGGATAGAAAATAACGAGGCGCTTCCTAGTCGCAAGTAAGAGATAGTGTTCGAAACGCGAGGCAATAAAAAAAAAGAAGGCCCTTCAGTCTTTCGGTTAGCCAGCCAGCTGTTTGAACAATCCCGTATTTGCTCTCAAGTGACAAATAAAAGGGCTGTCTGTGGCTACGAGCATATGACGTGCGAGGATGTGTGGTAATCTTTTATGGTGCTGTTGGATCGTAAGGCTTACCGCGTACGATAGAGCTGTAGAATAATGGTTCTCACTTCGGTTCACATTTCACTCAGTAGAGCAAATTAAAACGCTTTAATTTGGTTCATATAAGTGCAAGCACGTTTCAAGGGGAAAAAAATGCGCGTGCCACGTCGTTCGTAGTAATGCTGGTAACGAATTCGTACGAAACGCGCCGCATAGGCGACAGCTAACATAACCAGATCTGCGCGTGTGACGTCCCTGATTCAATCACACAATTATCAGTATTGCTCATCAAGAATGGAGTCCTCTATACGTCCACCACCTTGAGCCAATACGAAGCCAACCGTAAGTCGTATAAGTTATCAATGTCAGTGCATATTACAGCAAGTTGAATACCAGCCTTAGCGTACAGGCACTGTACAGATAGTCGTAAGCGACTAACGCGTTTATATTCTGAAAAGAGAAAAACAAGCCTAGTGACATTTTAGATTTAGCACCTTTAGGCAATACTGCACACTTTCTGAAACACAGATGCGTTGTTCTTTTTTGCTTTTCTTGCGACGACTGATTAACGAGTGCGATTTTCTTCCAGAGTCGTTGGATTCCTTGGATAAGTTCAACATTGTGTTGCATTGGGCCAGTTAGTTCTATGACATGATGGCGCACTGCACTGCGAAGCAGTACTTTCGACACGGGCGGAAATAAGTAACATAGGTGCGTCTAATGTCTTAATTCTTTACGGCCGTGTCAAAAGTATTGCTTCGCATTGCAGTGTTCTATCATGTTGGATAAGTTGTTTGAACCAGGTTTAACTCCTCGGTTTAGAGGCCAAACATAACAGTGCTTTAAGACCTCTGCTTCTGCGCAATGAATGCTTTTTTTAGCTTCTTTTGCACTATTTAAATTGTGTAGCATTCTGATACCTGCACAGAAGAGGGTAATTTGTTGTTCATATGTTCATTAACTGGTTAATAAAGGAATGAAAGAAGGAAAATAAGAGGTGAAAGGCAGGGAGGTTAACCAGGTGAAGTATCCGGTTGGCTACTCTGCACAGGGGGATGGGGTAAGGGCAAAAAAGTTAAAACAAGATAAGATAAAAAATTATAAAAAAAGGAACACATCAGTAAGCACATTCTATAGTTTTTCAATACGTCCTGTTTATCGAAAAAAAAACAGACTAACACTTTAACGCACTTCGTAGCAACGTCGGCTGGGACCAGGGACCAACAATTCTGGCTTCCGTAAGGGGACGACTGTCAATCTTGCCGAGCGTGGTGCTGAAGACTTTTCTTTGTGCAATAAAATGACGACAATCACACAGAAGATGCACTATCGTCTCTTTGCACCCGCAAACTTCACAATCTGAACTTGTGGCCATTCCGATAAGGTAGGAGTACGCGTTGGTTAAAGCTACTCCAAGCTATAGGCAACAGATGAGAGTTACCCCCTTCGTGGTAAGCCATGTGGAAGGCGGAGCTTCAGATCAGGATCCAGGAAACAGAGGCGCTGGTTTTTAAGGTCTGTCGAATTCCATTGGGCTAACGTAAGCTCGTGAGCAAGCGCACGGAGCTTCCCAGCTGCGTCTGCTCTGGACATAGGGATAGCGACGCAATCGGTACTGGCATGTGAAGATCGTGCGAGTGCGTCTGCTTGCTCGTTTCCAAAGATGCCACAGTGACGTGGCAGCCATGGAAAGATGATGTCATGTCCTTTGTCAACTGCCTGATGGTAAATTTCGCGTGTGTCCGCGACAAGTCGTTCGTGGGGGCCACAGCGTAATGCGGAGAGCAAACTCTGGAGCGCGGCCTTGGAATCGCAGAAGATGAACTATTTCTGGTGCGCATGGGAGACGCGGCCGTGTGTTTCTTGGAGTGCGGTAGGGCGGGCCGCGAAAGCGCCGACCACCCCACGGGTTTTCCCGAGTGTCCCGTACTCGTGGAAAAGGTGGCCCGCCTCAGGGCGCGCACCACTCAGTGCGCTCACGCAGCTCTGCGTGCACTGGTGCACGCAGAGCTGTAAGTTCGACAGCCGTCGTCGATGTCAAGTGCGATGTGCGGAATTTTATCATTGTAGATTTTGCTGGGACAAGTACTGCAGCTGCTGAACTGGACTGCATGACCAACCCATCTTTGTAAACATGTAAGCGGTCACTGTGGACCTGATGTAGTAGCAATAATGGTGCCTGCTTCAATGCTGCTGACGGCATTTGTGCCTTCTTCTTGACGCCTGGAATGGTAAGGCATATTCGAGGTGAATGCGGACACCACAGTGGCAACGAAGGCCATGCTGCAGGGACGTAATTCGATGGTAGCGATGCTCCGTCTATAGTCAGGAGACGGCTAAAACTCGTATGCGGCCTAGTTCTTGGCCGGAAAGCAAGACGGTGAAAGGGCGTCGCTTGCGACATGTCGAATGTGCACTCTTAGTGTGTCGACTGCAATGTAAGTTGATATAGGGTGGTCACGTGCTATGGCAACTGTGGCTGCTGTGGATGCACACTGAGGGAGGCCGAGGCACGTCTGTAGGACTTGGACTTGCGTACTCTGGAGTTTGCGAAGGTCCGTTTTGCTGGTGCTTCCCAGCACGGGCAGTCTATATCTTAGGAAGCCCATAAATAATGCATGGTACAGCTGTAGCATCGATTGCACAGATGCGCCCCAAGACTTTTCACCGACAAATTTTACTACATGGGCTATTGCAGTCAACCACTTTTTCATTTATGAAATGTTTGGCGTCCAAGACAAATCGCGGTCGATGATGACTCCAAGGAAGCGGTGCTTTGTTTCGTAAGCAATTACTTGTCCATTTATGCCTATGTAATGAACAAGAAGAGCACAAGGACAAGGCCAGCCAGATGGTCAGTTCAATGCCTGCAGTGCAACCAGTGGGCCAGCTGGATTGCCAGTGCTTAGCACGAGTGTGAGCCGTTCGGGCAACCAGCTGTTCCTGCTCTGCGTCACCTGCCTTCTCGGTTACGAACAGACGCTACCATCTGAATTGTTCAGTACACCCCGTTACACGTATAACATATGGAATCATTGTTTTTCGTGTAAATGCGACTAATCGGCACTTTTCTGAGGATTATTCTAGGCCTTTCATACGCAAATAAGACGACGTTTGTGTGACCGCCTTCTGCAGTCTCGCTCGTATCTGTGGACGAGTCACACCGGACGCCCAGATACAGATATCATCTGCCTATAGATGGATATCTGGACCGTCCTTGGCAATGATCCACCAAGGCCTAGCAGTACTACGTTGAAGAGCGTGGGTCTTGACACTCCGCCTTGCGTAACACCTTTGCTAGGGACATGGTGGGATGTCCATTCCATCCTCTGTAAGTGCGAAGAAGGATCTATCCACCTAATAGCTGTGAATCCGGCGCAGTGCACGGCCACCAATACCCACATTGGTCAAAATATCAAGAATTGGTTGCTGCGCTACATTATCATACGCGCATTTCACATCAAGAAACATCGCCACCGTTAATCATTTCATGCTCTTTTGGGGTTGAATCCTCATCATCATCATCAGCCTATATTTATGTTCACTGCAGGTCAAAGACATCTCCCTGCGATCTCCAATTACCCCTGTCTTGCGCTACCTGATTCCAGCTTGCGCCTGCAAATTTCGTAACTTCATCACCCCACCTAGTTTTCTGCTGTCCTCGACTGCGCTTCCCTTCTCTTGGTATCCATTCTGTAACTCTAATGGTCCACCGGTTATCCATCCTACGCATTACATGGCCTGCCCAGCTCCATTTTTTCCGCTTAATGTCAACTAGAATATCGGCTATCCCCGTTTGTTCTCTGATCCACACTGCTCTCTTCCAGTCTCTTAACGTTAGGCCTAACATTTTTCTTTCCATCGCTCTTTGTGCGGTCCTTAACTTGTTCTCGAGCTTCTTTGTTAACCATCAAGTTTCTGCCCCTATGTTAGCACCAGTAAAATGCAGTGATTGTACACTTTTCTTTTCAGCGACATTGGTAAGCTCCCAGTCAGGATTTGGCGATATCTGCCGTATGCGCTCCAACCCAATTTTATTCGTCTGTAAATTTCCTTCTCGTAATCAGGGTCCCCTGTGAGTAATTGACCTAGATAAACGTACTCCTTTACAGACTCTAGAGGCTGACTGGCGATCCTGAACTCTTGTTTCCTTGCCAGGCTATTGAACATTATCATTGTCTTCTGCATATTAATCTTCAACCTCATTCTTACACTTTGTTGTTCAAGGTCCTCAATCATTTGCTCTAATTCGTCCCCATTATTCTGAATAGGACAATGTCATCTGCAAACCGAAGGTTGCTGAGATATTCGCCGTTGATCCTCACTCCTAAGCCTTCCCAGTCTAAGAGCTTGGATACTTCTTTTAAGCATGCAGTGAATATAGCATTAAAGAGATTGCGTCTCCTTGCCTGACCCCTTTCTTGATAAGTAACTTTCTTATTTTTCTTGTGGAGAACCAAGGTAGCTGTAGAATCCTTGTAGATATTTGCCAAGATGTTCACGTATTCCTCCTGTACTCCTTGATTACGCAATGCCTCTATGACTGCTGGTATCTCTGCTGAATCAAATGCCCTTTTCATAATCTATGAGATCTATATAGAGAGGTTAACTGTACTCCGCAGATTTGACGATTACCTGATTGATGACATGGATATGATCCATCGTAGAATATGGCCCCCCCCCCCTCCCCCTGAAGCCAACCTGTTCTCCTGGTTGACTGAAGTCGAGTGTTGCTCTGATTCTATTGGAAATTATCTTGGTGAATATTTTATACAATACAGAAAGCAATTGCTAATGGGTCTATAATTCTTCAGTTCTTTAACGCCTCCCTTTTTATGGATCAGTATAATGTTTGCATTCTTCCAGCTCTCTGGTACACTTGAAGTCGTGAGGCATTGCGTATAAAGGGCCGCAAGCGTTTCAAGCATGATATCTCATCCATATTTCATTAGCTCGGCTGTCATTCGACTGGTGTTGAATAGATGTTACCGAATCAAGCACGTTATCGACCGATGACCGACCGCGCCGGAAGCCCGCCATTGCATTCGGATACACCTCATCATGGTCTATAATTAGTACCATTCAAGAAGCGTCAACACCACCCTTTCCATTAGTTACCCAACGCAACTGGCAAGAACATTGGGACGGTACGATGCCAAGTCTGCATATTTAGAGCTCTTAAGTGCTGATCTGAGTTCGATCTTAAGTTAAGTTGATCTTAAGTTCGATCTGAGGGAGGCGAGGTGGACTCAAAAGAAAATCCACCGCCGTATCGATACGCTACAATCTCAGAAGTGGAAATCCTTTTGTGAGTCCTTGGATCCTCGTAAGCCTCTGTCCCACATATGGCGAACTGTGCGTGGCCTACAATGGTGTCCGCAACAGCACCACCCTTTCAAGTCTCTTGCCCTGCATCAAGGACGGCGTGAGATCGACGTTGCTGAAGACTTCTGCGCAAGAATTGCTGGCTTGCCATAACGACCTGTATCATTAGCACGTGATGTTGCGGCATCCCAGGATTCTCGCATGGATCTCATGTTCTCTATGGAGGAGCTATAAGCTGCGCTGGTGACCTGTAGGAAGTCATCATCGCCCGGGCCCGACGGAGTCACATACAAGGCACTTCGAAACCTTTGTCACAAAGCCCGCAGTGTACTCTTGGAGAGGTACAACGAATCCTGGCGCGAAGGATTGATTCCTTGTGAGTGGAAGGTCAGCTGGTAATTAAATGCTTCTAACATTGTCCTCCCTAACGCTAGCTTGGGGCTTTGAGGATTACGTCAGTAAGCAAATAAAATGTCGCAGTTACGCATGAAAGGCGAAGCATCGATTGCAATAGCAAATTAGTAGACAGCTATATGAACTGATAGTAGCTTTATCCACCGCATAAACTTGCAAACATTCGCTTACTAACTAAATGAACATGCACGGTGTCACGCGCGCACAGGAAAGCATTAACACATGTCCTTCGATGACCGCGGAAACTCTCTGTCAAAACGCTGGAGTGAGGAAGCGCGGTGGCAGCAGCGATATAATTGACCTTCGTGCTGTCTCTCGCTTCAACGCGAACTAAACTTCGAAAGCACAGCGCATACGAAGCTACCGGCATTCGGCCTGCTTTGCCAATATCGCAGATCATTTTGAAGATAAGGACTGCGCGGGCGTGAGCTTTGCTCACTTCGCAGATCGCTTTCAAGA
>NC_051164.1:17913015-18115515 GCF_013339745.2 Dermacentor silvarum | reverse complement strand
CCCTCCCTCCCGTCCCCCCACGGCATTTCGCGCCACGTAAGAAGTCGCGTTTGCTCTCTATATATGGTGATTGTAAAGGAGGAAAGAGACGCATCCCTTCAGGGAGCACGGCGCAGAACGTGCGTTTGCTCTCCGACGTGCGTTCGCTCCCCGTGAAAGCGCGCGTCCCTCGCGCCCTTTCACTCGCACATACGAGGTCCGAGAGCGGCGATGTTTTATTGCGATAGCAATTATATGGACACTCAAAAGCAGATTTCTGCCGTCGCCGTCGCCGTCGCCGTGAGGTTCCGTATGACGTCAATGGAGATGAAATCGTCGCCGCGCGCCGAACGCTGTATGTGCGAGTGAAAGGGCGCGAGGGACGCGCGCTTTCACGGGGAGTGAACGCACGGCGGAGAACAAACGCGCGTTCTGCGCTGTGCTCCCTTAAGGGCTGCAGAAGTAGGCGTCTCTTTCCTCCTCTACAATCACCATATATGTAGAGCAAACGTGCCTTCTTCCGACGCGCGAAAGGCCGTGGGGCAGGGGGGGGAGGGGGAGGGAAGGGAGGCGACGTTTAGCTGCGGCACCAAGTGCCTATTTATATCAGAGGCTCCGGCAACAGTCAGTAACGCCGCACGCATTTTGAGCGAACGCGGGCAAAACGCCGACGGCGTCGACAACACTTCTGCGTGTTGCCGGTGCGGCTGCATGTCCAAGTTTATACAGCTGACAAAGCTGCTATCATTACTCCGTATAGCTCTCTACAAATTTGCTATCGCAATTGATGCTTCGCCTTTCAGGTGAAACTGCGACAACTTTTCATCGCCGTTGACGTCATACGGAACCTCACGGCAACGGCGACGGTGACGCCGACGGCAGAAATCCACTTTGGAGTGTGCATATAATTGCTATCGCAATAAAAACACCGATAGAACACGCCTTTTATGTTAAGTCTTCTCAGACTGAAATATCGCAAGTACGAAACACAAACAGAAGATCGGCCCACGCAAGAGGCTGCGTTTCTGCCAGAAACCTCGCCTTCGTGCATAGCGTTCGCCGTCGTCTGCGTTTCCCTGTAAACATTAAGGTTATATAAGCTGCAGTTGCTGAGAAGCGCGAGAAGCAGTCAGGGATCTTTGAATGCTATCGGGTTCCACTCTTAAAGGCAAAGCTTAAGCGTCCTCCAAATCTCTTGTCCAATTTACGGCGATTTGCATTGGATCGAGAGTCGTGTCAGTTTTACGCGACATTTTGTTGACTAGTATAGATAAGGTTGTTCAGCGCAATTTGAATGGGCTGTCTCAAAAAGCGCTCCGATATGTGGATAAATAAATTGTTTTCTTGGATTTGAATATGTTTTTGTAGAACTAAGTCCATTTACTTAAGGTTTTGAAAGAATGTGGGCGGGGGCTGAATTTGACTTTTGAGCTTCCCAAAGAAGCTCAAGATTGCAGTTTTTAGATATACGGCTCAAATTCCCCTCTTGTCACGTGTGTTGTCCCAACAGACCACCTAGGTCCGGGAAGCCCCTCACGCATGCCGCTTTGACTTCGAAATTGATAAAAAATGTCATTATTTCCAGGTGCATGAAGTCGGCACACGGTAAGTCTTGTATTCGGACCCGTAAATAAATATTTGATTCCAAATTTTCACACTAACAGCAGCAGGGTACGATTCCTGTGTTATCGCTTCTGTGTGTGTAGGGCTTGTCGCAAAATTAAAACCAGCAGGCTGGGACTGTGCGCGTCCAAGCGAGACGAGCTGGATCGCAAATAGAATAGAACTGAGTTCTGGGGTTTCACGTGCCAAAACCACGATATGATTATGAGGCATGCCGTAGTGGTGGACCTCGGAATAATTTTGACCACCTGGGGATCTTTAACGTGCACCCAATGTACGGGACACTGGCGTTTTTGCATTTAGCCCCCATTGAATTGCGGCTGCCACGGCCGGGATTTGATCCCGCGACCTCGTGCTTAGCAGCGCAACAGGCGTCATAGCCGCTAAGCCACTACGGCTGGTAGACCACGAATAGGTCGCTATACCATTTGTGAATAAATTGCGTAAAACGTGCAAAAACGTTTGTGCGATGCGTAACGTGCGTTGTTTATTGTCTTCCATCGTCCGGAGTCAAAGTTTGCATTAGGCATACCGAAGATGCATCAAAATATAGCCGAAAAGAACATGTGCTGTCGGTTAAAAATAATACGCACTTGCACCTAAGTAGACATTGCCAGTCGTATGACTATAGTGTGGATGTTTAAAGAACTGTGGTATCTTTGGAAACGAGCAAGCGGACGCAGCCGCTCGATCTTCACATACCAGTACCGATTGCGTCGCTATCCCTATGTCCAGAACAGACGCAGCAAGAAAGCTCCGTGCGCTTGCTCGCGAGCTTACGTTAGCCCACTGGAATTCAACGGACTTTAAAAACCAGCGCCTCTGTTCCCTGGATCCTGATCTGAAGTTCCGCCTTCCACATGGCTTACCACGACGGGAGGTAACTCTCATTTGTCGCCTAAGACTTGGCGTAGCATTCACCAACGCGTACTCCTACCTGATGGGAATGGCCACAAGTCCAGATTGTGAAACTTGCGGGTGCAAAGAGACTATAGCACATCTTCTGTGTGATTGTCGTCGTTTTAGTGCACAAAGGAAAGTCCTCAGAACCACGCTCGACAAGATAGACAGCCGTCCCCTTACGGAAGCCAGAATTCTTGGTCCATGGTCCCAGCTGACGTCGGAACGAACTGCTTTAAAAGCGCTAGTACGCTTTTTGAAAGAAACAGGACTACATGAAAAACTATAGAATTGTGCGGACAGATGTGTTGTTTTTTTTGTTCTTTTTTGTTTTTTTTCTTCTTTTTAATCTTCTCTGGTTTTCTCATCTTTTCTGCCCTTACCCCATCCCCCCGTGCAGAGTAGCCAACCGGACACTTAACCTGGTTAACCTCTCTGCCTTTCGCCTCTTATTTTCCTTCCTTCCTCAAAGAAAATTGGTAGCAGTTTCACCCGAAAGGCGAAGCACCAATTGCGATAACAAATTAGTACAGAGCTATACGGAGTAAGGATAGTAGTTTTATCAATTGTATAAACTTGGACATGCAGCAGCACCAGCAACGCGCAGAAATCTTGTCGACGCCGTCGGCGTTTTGCCCGCGTTCGCACCGAACGCGCGCGGCGTTTTTATATAGATACGTATTTGGTGCCGCAGCTAAACGTCGCCTCCTCTCCCTCCCTCCCGTTCCCCCACAGCCTTTCGCGCGACGGAAAAAGTTGCGTTTGCTCTCTATATATGGAAAGGAGGAAAGAGACGCTTAATTCTGCAGCCCTTCAGGGAGCACGGCGCCGAACGCGCGTTTGCTCTCCGACGTGCGTTCGCTCCCCGTGAAAGCGCACGTCCATCGGCCCCTTTCACTCGCACATACATCGTCCGGAGCGCGGCGACGATTTCATCGCCATTGACGTCATACGGAACCTCACGGCGACGACGACGGCAACGCCGATGGCAGAAATCTGCTTTGGAGTGTCCATATAATTCATATCGCAATAATAAAGAAAAATTGTGCAAGAACACTCGACGACGATTGTCAATATAAGCGAAAAGCACGAACGAACGAACAAGCTCATGACGCGACAGTCCCTCCTCCTGGCCCCCCCACTCGCCCTTTACCACAGCTCCTCGATTGCTTATGAGCACGCACCCTCTACCTCGGCTCTTTTGTATCGCAAGTGAGACCACCAACCACTGCCAACCACGAAAGCCGTGCGAAAGAGTCAGGGAAAGATATTCGATCTTTAAAACAGAATATCCTGTTTAAGGACGATAGTCCAGTGACCCAAGAAATCATGGAGGCGTTCAGCATATACGAGTAAGTCGACCCATAGCCTCCTATATTTTTTAATGGTCGACCAATGTATAAGTCAGCCATCAATAACGCTGACAAAAATATTTCTTTAGTAACTTGTTTCGAAGCGTGCAGTTAATCTGATGTATCTTCATTTCTTTATTGCCTTATGATGTGTTGAGAGATTATGCCATATGTCTACACGTGCCCTCTATATTTGGTCATGTTTCTGATGATGCAATTTAAACGTTGGCGCCTGCGCCGTAATTAATTTTCTTCTGTCGTGAGAGCACTGCATCCTTGTGGTTCTTTTCTGTGTTCACGCTCCTTTTGCTCAACAAATTAGTAAGGCCCACTGAGCTTCATGCACACACTCTATGGACAGAACAGGAATTGGACTCGCTGGTGCGGTATTTGGCCACTACCGGCCCTCATGACTATTGCTGGCATGTACACATGTTAAACATCGAAGTTGTATATTTGGGACGTCTATGAGCGTCGACTGTTTAAAATTCTCCGACACTACAGTTGGTAAATAACTTGCGTCGAGCTGTGGTCGCGCATTACGGCAAGCGAATCATTCTTACACCGTAGTTTCTAACGGGGTCAGCAAGGCAGGATTTGCTGATTAGTTACAGAGAATACCCAAACCTTATCAGTCGAAGGCATTTGCTTTCCCGCTTAACTGCGGTTTGTCCAAGATGTGTAGCACTGGGTTTGGGGGGTGGTTTGTTTGTACAGAAGCACGCTCGTACATGTTCCAGACAAAATATCGTCCCCTGGCCTTTGCCTCCATTGTGAGTGGCGCCGTGGGGCAACGCCGTTGCTTGGCTTTACTTTTGCCAGAGACCGGCGGGGTGTTTCAGAGATAACGTATTCTTTCAGTAACAGTGAAATGCTTCTGAGCATCATGTGGTTTTGTGGTTGCTTCATTGAGGGGCACTGCTCAGCCGACAGAAAAATAAACAAAAATATAGTGATAATTGTGAATGGCATTTCAGGTTCACGTGTGATATGACAACGCAAGACCTGCAGTGCCTAAAGAACGGAAGTACGAGAACAATCTTCACACGCTGCAGCAGCTACAGCTAACTCCAGCGAGACCCCTCCGAGTGCTACACAACATGCAGCGTTATGTGCATACATGTCTTGAAGCTGGTGGTGGACATTTTCAGCATCTCCTGTAGTGATCACTGCACTACAGTAAGTAAAACTTCAAACTTTAAGACCCACATTTGCACTGCACAATTACTTCGGGACACGCAATGTATATAGATGGCTTGCACTGACGTCACCCTAGGCGCCATGTTTGTGACCCAGCACGGTGAAAAGCTGCGTCCGTGACGTCACGTGCAAGCTATCCATACAGGTGACGCTGAAACAGCATATATGCCCCACCCTCACTAATCAGCATTCGAAAACAAAACCCTTTCTTCGACAGAGATAGCTAAGGGATGCTCACGTATTGAGGACCCATTTGTTGAAATTAGTGCGTGTATCGTGTGCTTCTTCAACCCGTGTTTTGTCTGCTATATTCTTTGCAAAATGCATAAGTATGCGTAGCTTGTTGACTTTTATTTATTGTGTTTGTCTCCGCGTACTGTAAACCTTTTCTGGGCTGTACAGGGTGGAGAATACAAACGGACCCCAAAACATTGACTTGAGCATAAATGATTATTCGTGAATACAAACAGCTTGTTAAGAAAGCACGAGACTTATTTACATACTAAACTCAGTCAAACAACATTTGCAAGTTTCTCTCGAAAGAGTCAACAGAATAAGCATTTGCAAATCCCTCTGAGCCAAGTTTATTCCAACCGGCAATCGTTTTCAGCAAAAAAGAATGCAATGAACATTGAACTAACGTTTTTCGTGCGATCGCTCAAACACGTGGAATACTTATCAGGATTTCAGGCCAGTGAAAACTTAGCCAAACTATTCGTCGACCAAGCTATTCAGCTTTAATTGGCTGGTGGGCTGCTCAAAAATTTGAACACATCTCTGATGCACGCTGCCACTGAATTTATCGGTGTTTTCGTAACTGTGACGCAAGTTGGCTGACCAAAAAGTCGCAGTTTAGCCCGAAAGCCGAAGCATCGATTGCGACAGCAAATTAGTAGACAGCTATATGAAGTAAGTATAGTAGTTTTGTCGGTCGTATAAACGTGTATACATTCGCTGACTAATTAAATTGACAAGCGCAGTGTCACGCGCGCACAGGTAAACATGAACACATCTCGCTAGATGACCGCGGAAAGTCGCTGTCAAAACGCTGGAGTGAGCAAGCGCACATCGCCGATCGCTTTGAAGACCAGGACAACGCGGGCGCGCACTTTGCTCACGTCGCAGATAGCTTTCAAGATACGGCGGCTGTTCGGCCGCGCCGTAAACCGCAGCCACAGGAGTAGAACGCCGCCCTCCCTTATCTCGCCTACCTCCTCCCACCCCCCGTGCATCGAGCGCGACGGAAGAGGGTGCGCTTCCGCGCTGCCTTTCTTAAAGCCCCTTCCTCCCTTGCGCGCGCGAGATTGAGCCGATATCGTCGGCTGACCATCGCAAGCTTTCCCTCGCAAATGTATACAGCGTACGGCGCGCGGCGACGATCTTATCGTGCTTGGACTTTATACGGAACATCACGGTGAGGGCGACGACGACGGCAGAAATGCGCTTGGAGTGTCCATATAATTGCTATAGCAATAAAACAGCGCCAATGGCAGCATTAAAGATGCCGCATTATTTACAGTTGCGTCGTGTCAGACCACCGCTTCTACCAGCTGCATTAGATCGGTACCTACACAGTAAACATTTGTGCATGCTCAACGGTGCTAAAAAATTGGGAGGACGCTTAAGCTTCGCTTTTAAGAATGGAACGCGATAGCATTTAACGTTCCCTGACTGTTTCTCACGCTTCCCGACAACTGCAGCTTAAGCAACCGTAATGGTTACCGGGAAACACTGGCGGCGAAGGCTATGCACGAAGGCGAACTTTCTGGTAGAAACGCGGCCTCTTGCGTGGGGCGATTCCGGAGATATTGCAAAGCCGCGCCAAAAAATTGCATAATTTTCAGGTTTCCGCTTTGTTTCGTACTTTTAATATTTAAGTCTGAGAAGATTTAACGTAAAAGGCATGCGCTGTGGGTGTTTTGTTTCATGACATTTGTTTGTGGGCTGTCATTCTCAAAATTCCGAAGAATAGCTTTCCCAAGATTGCAAGACAAGGTACGAGCAACATTATTGATAGAATGGTGTGGCATACCTAAATATTTGGAGGGGCTGCGTGGTTGGGGATGATTTTCTCGGCCGCTGGCGCCAAAGCCGACGCCGACGCCGGCACCGACGCCGGATTTTCTGCGACACCGGGCCCTTAACGCTATCGCCTTAAAGGGCGTTTTAGATGCGAAGCAGCTTATGGTCGGGACTATGTCACTCCCTCCCTCCGCCGTACGGCGTCCACACCCGCACTGCGCATGCGCATCCTCCTCCCCCTCTCCTCTCGGCATTCCTCCTCTCCTCTCCGACGCTCCTCTCCTCCGGATTGCGCTGCAGAAGATAGCGTCAACTTTTCCCTTTCCACACGAACCACTTACACCTCCGGATTGCGCGACGAATGGCAACACCTGCGGCTCCGCGCGCGATAATGCGAAGCAGCTTAGGTTAGAGGCGCGACGGTAGGCGCTGCATACTCCGCTGGTGGGTCGCCACAACGCGCAGAACTGTTGTCGACGCCGTCGGCGTTTTATCCGCGTTTGCACCGAACGCGCGTGGCGTTGGTGACTGTTGCCGGTGCCTCTGGGGGCGGCTCGGAGGTTTTCGACGAGATCAGCCATTACTCGTCGAGCAGCGTCGGAAATCTTACCTACGCAACGCCGCGATGAGTGCCACGGACAGCGCCAGCGTCAACGCCACTGTCAGCGCCGTGGTCGACCCCATGGCTGCTTCGCATACTACTCAGGGTTCCCCTACGGGAAGATGGTGTAATTTTTTTCGTCTTAACACTCTGCATTGCACCTATTGTAGCACCTATGTATACTAACAGCCCCACATATTAAGCGTGTGTGTGAGAATATCACCACCCTGGTGTTGAGCGTGAACTCTGCCGCGGATGCTGCATTTATATGGTGCCGGGCTGTTCCTCTACTCCAGTGTCATGTGCTGCTTAATCTCAGCGTATCTCAGCGACTCCTCCCTAGAGAGGGCACTTGGAGAACGGGATATTTTGCTTATCTTTATTTCAGCAGCTTTCGCGGCGGGGGCCAGTGAGGGAGCGAAACGGCCTGGAGACCATAGGGATGTGTGTCCGCTTGATTTAGTTCTGCAGCAGCTGAAGCAAATCAATATGTGCCACCGATATGCGCCCGACCGCTCAGAAGGGCTTTTAGGGGCGAAGCACCGTAGGGCCGAGCCTTGTCCCCCCCTCCGTCGTCGTCGTCCGTAGCTCTGGAGCGCGTGCCAAGCACGAGCACGAGCGCAACCCGAGGGCCGCCAACGAGTCAGCTGCGGAAGAAGATGATGACGACTAGAGCCAATGCTGATGATGATAGTTTTCTGTGCACAGGCGATTTCGCCTAGCCATACACGATTTCGCCTAGACATATAAAGCCTCGCTGTAAAAGGTATCAAATTGTAGTTTTCGACGAAGCAAGAAGCGAAAATTAGTCACACAGCTTGACAAATAGAAAGCTGGTCAATAAAGATGCTGTGCGTGTGTGAAACTTGGTGTCGTTGTCACCTTTTGTGACGGGTGAAAGATGAAAGACGTGTCAACCAAAACCCACGTGAATGAAGACAAGGTCGACGTAAATGCGCGCGAAAATCGAATAAAGATATTCGACATGAATAAAGGAAATAGCGTGTGCAAATAAATAGTGGCACGCCTGAAAATGGAACGAAAGAACAATGCAAATAATACAGAAAATATATATAATGCAGTTGTGCAACTTTGCATCATGTTTATTGTCCCAATTTTTGTACGTATAGACACATATACCATGTACGTGTAACATGCGTTTTTTTTGCGTCAGCTTTACCTTGAAACGCCAGTGCTCGCATGCAACCACAGGCGCATGGGCACCTGTTTCGATGATACTTTCACTGAACGACGGAGTCAGCCATTCCGAAGCAAGACTGGAATTTAAGAAAGGTTGGACTGAAGCCAGACGTACCTGAAAATGACACGTTGGGTGGCGGACAATAAGTTCCTGCATGATGTTGAGGTAAAAGCTTTCATTTGATATTTCGGCCCTCGCACATGCATTGCGGCAAATTCTCTCTCTCTCTCCGAACAAAAAAGAGAGAGAGAGAGAGGGCTACAGAAGATTATGCAGTGGAAAGCACCACACAAGTTTTTCACAACTGGGGACTTTTTAACGCTCCCCCGAACCTTCGGTACACAGGCACGTATTTTACGTTTCACCACCATCGGATGCGGTTGTTGCGGCCGGAAGTCGAAGTAGTGAACCGGTGTTCAGCAGCAGGGGGCCATAGCCACCCAGATACAGCGGCGGAGTGTGCAGGCGATATTTACAGTACACGATTGTGACCAGCAAGGTCGTCCAAGGAGATTTGTTTACATCAATTTACCTGTTACGCTCCCCGAAGGACAGCTGGTGGACGCGCATGAGTAATACACTTAGACTCAACCTTGCGCACCTGAGAATATTGTTGGCCTGAGCGGTGTGTCGTCGTCCATTCTGTCCTTTTCCGAACCATTTCTTACTATGTTACGCACAAGGCATTTCGTGAGACGAATAATTTGCTGTCACCAAGCCGAAACACTGATAAAAAAATGTAAATTCTTAAAGAGTACTGACTATTACGATGTGGAAGTAACAATAAATA
This sequence comes from Dermacentor silvarum, assembly GCF_013339745.2. Taxonomy (NCBI): domain Eukaryota; kingdom Metazoa; phylum Arthropoda; class Arachnida; order Ixodida; family Ixodidae; genus Dermacentor; species Dermacentor silvarum. The sequence continues at coordinate 18,105,847 of NC_051164.1, read as the reverse complement.
TAGAGTGCAGTGGCGTGTAAAGCGGTCACAGGACGTGAAATGGCGCTACATGCATATTTGTAGTGAGGCTCAAACGAAGCAACAAGATAATGCGCGGATGATGCGTGTTGCGTCGTTTGTACTTCGTTGCAACTAAGCTACAAAACTTCACGCCCATGATTAACTGGTCTTTCACGTAAACCTTCATACACATAATGCGACTCTAGTGTGTCTGCGCGCTAATATGCACACTGTTGTTGTTCCACTTTCTTTTTCTCGTCTTAATGTCATGTGCATGAGTTACATCGTGTTTGGCATGATGTGAACCTTGATGTAGGTGTCGGGCTTTAGAAAAGCAGAACGCGACAAGAACGGCCAGATAACTTTTTAGGTTGCGCCATATTGCTAGGCTGATTAATTAAACGGCTGGTTTCATAAGGTACAAAATGACTACTTGGTTCAACATGAAGTTGGAGTGAAGCACTACGGTTACCTTCTCGAGAAGGAACTGAGACAGAGCGCTACCTCGCGTTCATGTCGTGTCCCCCGTTCACTGCTGTGTACAAAGAAAGCATGGATCACGGCCAACTCGCCAAAGCCCACACGATCGAGAGTTCTCGTCTCCTTGCATGCGCATTTACTACGCTGCAATAAGTAGTTTAACAGTGACAAAGCATAGAACACGGAATCCTGACACCTCCTCTTTGTCATCTATAGAGGAGATGTTACTAAGATACTAAAAAAATATATGCAGATCCTCTGCCGGTTTTAAAATCCATGTGAAGCGAAACTTCCGTTAAGCGGGTGATCAAATGCTACAAATTTCCCCATTGCATTCCTACGTCTTTCCCGTACACGTAACGGGCGCACGCGCAATTGGTATTGCGCACCTGTGCCACGTCACGTGACTCGCGGCGATAACCATAAAGAGCTAGTTGTCATTGGTACGTCAAAAGCTCACGTTCGATAGTGGCTAAATGGGTTAGACCATCTCGGTCGGCTCTGCCGTGGGACAGTGGCTCGGTTCTACCCTCGGGCACCTATTGCAATTGGTTTTTCTGGGTATGAGTTATTCGGCAAGACCGCACCACCACTCCAGCCGCCACGGTCGGGAATGTCCGGGAAGGTTTGCAAAAAACGTTTTGCTTTAACATTTACCATCTATCCCAAATTGCAACCACGCTAAAAAGCTCACAGCGCTTGTGATGTAGCTTTGTGTTTCTTCTTGTCCCTGTCTCAGTCGCGCTGCCTTTTTTTTTATCAGAATTTGAACCAACTCGCAAAGTTAAATGTTTGCTGCTCATACCAAATAAGTTTTATTTTAATACAGGCGTTGTAACCACGACACGTGTTTCATCAGCTCTGGTGCACTCAAGAAGGTGCGTGCACTCAAGACAGCCCAACCAACCCCTTCAAGTGCCGTCTCATTTGCTCGGCGGCGCACACATTCAGTGCTCGCTTGACGGATCTTCTTATCTCAGACACGTCCGGCACGAGCCGCTGCCGAGACTAGAGATCTACGCAAGATGAAGCGGAAATGCTCCTGGAAAACGTCAAGCGCGAAAGAGAGGCAGATGGTGGACAGACTTGTAAAGAGAGTTAAAGGGCAAAACGAAATGGAGAAATACTTCAATTCCGGGCGGTGTTACATGGCGTCGAGTGTTCTTAGGGAAACGCGAGAGAGGAGGTTCGCTGCAGTACACGCCTGATACGTAGCTCGTTTTGACGGTGAGAGTACGTCGTGTCGCTGTATTGGTTCAATGCTCACGCATTACCGCCGACAGTCATGGGGCTCTGCAGCAATCCCTTCTTAATGTGGCAGTGTCCGCAGTTAGGACCTGCTGCTCTTGCAGTAAACGAGTTTATAGCGTAACCGCAGAAATGGCTGACGTCTCCTGTTCTTTTTCGGCATGTCAGCTAATCAAATTGGTCGCGACTTGTACCCTGAGGAACAATGTCCCGTTGTGGAAACGTTGGCGCTAGGCTCAGGCCTAATGCCTTCGAGAAGTAATAACTATTTTGCAGTAATAGTTTTGCTCATGTGCCCGAATTCGAGGTTTTATATGAGCTGCAAGAGCTGCAAAGCCGTAACTAGGAAGAAATTATTGGAATGCGGAAAACGCACGTGACATAATTGATACTGGGGATATACGCAGAGTACAGAAAACATTTGTTTGAGAAACATAGATTGTTTATGCGAGGAACTGTCATGTCCACAGCAGTTCCAAACAGCTTTACCTTATTATAGGCGAATAAAATTCGAAAAGGCCAATTTGTAGGGGAGAGTCATTCATGAAGCTAAAAAACATTTTCGAGCAGTCCCACACTCGTGTGGTAATACGCGTCGCATGGGATTTGAACTGCTAATAATACGTCATAACCCTTTCCATAAAATCAAAGCCAACCCTTTGATGGACGCAATAGATATCAGATAATTTTGTGTTTGAAGCCTTACTAGTGCGTTCCTTATCAGGTGTTGTTCAAGGAAAGGTAAATCTGCAAGCAGACAAGTCGTTTACATGGGACACAGTAAGGGGCGCGTAAGTGTTCCATGGTTCATTTTTATCAACGAGGGCATTTAACGGCCTCGTGGCCCGCTTCTATCTCCTCATGGCTACCTCTAAAATAATCTCAAGGAGTCTGTGTACACTAGTACACTATACAAGCAGCATGTGCATGTTTTGCATGTTTTCGTTGTGTTCACTGAGCACGCTTTATACCAGCATCGTCTTTCAGGGCTTCCCATCATTGACAATTGTCAGAAAACACGTGATCCTTCGAAAGCCTCAAAGGCTACGCGTTTATCATATATAGCACTACGGTGTGTGCCTGAGACTAATATATTATTACTAGGTGTGGCCTGTAGGTACGGCAAATTCAGGTGCCTCAGATGTACGCAGAGAAACATGTCTTTAATTATTTTCGTTCAAGAAATGCGGGGAGAAATAGGCTATGGCTTTTTGTGTGTGTGTGTGTGCGTGTGTGTGCGTGTGTGTGCGTGTGTGTCAACCAAAACCAGCGCGCGCGTGTGCGTGTGTGTTATCCACTTATGATTGTGGTGACATGAGGAAAGACGAAAGGAACACCGAAATATCATGAAAATTAAGATAAAATAAACAATCGCTGCAACCGTACTGCCTCGTTGACGATATGAAATTAAACGCAAAATTCTTTTAGCGAGATTCATAAATATCGCTGCCCAGAAATTTTCAATCGTATAGTTGTTAGATTTTACTGTTACCATGCATACAGTGCAAGTGCAACGAAAAGTGAGACCGGTTGCCCGCCTGTCTATGAAAGAGTTTTTCCATATTTGAAGTTCTTCCACTAAGACAGCCAAATGCGCCAGTCACACGCGGACTTTCGATCTTGATCGAGCCCAATTGCATTCCAATTTCTCAACTCTCGACCGTTATTGATGCTTGTTAGACCGCTATTATCAGCTCATTGAAAGGTGCCAATCGCGATCGAGGAGTTTGATTCCAAGCGAGCTCGATAGCGATGGAAGGTGCACCGGGTGACTGGTGCACACGTGCTTTCACTGTAAACAAACGCCGTTATCGTCACGTTAACGGTTATATAAAATGTGTCGTCCCTGATATGAAGCTTTATTTTAATATTTGTTGGCCGAGCTGGTGTTTGAAGAAGGACATGTTTTAGAGCGAGAGCTCTACTACGCCATGTCTCGCAAGGTCATTCATCGCGTCGCAATGACCTTGAGCCACCGGAGCGCAAGTGGAGCAGGTGTGACGTCACGCCACGTGATCCGCTGTGGAGAGGCGTCGCAGCTGCGCTCACTCGGAGCCTCGTCGCCGTGGTACCACGTGACTAGGCGAGGGTTTAAGGCGGCGGTCCCACTCCGGCGGCACGAGCCCCCGTTCTCAGTAATTTTGGAGCAACCGTGGCGGCTCTTCTACTTAAGATATGAAGTTGTCGTATAAATCATAAAAAGCTTAATTCTTGTAGATTCCAACTATATATAATATAAAGAAATTGATTGGTGTGATTTAGAAATAAATGTTCAAGAACAAGCATGTGATACATGGTTTTTGCGAACTGTGTCTCAGTTGTGACCATATTTAGAAGAAACTACCGCACTTACTGCATTGCGGCTTGCTCTGTAGCTTTAGGACATATTTATCTAGTTCCAAGACGTAGCAAATTAATTATTAATTTTTACTTTTTGGATAATTTGCTTGTGAAAATTGCCAAATATTGCAATCTTCTGTTGTAAACAGCCCGGCAACTACATGCTCAAGGAAGCTAAATTTTGGATAAAGTAGAGTTCAAGGAATTTCCATTTAGGACACAAAATTTCATTCATGTAACTTTATTAGTTTTAAAGCACAGCTTCGCAGCTTTATTACCTTCCCGCAAAACTGAGCAAAGGTAAAACCAGAATTTTAAATATTGCTTATTTTCGGCCTCATTATTAGGAAAACTAATAAAGTTACACGAATGAAATTTTGTGTCCTAAATGGAAATTCTTTCAGCTCTACTTTATCCAAAATTTAGCTTCCTTGAGCGTGTAGTTGCCGAGCTGTTTACAACAGAAGATTGCAATATTTGGCAATTTTCAAAAGCAAATTATCCAAAAAGTAAAAATTAATAATTAATTTGCTACGTCTAGGAACTAGATAAATATGTCCTAAAGCTACAGAGCAAGCCGCAATGCAGTAAGTGCGGTAGTTTCTTCTAAATATGGTCACAACAACAGTTCGCAAAAACCATGTATCTCATGCTTGTTCTTGAGCATTTATTTCTAAATCACATTAATCAATTTCCTTATATTATATATAGTTGGAATCTATAAGAATTAAGCTTTTTATGGTATATACCACAACTTTATATCCTAAGTAAAAGAGCCGCCACGGTTACTCCAAAAGTACTGAAAACGGGGGGCTCGTGCCGCCGGAGTGGGACCACCGCCTTAATAGAGAGTTTTAGCTTGTCCGGTAATCGGGTAAACGCGAGCGGGCCGGGCGTTGGGGCGGTTTGCCGGAACCGTAAACGTGAGCGGCCTGCATGGTGCTACCACCTGGTGGCGCAGAAATCAAACAGACAAAAAACAGCTAATATTGCAGTAACCATGTGTATTCTACTTCTCTGCTGGTGTAAATGTTCGGCGGCAACACGATTACGCCACTGTCGAACATTTACACCAGCAGCGAAGTAGAATACACTTGGTTACTGCAATATAGGCTGTTTTTGTCTGTTTGATTTCTGCGCCACCAGGTGGTAGCACCATGCAGGCCGCTCACGTTTACGGTTCCGGCAAACCGCCCCAACGCCCGGCCAGCTCGCGTTTACCCGATTACCGGACAAGCTAAAACTCTCTAATGACTGCTTCGCCGGCGCTTGGTCGCTCACTCTCGCCACGGATGGCGCGCCGGCTGGGCCATCTGGGTGTGCGCTTCAGCGCAAGCGACAGGCTGAATCCAGTCATCCAGTAGATATAGCTATCTCAAGCAAGGGCAAAGTTGGCTGTTGAAACACCGGAGCAAAGTGTGGCCAGATTATCACGTTATAGAGAAGCTTAGCAAGCGCGGAACCGTGCAATAATGAAACCCTATGTGCGTAGTCTTTGCACAAGCAAGCCAAAAAGACCTTTCGCTTGTGATTACTAGGTTTGCAAGATTTAAACCTCAGCCTTTTTCTTCGCTACTAATTAATACACGCACAAAAGGAAGAAACATAGACGACGGTATGGGCGGCACTTTCCATTCTTTTACCTCGTCTTTAACAGCGGTATCCTTATGAAACCATTCTTGCGTTCTATGCATATTTGAATAGATGGCTCCAAAATATAAGTTTGAGTTTTGTTCTCACGAGAACCAATGTAGCTACGAATCTCGAATTTTGGAATTTTCTTGTTTGCTTTTTCCCGTCACGTCAGCTTGCAGACAAAGAAGGAGGAAAAAATGTGTGCACATAAAACGCGAATGTTGCAGTCTATGTCGAACGAACATTTCGTGAAGCGGTTAATTAAATGCTATACGACCTCGTGCAAAGGGTAACGTCATGCAATACTTACGTTTGCGGAACGCGCAGGTCCCAACTTTACTGTCATGAAATTATGTTCGCGCCCCACAGCGTCCGCAAGTGGCCGAGATGCAAGTACCAATTGATGCGCATGCACGTTGTGAGACGTCGACGCGTCGAAGCCGCGAGGACGATCGAAGGCGTTGCTTGATGCTCGTCGAGGTAACAGCGCTGAGAAGTAGTGTGTACGCGTAGGTAGGTATACGACACCAAATTATGAAAATAGAATGAGGGCTCTTATTTTCCTTGTATAGCACAATGGTTCAACCCCATTTTGGAGTATTGGTCAGTCATGGGCACATGCTTCAGTCGCACATACCTAGTGTCACGTACGCAATCTCCCAAGAATGGGGGAAGCCAAATGTAACAATGTAAAAAAAAAAAAAAAAGCCACTGAATAGCACGTGCCAATCCGGTAAGATGTCCGTGTGCTTTAGATATACCTATGAGCTGGCATTATGTCTATAGATATCATGGCGTGATTTATTGTTTGATTACGCAGTGTATAGAGATGCGCTCAGCGGTACCTATTTGTCGGTCAAAATTTTGTAGGGCATAGGCGGGAGCATCGAGGAAAGATGCACGTTCGAAACCTGCCATTTGAAGATTCCTGCGGTGCAATCGTCGGTGCCTTACCTTGCGCTTCTTAGGAGCATGTATTTTTTCAGTCCTATTTTGAATTGCTTGTATTTCACCTCTTGTTCTCTATCTTTGATGATTGTTGCACCCCACTCCTGCTGTAATCATTTTAGTGTTGCAATATAAATAAATAAATAAATAAATAAATAAATAAATAAATAAATAAATAAATAAATAAATAAATAAATAAATAAATAAATAAATAAATAAATAAATAAAGTCGCAGTTTCGCCGAACGCCGAAGCATCGATTGTGATAGCAAATTAGGAGATAGCCATACAAAGAAAGGATGGTAGTTATATGGGCCGCATAAACTTGTAAACATTCGCTTACTATATATAAATTAGCAAGCATGGGGTCACGCGCGAGCAAGCAAACATGAACATATCTCCCTCGACGACCGCGCAAGCTCGCTGTCAAAACGCTGGAGGGAGGAAGCGCGGCTGCAGCAGCGAGCGAATTGACCTTCGTGCTGCCTGTCGCTTCAACGCGAATTAAGCGGCGAGAATAGCACACACGAAGCTATCAGCACTCGGCGCACTGAGTCCTCATCTAAAATCGCTTTCAAAATAGGGCCCGCGCGGCCACGCCATACGCAGGGGCCACTGGAGTAGAACCCCCTCCCCCCGCCTTTCCGCCCGGTGTCTTGCGCGCAATGGAAGACTCCACACTTTCCTCCCTTGTGCGCGCGAGATCGAGCCACCATCGTCGACTCGCCCTCGTACGCTTTCACTCGCACATACAGAATACGGCGAGCGACGACGATGTTATAGCACTTGGACTTTAGACGGAACATGACGGCGACGGCGAAAATATGCCTACAGTGTCTATATAATTGCTATCGCAATAAAAAATACCAGCTTAGCCACTACGCGTAAGGTCGGAGAGTTAGGCAAGTAAACACTTGCGTTAAAAGGTACAGCAGAAGAAACTGCGCTAAGGTTAAACGTTTAGTTCCTTTCCACTTGTACAATAGGAAAAGTTGAAGCGAATATTTTTGGGACCAGGAAATGCTTGTGATACGGGCAGTGCAGATTACTTGCGCGTGCTACTCATTGTCTTACATGGGCATCCTGCAGTAGCGCATTCTTTCCAAAAAGCTCACGCTATATGTGTGTCCTGCAGTGGACATAAATATAGGCTGATGATGATGATGATGATTATATGTGTGTCTGTTTGTTTTTTCGATGCCGTTATCATCACGGCGATGACGCAGTTGCGTCGACTCAACGTTGCCGAGGCTACCGCACTCCTGGAAGATTGCAGATGTTGGCAGCGGAAGGTGGTCGCCTTGTTTACACCGATTTATCCTTCAATTTCACCCACTTAAATGCGCACGTGCTGTACCTGTGATTCCACTTTGCTCGTGCATCAGATTCAGAAGCCGCTCTTCTTCGTCTCAGGCTCTCCTAGATTAGGCAGAACATTGTAAACACCGAACAGGGAAGCACGCCAAAACAAGAAAGAAGACTAAATGTTATCGGGAGTGCGTCATCGCCGAAACGGATATCTGAAAGGCGCATGACTCGACCAAGCTCTTCTACTCAAGTGAAGAAATTGCGGAAGAAACCATTGAAGATGAGTGTCAAAGCCAGCGATGGCTTTCTTATTTAACCAGCTGCATATCTCCGTGCCAATGGTGAACCACGAAAGCTTAGGGGCACACCAGTAGACACGCCAATCGGCAATTTCGCTGCAAACCACATTGACAAATAATACTATAACACAGTACATCTTGTTCTATGTGCTGCAACCAAGTTAAAACTCCATAGCCGCCACTATCCCTAATATTCTGGTGGCAGCTTCCTTGAAATGGCTATTCGTCAAACGGCTGTGCTCGATGCAATGGTGTCAGCTGCGGATGGAGCGCTATATATAGGCTGTCCCAGCTAACATTAGCCAAGCTCTTCAATAAAAAAATAATAACTATTAAAAAAAGGCGGTGCAAGATGCGATTTTAAGACCTATGGTGCTCGGTTGTAAGAGCTCCGGCGACCGAACACCGTAGGTCTTATAATTGTACCTCGCTGCGGAATTTATAAATTTTTTTTTCGTCGAACAGCTTGGCTAACGCTTGAACCGCTTGGCCATCACCTTTCTTTGGGGTTGAGTGGAGGGGCACTTGACGCAATTTCCAGTATGCATGTCCGTGTCTGTCTCTAACCGTTTTGAACGACCGAGTGACTCAAGTTGTATACTCGCTTGGACCACGAGATGTGCTCATGGTCGTGATGCCGTCGCGGTCGCAGCATCAAGGTCCTTCCAGCTTCGTTATGCGACTCTCGACATGTCGTCATCCTCACGCCGCTGTCGTCACACAGTCGTCATCGTCCCGTAGTCGTCACGCAGTCATTGTCATCTTCAATGCTAATCCCATGGTCGTCGAGAGTCATCGTCAGGCGAGTTCTGCAGGATTATTTGTTTGTTGCGTTAGCATAGTTAGGCTATTCACGCACTTTTCGGGCGGCCATGTATCTATCTTTATATCTATGCATATTTGTTTTTACTAAAGAAATTCCCACCTACGTGTGTCGCTTGGCTGTCAGTCGTCGAATGGGTAGCGCATCGGGTAGCAGGACTGGGGTAACAGGGTTTGAACGCAACCGTCGGACCAACTTGGGTCACTGAGCGTGTGACGATGTGTACATATGTGCCGGCTTTCAACTAAGCTATTTCACGCCAACATGGGTCATGCGGGAGTGGGTAGGTATCACTGTTCGACGAAATTATTTGACGCCGACTTGGCGCATTGGGTATGTACAACTCGGTCTGCGCAACTACCAAGTTGCGCAGACCGGGTTCAATGACGTCAATGACGACCGTTCGAGACGTCAATGAACGCCCTTGACGCCAACTTGAGTCGCTTAGCCTGTGCCACTGGTAATGTGTCGCTCCACAATGACGAGAAAGATTCCTTAAAGTTCTCCGATGCTGAGTGGAATCGAACCCACGCCACACTGCTTCTTCAAGGACAGCGACCGGACACATTAGCAGGCTGCGCCACCAATGCGCTGCGCCGCTCTTCAAACAAAGGATTTCACGCCAACGATTTAGCGAGGTGCACCATGAATGCGCCGCTAGATCGCGTCGAGTGTTGTTACGGAAACGCGAAAGAGGAGTCACGCTGCAGTACACGCCTCATACATAACTGTTTTCGACGGCGGAAACACGTTGTGTTGTTATACTGATTCAATGCTATCGCATTATCATTGACAGACACCGTGAAATGGGTTCGGCCGCATTTGTTTAAATCCTGACATACTTGTGCAACTAAGAGCGCCTCGCGGTTCTTCTTCTTTCTGGGGTTTTACGTGCCAAAACCAGTTCTGATTATGAGGCACGCCGTAGTGGAGGGCTCCGGATTAATTTTGACCACCTGGGGTTCTTTAACGTGCACGACAACGCAAGAACACGGGCGTTTTTGCATTTCGCCTCCATCGAAATGCGGCCGCCGCGGCCGGGATTCGATCCCGCGATTTCGTGCTCAGCAGCACAAAGCCTTGGCTGACTGAGCCACCCCGGCGGGTCTCGGTTATGTCGCGCATAGGAGAGTGTTCGACCAACGTTCTATCTAAAGAACAATGGTAGAAAACCTGAAGGACCCAATGGTAGCCTCACTAATGCCGAAAAAATAAAAAAAAATATTCCATAGTTCCTAGTCCGATACGTCTTGATGTGAGACACACTGTTCTATGCCTCGGTTGCTGTAGCGTACACGCGCGTGGTTAGGGTACATGGCTCAACCGCAAAGAATGAAAGAGTTGACATGGTACACAAAGATCTCACAATCAATCGTCGACGCACCTTGTTTTCGCCTTGTTTCCAAGCACAGCGTCGATATACGCTTCCGTTCCTATTTTGTTCCATGCTTGCCCCTTTTGGCATGACGCCACTGAGCACACGGATGCTGTGTTGATGTTGGTATCGTTCCAGAAGCATTGTGAAATCTTCTATGGCTAGGTTTGTGGAAAACTAGCGCCTTTTATCGCTACGTCATGCCCAGCTGCACAAGCGAAGAAAGGGCTCTAGATTAGCTGAGCTCTGTGTCATTTAGAACGCCATTCGCTAAACGAGATGCGTAATTCTTTTTAAGTTGCAATATAGTTTATACCATTTTTATAGTTCTTCTTTTTTAGATGGCCTTTTCGTCTTATATTGCATTTATACTATAGGCTATATATATTTTTTCTCATTTTAACCATCTGCTATTGTACCACTAGCATAGCGTAATTGTTTATGGCCTGTTTTGTTTTCCCCTAAATATTCCACGCAGCTAGATTGAATACCCCTTTCATGTTTGATACTTAAACAGGTGGATGCTACGTCTCCTCTTCTGCCATGCTTTTACTACGGGCCCGGGTCGTCATGTAGAACGTGGTGTATATATATATATAAAAAAAAAAAAAAAAAAAAAAAAAAAAAAAAAAAAAAAAAAAAAAAAAAAAAAACACAGAACCTTGCACTCGGCCTCGCAAGGCTTGAAACATCGAAGCTGGGCTATCGTAGCCCAGCATTTTCCGGAAGTGCGCGCGAACTTTTCACCTTATTACTCGTGATGATAATAATTTATTTTCGCGCGTCTCGGACTTAGGGCCGTCACTGCACCTTGGATAGCGCAGCTTGCAACACCGACACCGCGTTCCAATTCCGGCACCGCCTTCTAGGAGACCCGCTCCCTGAATGCGTCTCTCTCTCTCTTGCTCTCATTCACTTCAATTCAGCTTTATTCAACATCTCTAAGATGTTTGGAGCACGGACAAAAAGCCTGAAAAGGCTTGACTGGGTCCGTGCACCAGAGCATGGCATACAGTGGTATAAGTCCCATACATGTACACAAGAAAATCAATATGCAGAAAACGCAAAAAAACTTCAGAAAACTGTACAAGAATGCAAACAGTGGGCAAATATGTGCATAAATAAATTCCATAAATATATACAAAACATTGCGAGAAATTCCCTGAATGAGAAATGGAGGAAATCGAGAAACACAATTAGCGTTTCAACAAAAAGGTAAAACATTAGAGCATACGTATAAGCTTCGAAGCTCATTAAAAGAGATCATTTCTACATCTGTGCCATTTTTGGCCAACTTAACAAGTTAGGTAAAGTGTACCTTAGCATTTGCTTACCATAGGTCGTGCGGCATTTGCCAACTTTCCATTTTTCGGGATAGCGTGTGTGGTATGTAGGGGAATGTTTGGTCAACCTCGCCCGTGATTTCAGAAGGTAATTTTTCTTATTTGTTTCCAGCTTATGTTGCCGAAGTAGTCTGAAATTGTACATACATTGTACGTTAACAATCTTAAACTTTTTGAACATGTCCTCTGTGTGACTTAAGTAAGGAGCTTTAAAAACTAGGCGTATTGCACGCTTCTGAAGTGAAAGAAGTTTCTTTATATTTTCTTTTGTTGTTGTTCCCCAAACTAGTGCACCGTAGTTTAGCGTGGAAGAAAATAGAGCATTGTACAGAATATTATTAACCGAAAGAGGGAACGTAGCACAATGTCGACGCATGAGACCAATTACTTTGGACAGCTTTTTTGACAGGTAATTAATGTGAGCATCCCAGGACAAATTATTCGAAAAAATTACGCCGAGCGTTTTAAAACTTTCTACAACTTCTATTTCGACATTGTTTAGCAATAGTCGGGGGAGTTCGCAGAATTTGTTTCGTGGGTGAAACAAAACGGCCTTAGTTTTATTAATGTTTAGCTTTAATTCATTATTTGTAGCCCATAAGTGAATGCGACGAAGTGTTTCGTTTGCGCGAGAAGACAGGCACGCGACATCCGAGCCGGCGAAAAATAGGCTAGTATCGTCAGCGCATAATATATGCTTGGCCGTATGATCAATGTTAACAATATCGTTAATGTAAAGAACAAAGAGAAAAGGACCCAAAATGCTTCCCTGTGGAACACCTAAATTAACTGGCTTTACTGAAGAGTGACCATTAATCATGACAAACTGCGACCGGTGCTGTAGGTACGGAGAAATAAGTGACAGAGCTTTCCCTCGAATGCCATAACGCTGCAATTTTTGAATGAGTATGTTGTGATTAATATGATCGAATGCTTTTGTGAAATCTAGAAAGACGCCAAGGACCAAGCTCTGAGTTTCAAACATTTCAAGTATTAGTTCTTTTTGAGTGAGCAGTGCCAGCTCGGTAGATTTATCTTTTCTGAAGCCGTACTGCGAGTCAGTTATTAAATTGTAGCGATGAGTAAATGAAATTAAACGCGTTAAAATTATTTTTTCAAGACGTTTTGAAAAGACTGGCAAAATGGAGATTGGACGATAGTTTGTAAGGTCGTTCTTATCACCGTTTTTGTAAATTGCTGTAATTTTTGCGCATTGCATTTTACGAGGAAAGACTGCACATGAAAGGCAGTTGTTAATTATATGCATTAAGCAATGTGCGATCAAATCAATAACGAATTTTACCGGTTTTATCTGCAGATCCATCATATCTGTGGCCGTGCTGTTTTTTAAACTAGTGTAGGTTGTAATAACTTCCGATTCAGACACTGGCCGCAGAAAAATTGTATGCTCGCAACGCGGTTGCATGTAAGACAGGCTATCGCCTCCAGACGATAATGGGAGATTAGAAAGAAACGAATCATTAAATGCATTTGCTAGTTCTACTCCAGAAATTTCCACGTTGTCTTTCGATATCCTTGTGATAGGTTCAGTACGTCTGCCAAATATGGCATTTAATTTGCGCCACAGGTCCCCAGAACGTTGACTCGAAGAAATTAAGCGGTTATAATTATATCTGTTCTTAGCAGCACGAAGTGCTTTAGTCACGTGATTACTATGTTTTTTGAAGGCACTAAGCGCACCAGGACATCTAGTTTGAATGAGTGTTTTGTACAGCTGTTCCCGTTTTCTTATTAGATGTAAAAGGTCAGTCGTTATCCATGGCTTACGAGCTTTCTTCGGTCGGTTAAATGTTTTTTGTGGAAAGCATGAATTGTAGACAGCTGTAAACTTTTCTAAGAATCTGTCGTAAGCGATTTCCGGATCAAATTCACTCAGTACATCATCCCAGTTTATACGTGAGATAGATTCACGAAAAGTGGTTAATGTTAAAGGGTTAATTGATCTGTAAGAAACCTGTCCTACTGGTGTAGAGTGATCAATAATTTTAGAAGACTCATTTACAGAAATAAGTATTGGAAGATGGTCGCTGAGGCAGTAGTTAATGACACCAGAGTGCACGCGGTGCAAATCAACATTTGTAATGAAGAGATCGAGCAGCGTTTCTGTGGTTGTTGCCAGCCTCGTTGGAGAAGTTATTACATTTTGGCAATTGTGTATGTCTAAGAGAGACTCAAAGGCAGCTTTATTAGGATAATCTGCAAGTAAATTAATATTGAAGTCGTCGCCTAAAATTATACGATATGTAGGATAATTTACAAATTCAAGGAGTGCATCTAAAAAGCTAAAACAACAGGAAATGTCACCGCGAGGTGGGCGATAGCAGACACAAAATAAAGATTTCCGTGATTTCAGAACAAGTGTTTCATAATCAGGAGTAGAACAACAAAATTCAGAAAGTAATTCGCACTGCACTTCCTTTGAGGCTAGAATAGACACGCCTCTGCCGCGCTTCTCATAGCGGTTTACAAAGTAAGACTTATATCCTTGCATTTCAAACACATCCTCTTCGCTAGTAAACCACGTTTCCGTAAACATCACAATGTCAAACACAATTTTAACTTCGCCAAAGAAACATTCAATGTCATCGTACTTATTGCGACCGGATCTCAAATTAAAATGGACACAGTTACAGCATTACTGAAATTCAGTTGCTGTTAGGTCACTTAGCTGCATCAGTTTGGCAACTTTATTTGTCGACGAAGCCATCACGGACGAGAAAAACAACACTTTTGCTCTAGTACTGGCTCGATAAAAACACAGATTGACCAGGATGCCTTAGCCACTATTACCGCGCATGAACGACCGCGCCATGTCTGCCAATTCATGAAAAAGATTATCAGCACGCTCGTCACCAAAATGATAGCTGACATCACACTATATCTGACTTCATCATGCAATGACCATCCCATTTCAATGATTGTACTCAATATCGACAGCATTGCAGCTTGCGAAACAGTCCTCGTGTATGAATGCATCCACGATAACAGTCGTTGCCAAGAACAGAATCCATGTTCGTTATAGCATGTTTCTACAAAATATAATGAAAAAATATTGCGAGGTTTACACCTCGTTCTGCGCATTTCGCGTTAGATTTAGTACTATCCGATTGGTTTCAACACCGCGCAAAACCTCTTCACCTCGCAGAGCACGAGCGTACGAACGCGAAAGCTGTGGACGATGGCGACGACGCTCGAACACAATCACATGGTTCGCATAAATGCATGTTCTGGAAGCGTGGTGTTCATGGTGTTCTGGAAGCCTAGTGGTTATGACGCTCGCTTTGGGATCGGAGGTACGCGTGCTCGAATCCCGCCTCGGCAAGAAAGTTTAATTTCTTTCTTGGTAGTTTCTTGATACGCACCACAAATTACGGCTGGCTTAAACAGCTTCGCTGTTAATATATTATTATTATTATTATTATTATTATTATTATTATTATTATGTTAAAGATATTGTGTGGCAAGAAATTGCAAACCTTGGCATCCCTACCGCCTGCTCTGTCTCCCGACCCGCGACTCGGCACCCATTCCCTTGGCACAACCTGCAATGACCAGTATTTCGCGCCAAGACCACGCAATCCTGCTATATCGAACCCCAGACGACAAACTGATATGCTTCCGTTGCCACCGAGTTGGTCATGTCTCGCGCCACTGCCGCACCTCCTGGATGCCGCCATACTGGAGCTCATTCCCTGCTCCTCGGCCATACGCCGACGCTCGCCGTTATTCACCTCGCCGTCCTGTACCCTACTTCTGATGCACCTGACAGCCGCTCCTCCATGCGATCGCTGTCGCCTCAACGCCGTCGCTCACTGTCACCCCAATCACGCCGTTTTTCGTCGCCAACCCGCCGGATGGAAAACTAGGTCAAGCAGCTCTTGGAGGTAGTGCTGCATCACGTTCGTCCTGTCCAAATCCTCCGTTGACGCTCTTTACAAACACGAACCTAATTGAAGTAGACGTAGATGGTGTTCCGTTGACTGCACAGGTTGATATTGGAGCACTAGTGTCCACATTGAGTGCTAAACTATGTCGTCGCCCCAAAAGAGTTCTTACGCCTGCAACGGCTCGAGCCGTCCGCGTTGCCGATGGCGCCACTGTTGGCGTCAGTGGTATGTGCACTGCTCGCCTAGGAATGGCTGGCCGCCACGTTCCAGTCCGGTTCACAGTGCTGACCATTGCCCTCATGACCTAATCTTCGGGCTCGACTTTCTGACGACGCAATCTGCCCTCATCGACTGTTCCGCCGGCGCGCTGTGCCTCGAGCTTCCTCTGCTTTCCGACATTCGCCCCGAACAACCAAACACCCTCTGCATTGCAGCGTTTTTTCGCTTACCTCCAAAAGCCCTAACCTTCGTCGAATTGGCCTCAACGGCAACCGTGCCTGATGGCGACAATGTCGTCGCACCTATTCTTGATTTCCTCCTGGCGCGCGACATCTGTGTGCCACACTCCGTCGTAACCCTTGCCACTAATCGAATGTGCCTCCCCGTTATCAATTTTGGCTTGACGAAGCAAGTGTTACCTGAAGGCATAGTGGTGGCCACGCTCCGGTCAGTGACAGAAGACCACGTCACTGCTTTTGCAGCCGACGCGTCTCCAGATCCTCCTGATTACCCGCAGGATGCCATGAACCTCGACGGCCAATTACGTCCCATGGTCGCTCCGGACCTTGCACCTGTTCAAGCAGCCACCCTATATCGCCTTTTGCTTTCCTACCACGACATATTTGACACTGACAATCAACCACTTGGTCAGACGTCCCTTGTTAAGCATCGGATAAACACTGGTGATGCTGTTCCCATTCACCGCCGACCGTTTCGCGTGTCAACGGCAGAGCGGCAAGTTAATCAGCAGGAAGTAAACAAGATACTCGCCAAAGGCATTGTTGAGCCCTCATCGAGCCCTTGGGCGTCGCCGGTCGTGCTCGTTGAAAAAAAAGATGACACGTGGCATTTCTGCATTGATTACCGCCACGTAAAACGAATCACTAAAAAGGACGGCTACCCTTTACCACGAATCGACGACGCTCTCGATTGTCTTCACGGTGCCCAATTCTTTTCGTCCGTAGACCTTCGATCTGGTTATTGACAGCTTTCCGTTGATGAGTAAGAGCAAGAAAAGACCGCTTTCGTCACTCCAGATGGCCTCAACCAATTCAAGATTATGCCATTCGGTTTATGCAATGCCCCCGCCACGTTCGAACGGATGATGGACTCTCTGCTTCAAGGTTTCAAATGGTTAACTTGCCTTTGTTTCCTCGACGACGTCCTTGTGTTTTTTCCTACATTTGAGACGCACTTTGAGCGCGTCGCAGCTATTCTTGACGTCTTCCGCAACGCTGGGCTCCAATTAAACTCATCGAAACTTCGGGCGCCGACAGATTTCAGGCCAAGGCCATCTCGTCGATGATTCCGGCGCACAACCCGACCCGGAGAAGGTTCGAGCAGTAACAACTTTTCCTGTAGCTGAGTCTGTCAAAGACGTCCAGAGTTTTGTGGGGCTCTGTTCTTATACCAGACGGTTCGTGAAAGATTTCGCAGCAATCGCTCGACCGCTCACTGAACTTCTGAAAAAAGACGTGCCTTTTACGTGGTGTTCCCCTCAGGCTGTCGCATTTTCACGCCTCATCGCGATTCTGACCAATCCACCGATCTTGGCCCACTTTGACCTGTCCGCACCTACAGAGGTCCGAACCGATGCCAGTGGTTATGGGATCGGCGCCGTCTTAGCGCAACGCCAACACGGACACGACCGCGTTATATAGCCTACGCTAGCCGGCTCCTGACAACTGCAGAGCGCAACTATTCGACTACCGAGCGCGCATGTGTTGCTCTCGTCTGGGCTGTTTCAAAGTCCCGCCAATATTTATATGGCAAGACCTTCTCAGTAATCACAGACCATCATGCGCTCTGTTGGCTTTCTTCGCTCAAGGATCCTACTGGCCGGCTCGGTCGTTGGGCCTTCCGACTACAAGAATATACCTACATAGTGACTTACAAGTCGGGACGCCACCACCAGGATGCAGACTGCCTCTCGCGCTACCCAATCGAAGACCCGATTGCTACGTCTGATACTCATAACCGTGCCTGGGTTTTCTATGTTTTCCAACTGCTCCATGTCGCCGACGAGCAGCGCCGTGACCCGTCCTTGCGTATCATCATTGACCGCCTGGAATCTCCACTTGCCGACAGTTCCCTTCGCTTATTCACACTTCAAGATGGCGTACTCTACCGCCACAACGTTCACCCCGACGGCACAGCATTACTCCTTGTGATCCCTAAACACCTTCGCTCGGCTGTTCTCCACGAACTTCACGATCTCCCCACTGCCGGTCACCTCGGTGTGTCACGTACCTACGACCGGATCCGCCAACGCTTCTTATGGCCAGGGCTTGCTCGCTCCGTTCGAACATACGTAGCTGCGTGTGAGAAATGCCAGCGACGCAAGACACCATCAACGCTCCCTGCTGAGTACCTTAATTCAAGCAATCGACATTCCCGCGGAGCCATTCTTTCGGGTTGGTTTAGATTTACTTGGCCCTTATCCTTTATCTCCCTATGGGAAGAGGTGGATCTCTGTGGCCACATATTACGCCACGCGCTACGCCATCACCCGAGCGCTTCCTACAAGCTGCGCCACAGATGTCCGCCGATTTCCTTCTACGCGACGTGATTTTATTACATGGAGCTCCACGACAACTTCTCACAGACCGTGGCCGGACATTCCTGTCAAAGGTTATCGCAGACATCCTGCAGTCCTGTGCAACGAGGCACAAGATATCCACGTCATACCATCCGCAAACAAATGGCCCCACGGAACGTCTTAATCGCACTCTCACAGACATGCTCGCGAAGTATGTCTCTTCAGACCACACTGACCGGGACCTCGCTCTACCGTTTGTCACATTTGCGTATAATTCCTCGCGCCACGACACAGATGCTTATCCTTCATTTTTTCATCTGTTCGGCAGAGAACCAACACTGTCCCTCGACACAACCCTCCCTGTTCACGCGGCACCAACCAGTGAATATGCATTTGACTGCAATCTCCCGCGCTGCCCACGAAAGGGAAATTGCCCCTGAACGCCTTCTGAACTCCCAAGAGAGTCAAAGGCGTTTGTACGACCGGCGACACCGAGACGTGCACTTCCCGCCAGGTTATTTGGTGCTTCTGTGGTCTCCGTCGCGTCAGGTCGGCCTGTCAGAAAAACTGCTGTCTTGTTACACAGGTCCATACCGAGTGCTTCGTGCCGTGACTCCCGTCACCTACGAGATCGCCCCTGACGCCCCATCTGCTTCCCAGTGCAGTGATATCGTGCACGTTACACGACTGAAGAAGTATCAGCCTGCCAGTGATGACGTTTAGACGCTCCGAGACGTTGCTTCTGCCGCCGGGGGATTATGCTACATGGCGACACCGGAGCTCCGGTGTCACCCCTTACTGACAATAAAAGTTTTCTCACTCACATGCTACACGCGTGTTTTACTTAGTCGTTTGAACGAGGCGCGCGGGTGCCATCCCTCGAGCAAAGAGGAGGAATAATGAACTGGGCTCACGCTGTGAATCTAACCGGGCAGTGCTGCAACCGCTGTTGTAAATATAATCTGTGCGTAGTTCCTGCTTTAATTGACTCATCCTTCGCGTAACATTCTTCTTCTTCTTCTTATTATTATTATTTCGACGGAACGCTAAGCTTCGCTTCACACGCTAAATATGAAACACACGTGTACTTCGACCTCTTGGAATTTTGGAAGTGTTTGTCGTAGATCGCATGGCTCCCCCCCCCCCCCCCCCCCCCTGCTGTTGGCTTTCTGAAATTGCATTCTACTGTGTGCCTTCCACTATTTGACTATGCCTCTCTAATTTGGAGCCGAATATGCAAATCTAATTCTGACCTCAATGAATGCGCCCAGAATAAATTTATATCTGCGTTAAAACACCACCTTTGCCGTTCTGGCGAACGCAGTGCAGCTCTCTCAATTATACCGCAACTCACATATCTAAATCAAGACGCACTTAATCAGAACTTTTGTTCCTTCATAAGGTGCTCCATGACATTATAAGTTGCCCAAAGCTTCTTGATCATGTGCAATTTTCAGTCCCGTAAAAGTATACAAGGCAACATTTCTGGTTTTCTGCACGGCCTTGTTGCATTGAAGACTGTCCTGACTCCTATGGCTCGACTAAAAAAATTACATGTAATAAGTATTCTGCCTGTATTTACATATTTCAGAGTTCATTTCCCGTGTTTTTCATATACGTAGATAATCATGTTGTATGGTTAACTCCCTTTTACGCCGCCTGCTCGTTTTCCGTTTCCCAATTGTTTCTCTGTCTGACATTGTTTTGTCTACGTACCACATTTGTCTTCTCTGTACATTTTGTCTTGCGTATTACGTTTTAAGTGCACCAGTACGAAGGCATCGTAGATGTTCGTGGCTGCTATGATAAGCATTAGATTATTATTATTATTATTATTATTATTATTATTATTATTATTATTATTATTATTATTATTATTATTATTATTATTACGATGCGCTGTTCAACTGGTGAACAGCTGTTTTCTGGTGCAATCTATGTAGCACCTGACGTAACACCTGCAGCGTTTTATCTTACCCTCGCATTATTTGAAACCAATATAATTTCGCATAAGAAGCACAAAGTGTTAATTTATGGTGACTTTAATGTACGCAGAATTGCATGAATTACTAATACTTTTTGCCAGAATTCCTTTTACATTTCACAAAATGCCACTTCTTACTTGACTTTGTCGCATTTATTTCCACGCAGCAGCTAAACTATAATGAGAACTGCTGTGGCAACGTCCCAAATCTCTGTCTTACGAATCTTGATACTGTTTTCGTCAGGCGTAGGAACGTTCACCTGGTTGCGCCAGATAAGTTACACTCTCCTTTGATCGTTTCTTTAACTCTGGTAGTACTGAAACGCAGCATCCCTTGCGATAACAACACGACGAGCAGCTTCCAGTTTTCTGCTGGAGACTACGTTGGCTTGAGCCATTATCTTGAAAACGCTGACTGGTCGTTCGTAGCTGATGCTGATGAACAAGTTAATTTGTTCACAAAAGTCATTGAAGTTGGCATGTACATATTCATACCTACAAGACAACTCAAAAAGTCAAAGTTCCCTCATTGGTTTCCTAAAGAACTAAAAACGATGTAATGAGATTTAATTACAAAGGTGAAAATCACTGCAGATCAGTCTAGCAGCAGCGAATAGCAGGAGCTCTTGCTTTCTTCCTTCCTATATAATGGCGCATACTCACTACGGGGGACTGGCCAAGCAGCCGGCGGTTAAACGGGTGGGGCGGGGGAGAAGATGTAGATGTAGATGTAGAGCCTATATGGTAGGGAGAAACTTGAGCCCTCTCGCAATCACAGCACGGGTCGTCGTCGTCATCGTCTTCGAGGTTCCACCGAAAACACGGGGTGCTCCTGCTTGGCCCCGGGAGTGAAACGGAGTCATCCTGGCGACTCAGGGAGCGGACAAGATGAGGAAGTCGTAATATGGCTTTAGGCGGCTAACATTAGCCATGCTAGTGCACGATATGTACTTATCTATGTAATACATTGTAAACCGCATTTGTATAGAATGTGCCCTTTTGAATTCTTGTTTGTTGATGTAAATATATTTTGTATGTATGTTACGCCGATTCTCGCGTGCGCCAATACAATTACCACCAAGTTGTTCTTGGGCAAGGTAATAAAATTGATTGATTGATTACAGCCTCATCATGCGACAAAACAGCATGCTATGCTCTAAGCGAATCGCCCATCTTGAGTGCCTTTTCTTGCTCCAACTCTGCGCGCACATTACTTTCTGGTCACGATCGGCATGCGCGAATCAGCGTGGCACGGCGTTCTTGACAGGAAAGTGGCCAGCGCATAGTGTTATAAGAGAGGAAGTACACCCAACTGTAAGTAAGCGGGTGTTGAAATCAGAATTGGAATGTTTTATTTGCTTTGTTTGTTTGTTTATCAGTGTGTGCGACGCTCGCAGGAAGTGGTGGGTTTTCGTACTAGCAACAAAACACATCGAAAATTACGCTATATGGTTACATCAGCTCTTTATAACGCTCATGTCACCCCCAACTTCTCTAAATTAAACCGGCCTCTTCTCGTCGACCAAAATTCGCCAGCACGACCGAGGAATCGTTATAACCAGTCAGGTAAAAATCTACACTTACATTACGCAATTGGCAGAAATAGCGTCCCTTAGCCCAACACATATATTTTCGATGCAGAATAATGCTTTACTGCCAGAATGGCGCACAGGAATTACGGCAAAGAAGCGGTTCGTTTAGCTGCTGTGAATATTTGAATTAGCTGACGCGCTTATTTAGACGTTACATTGCAACATTGTAAACTGCATTCTAACTTTGGTTTATTTATTTATTTATTTATTTATTTATTTATTTATTTATTTATTTATTTATTTATTTATTTATTTATTACAGACTCCACCATATGCTATAGCGGGGGGGGGGGGGTAAAGGGGGATATATTTGATTATATTTGTTCTCATGCACAGAGGATTGTTTTTTTTTTTCATAAAACCGAGTTGGAAGAAACAGATCCAATGAGGAACTGTGAGAATAGGTGTAAGCGAAGCTGTGTGTAGAGTTTGCTTTAATCTACGGTAATTGGCAGTCATGCTAATGGCGAATGTTTTGAAGTTTTGAGAGCTTGGTGAAATACGAGAGTGGTGAGTTGATGATAAACAGTATCTTAACTTAACAGAACCGACAGCCGGGCTAGTTGGTCTTGATACATCTTTGGATTGATTTGCGCAGCGCAAGATACAACACGCACGGAGAACGCTGATGCAGCGCTGTTCATGTGGGCTTCTCTGTTGTCCGTGTTGTATCTTGCGCTGCACAAGTCAATCCAAAGATGAGTTATCTCGAGTGCATCACTTGCGTTTGTCTACGTAGTGCGCCGGACACGCAGCGAGATGTGTTTGCTTGAGGCGTTGTTGCGGGGCATTGTTCTTAGCCTGCAAGAAGGTTAGCACTGTCATTGCCTCACACGGCGCATGGTATCGTTGCAGAAATGTTAAACTTTAATGTAAGATACGGTGTTTAACGTACCAAAACCAATCTATTAGACACGCCGTAGTAGGGGACAGTGGATTAAATTCAACCACTTGGTTTTTTTTAACGTGCACCTAATTCTAAGTGGCCCGAACATTTTTGCATTTCGCCCACGTCGAAATGCGGCCATCGCGGTCGGAATCGAACCCCCGACCTCGAGCAACGCCGTGGCCACTAAAATACTGCGTCGGGTACCGAAGTGTTCCCTTGCTGGGCGGCTGTTTGCGTAGCATCGCCTCGACGCTGTGGTGCTTTGATATGGCTCAAGGTCTGCACGCTCTGCGTCAGCTATCTGCAGGGCAAATTTGCACGATGTTTATTTTTCAAGAAATAGCAGCAACGTACCGTAACGTGCCATAAATTTCCATTTATCCGCTTAGTCCTCTACTTCGTTCGATACCAGCGCGTAAAAAAAAAAAAGAACAAACTAGAGAGGCACATAGAACAGACACGCACTCAGCGCTCGATCACTATCATAAATAACTAACTAGACCAACGTCCAGCTCTATGTGTAGTCTTCACAAGTTGCGACGTGTAATAGTAGCCTTTCCTCTATATTAAAGACACCCCAAATGACGCATGCTTTCTGAAGTTGCACTGTCCCTCTCCTGGACGAGCTTCCACGAGTGAAGAATGGTGCAATTGTGATTCACTCGTTTGACTACTGCGTCGGTGACTGAATAGCTAGGACATCCAGTTCTACCCATTCTCCTCTCTCTACTCCCTCTCCGGACTGTTGCACATGAGCACAGAGGCAAGCGCTGCAGCTTCGGCGATGCTTTTGCGGAGAGACACCAGTGTAGCGACTCTCAGGGAGCTGCACAGGGCATTGTGGCCGTGCTCCCTCCACATGATGCATGCATGCTTTGCCTCTTCCTTTGATTTTCCCGCTGTTGCTGCTGCTGCTGCTGTCATTGTCTTGCACGCCGCGTCGGGAGGTGGTACAGAGCGCGTACACAGGGTGCCCTAGCTAACGTTAGCCAAGCTCTTAAAAATAAAATATACAATATACGAGGACACAACCAATGGTATTTTGTCAGCAATCACATACAGCACCAGGACGATTTTTTTCATAATTGATTTATTGTTAATTAGATGAGATTAACTAACGAACCTTTTAATTACTGAATTGAGGGCGCTAATTTTGATAGAAAAGTAATAAATGTGTTTTAAGAGACCCGATTTAGTTGTTTTCAGTGTGCTATATCTCGGGTAATTATTTTTTCCGCGCAATAAATAAAGAACAAACGCGCGAAATATTAAAATACCCGCATGATTACGCGTCCGCGCGCCGCGACACCAGCGGTCCCTGGCGTTGTTGAGAAGAACAAACTCTGCTCAGTGCCTTTGTCCTCCCCCTCAATAGTGCTGCGCACTGCATTGGCTTCACGCGAAAAAGGCAGCCCGCACTTTGCTGTGACCAACGCCAATACCGATGCCTCGCCTCTTTCACGTGGCCGCCGAGCCAGGCTTTGAGCAGAGTTAATTGTTATTGGCCTGCGCCATAGCTATGACGAGCTCCAACCGACGACTGACTGGGCACACGTCACCCTCCCGTGTCAGAAAAGTCGTTTTCCAACTTGACTTCCACATTGCACGACCCCCTTTTGATCTCCCAGCTCAAAGCTTTTCTACGTGAGGAAGTCTCTGGCCAGTTCTCCCTGATCTCCCTGATCTTCCCCTGACCTCTGCCTGAGTTCTCCCTGAGCCAAGCTCGTCCCTCAATCCGACACTAAGGCAGATGATACAGCAGCAGGCGTCCGAAGCGTTTCCATACGACCAGGCGCCTCCAGTCACCGCTCCTGATTTACGCCGAAACCGTGCCGCGACCACGACCACAGACGTTCCCATCTCCGCCTCCGCTGATGCACTCTGCAGCTGCAGTGCAATCACGTCCGCCCACATTCTCGCCTCCGCCTCCGCGGCGCCGTCCTGCTTTTGCAAGCATGCCATCACGACCTGCCGTCGTAAAAAAGTCGCCCCGCGGGCAATCGACCAATCTACTATTCGCATTGTCTACCTCGACAGGTCGCGCGTCTTTGCCACCGCCGTCCACTGACTTCACGTGATGATCCCCGCGCGCCTGCCAAGGGACCATCCGTTGTCTTACGCTTCAGACCGCGACTTGCCCATCCACCTTGACGATCGACTATTTCCCAAACAAGCTACGCTCCTCCACGTCGTCGCTCGCTTTGCCCAATGCGTGTAGCTCCCTCTACCACTGACGCGGAAAACTAAATAGCGCCGTTCACGAGGTAAGAACTGTGGAGTTATAGATCCCTGGCCGCATCGTGGGCTCGCTGGACGGCCCAGAGCTGTTCCGCCAGGTCCGGGCTGCGTAGTGCTTCTTGTAGCCTGGCGGAGTCTTGATTCTTGACCCACGCAAACATGAATCAAGAATCCGCCAGGCTACAAGAAGCACTACGCAGCCCGGACCTGGCGGAACAGCTCTGGGCCGTCCAGCGAGCCCACGATGCGGCCAGGGATCTAAAACTCCCGGTCCCAACGTGGGAGTAGCCCGCTCTATGGGGCCTTGCGCCCAGTAGCCCGCAGGACCTTACAATAAAGTTATCCCATCCATCCAACTGCGTTATCGACGCAAAGCCCAAGCCCTCGTATTTCGCCGTCCAACTTTTTTGAAGTCGCTGTCGAAAGTATTCCTACGCTTGCTCACATTGGCACAGGTGCAGCAGTCTCTGCAGTGGCCGAAAAACTGTGTCGTTCCATTAGAAAAGTAACAATGCCCTTCTTCGCCCCATTTCTTCCCATGGCCACATCACAGCCCGTCCAGCCTGTGGTTGCGTGCACCACCACACTTGTGATTCAAGGATAGCTGTATACCGTTGAGCTCATTGTGCTCTTCTGATGTTCCAACATTATTATTTTAGGATGGCATTTTTGTTCCGCCATAAAGCAGTTATTGATTGCTCGCGTGCCGAAGTCGCCTTCCCTCCACATTGCCGTGCCGTCTAAAACGACACTGTGCTTTCCTTCTCTCAATTTGTCACCACTGAAGACATTGCGATTATTCCACATGCATCTCTTCTTGCACCTGTGTCCTGCTCGAACGTTCTTGATGCTACCGTTTTTTTTTCACTCCTTCCAATGACTTTGTTCGTAGCTGCTGATTATCACTGCCAACTGCCGTGCTTACCCTTCATCATGGTCCTGCTACTGACCTTCTTGTGCGCAACCAATTTCCGTTCCTGCTTGCGTTGCTTCGTGGTGAATGCTTTTTTTTAAATTTATTGCTGCCTTATCAGCCTCATACAGGAGCACTACACAAGTGGAAACTTAGATACAGTATAGATACAACTTAGCCGAGTGCAGCCTTTCGAAGTCTTCACCACTTTTCCAGTTTCTGATGGTTCATCGGAGATAAACACCCTCCTATGTTGTCCTCTAAATGCCGCACAGTCCCAAGGAGTTTTAAACCGCGGGATCGACGATGCATTGCTTGAACCCGACGCAAGACCGTGACCTTCGGTTGCTCCTGGACAAGTTTAGTTCCTCTTTCGACGGTCACAATTCTCTTGGCCGAACGTCGACTGTGTGCCACCAGATCGACAAGTGCGCTCACTCTCCTCTTCGGCAACGACCATACCGGGTATCGGCAGCAGAACACCGCGTCAATGGATGACCAAGTAAGTGACACGCTCAAGCATGGCGTCGTTGAGCCACCAAACAGCCCTTAGGCGTCCCCAGTGGTTCTAGTTAAAAAAAAAGCAGGGCTCGATACGCTTCTGTGTGGATTATCATCGGCTAAACAAGATAACCCGAAAGTACGTTTGCCACGGATCGACGATGCCTTCGACTGTTTGCAAGGCGCATAGTTCTTTTCTCTCTTGATCTGCGTTCCGGTTATGTGGCTATGGCTGCAGCTGATGTCGCGAAAACTGCTTTTATCACACCAGACGGCCCATATGAATACACAGTGTTGCCTTTTAGCCTTTGCAACGTGCCCGCAACATTTTAGCCCATGATGGACACTGCTCTACGTGGCGTCAAATGGAATACGTGTCTGGGTTATCTCGATGACACCGTCGTTTTTGCCCCATACTTTCCTTCTCACCTACATCGACAGCACGCCGGAGAGCTTCACGCTCGACGTCGTACAGGGGACAGAGACATAAGATGTGTTCAATCATTTATCTGGTTCCACAATAGTCGCTCATGGGAGAGTATCCCCCATTCCGATGCGGAACGAGTAGGTCTTTGTAAATGTCACCCCGAGCCAGATGCAACACAATATTGGACCGGCTGGATTCTAGACCGGCATTGTTGCAGTACCTGAAGACGACAGGTCTTGCCGACCGTGTGTAGACTTGGTGCGAACCTTCAAATGTGCGCGCAACTGCGCTCTCTCTGTCGCCTATCTCTCTCTTTTCATCCCTATACCCCCTTCCCCCAGTGCAGGGTAGCAAACCGGACGTGTGTCTGGTTAGCCTCCTTGCCTCAAAGAATCACAGAGAAATAATGTTTAGTGAGCATCTGGGCCATTGCGAAATTTCTGTCATAGCGGTATGGCCACCCCTTTGATGTGATCACCGATCACCAAGCATTTTATTGGTTATCTTCTCTCAGAGATAACCACTGGGTCCAGAAGCACGCCGATGCCAATGCCCTTTCGCATTCACCTGTGCCCACCGACATTTCCTGTATTTCAACCCTAGACTCGTTCCCACCATTAGCTGCCATCGACATGGCGTTGGGGCAACGCAAGGACCCGTGAATTGCAGATCATTTTGATTATCTCTCCGATTTGCCAGCACGCCCGCGATCTCGAGCACTACGCCGACATGCTGCTCACTTCACCATTCGTGATGGAATTCTGTATCACCGCAACTACTAGTTTGACCGCGGCAACTGCTGACTAGCCATTCCCAGACAACTCGGCGCTGATATATGTGCCACTTTCCATGCCGATCCTCAGTGTGCACGCGCGGGACTGTTCAAAACTTATGCCAGGCTTCGTCCTAGATTTTATCGGCACCGATTGTACACTTTCATGCAAAAGTACATTCGGTCTTGCCCAAACTGTCAGTGCCGCAAGCCTGCTCCTTGCGAGCAGAATATCAGCAAGTAATCAGACAGCGTATTCTGGCTGTTACAGTTCATTGCAGCCCCTTCGTGAGTGCGTGAGTGAGCGGTGAGGCAGCTGGGACACAGATCTTAGCGAGCATTTGATCGATTAGCGGCCGGGATTTGATCGCCTGCGCCCAACAACAACCACCGCGCTGCTATAGTGGTTACATTTAGAAAAATAAGACGACTATCATACACAGCGGCTGGAAAAACTCGTGTGCCGGTCCGTTCCTGATTGCGGTCAGGCCATAGACCAGACCGTTAACAGTTGACGTATCAAGCACACGAATACAGCCATGCTATGTCGCAAGCATGTAATGGCGCTCTGAAACTCGCACGCACATGCCTCCTTCTTACTTCAGCGCTTTGACGCATTTGCAGACTGAGTGTCACACAAGGAAGTGCATTCTCGCTAGAGGACTTTTCTAGCACCTTATTTATGAGTGACGACTCGACAAAGATTCAGTAATCCGGTCGACCGCGCATTTCCCATTCTTCTGTGTTCCAGCGTATCGGCCGTAAGAACATGTTATGGGATCAAGAATGGAGGCCACTTCTCTTCTAGCAATTGGACGATACGTGCTTTATGGAAAAAAAATAGCAGCCGTCGTGAAGGGACCGTGCTCGGACCGTGATGACGTCGCATACACAGTGAAGGGCCAGCTTTTGCTGATTGCTCCCCACCCTCACGCGACTGGATAGAACCTCTGTGTGTAATTAGGCGTCTGCAAGAAATGATACAGGGTTCCAGAAAAATGTTGTGATTCCTCTTGCGTAACTTTATAATGCGAAGAGTTGCTAGAAAACTGCAAACATGATAGTACGAAAGACCCACTGCTTTTAATTAGCTTCAGATGTATACTATGAAACAATCGCTTTACAGAAAAATCTCGTAATCAAAGCATTTTACTGGTTGTGATGCCTTCGTGAATTAACCCAATACACTGTAAACCCCTTTTAGTGGACGCCAAGCCCGCTCACGCGTGGAAAAAGTTGACCGCCTAAAGAGCACCACATTTCCTGTTGTCCAAATTGCTGTAGCAACGACGTTCTTGTAGGCTTTGAGAGGCAGGGCCCTTCGAAAGACTGCAGGCCAAGCTCACTTTCTTCTTACAGTTCAGACGATATGGCCGCTTCTCGGATATCCTCTGAACCTGGCGGCCGTAATCAGGCGGTCCTCTTCCTCAGTTGTGGCCACTGCGCTCCATTTTTTACGGTCTCAACTCATCGCGCTGTAAAGCACACCAAGTGGAACACGTTTCTCAAACCAAGCGACCGAAGATGCGAAAGAAAATTTTCTATGCATCCGCTTTTTCTTTATTTTTGAACAGAAACACCTGTCATTGGACCAAGCAACCAAAGTGCGCCAGTAAACGTCGCGTAAGAAAATCCGCAGCGCTTCGTGACTTATCTACCCACTGACACAAGGTTGCACCAGCTATCAAGCGCAGCAGAAGCGCTCTGCGTCAACACAACGAACTTTTGTAAAAATTAACATACCAAGACGACGCCCCTGGTGGTGGCGTACCGCTAGGTGGCGCGGATAGGCCTGGCACCGCTCGCGTGGTCCGCAGTTCTTGTCTGACTTCAGCGCCGCAAGCCTCTGGTTTGGTTATGGGCGCCTCCTACAACTACGCGAGGTCTCTCCTTGAAGCTTCCTTCTTACTTCAGTTGCCGAATAGCCGAGGCCGCGTATGTTATTCAAGTCCGTACGTGTTGCGGTATACACACCAGTTCCCGCGAACCAACGTAAAGCAAGTTTCTCCGGTATGTCAATAAGGTCCTTCCCTTCGTCATCGAACACCACACCAAAAGCAACGACAGGCTTCTCACACCTCCTACGGACCTTCATCGCCGAGGCCATTCACCCTTACGCGAAACAGAAATGAGCACACTTCTCGTCTGACTTTCTGGTTTGGTTATGGGCGCCTGCGACACACTAACATGTCAATAAGGTCCGAACTGGACCTTCATTGTGAGCACACTCCAACACCATACACGGCCTGAGTGGCTCCATCTTGAAATTGGGGGAGAGAGATGTAGCGGAGAAGATGCACGCTCCGAAGCCGCATCGCCAACGTGTCGCAAGAGGCCCGAGATGGAGACTGTTCTCGACTAAGCCTGGACTGTGACGTCGCCAGCTAGAGTGTGAACGATACACCTCATATTTCGTGTTTCTTTCATTGTGAGAGCGTTCGATACTCAGCTTTAAGTTGCCATAGAGCTTTGATCTTACCCGAGTGACATGGAACACAACTTCAAGGCGACGTATCAAGCCGCTCGAAGCGGCTTTCGTAGAGGACACAGATAGCAGTGTCTTTACAGTCGCATTTATCGAGGAGAGCGGTGCATTAAGTGGAAAGAAATGCTCAGGAGAGCCAAATGGTTCTTTGACCGTGTGTATTTCGAGCATTCGTTCGCATTTCGACACGTGCTGATGCCGCGTCCAAAGGAGAGCTTTCTTCGAGTTTGCAATGAACCGCATGCATAAACTTGCTTCAAACAAGGGCAGTGAGCGTGCTCTGAAATTTTAACACAATTCAGTGGTTCCAGACTTCCTGCCTGATTAAAAAGAAAGGCCGCCAGTTAGACTGTCGGCTTCGGTGGTTGTACTCTAATAAGGCAAAACGCAAAAACGCAAATGCACGCTGTTTTGGATCACGTAAAATGAAATAAAAGAAAATCTTGGTTGCGAAAATAATTTACGAGCTCTCTACTCCGAGTCTCGCACAGCGGATGAGTTGGTTTGGGACATTAACCCATTCAAGCAATCAGTTAATGAATAAATCAACAAAATAGCCCGAAGTAGACAAATATTTCATTAGCTCGCTTGTAGTCACAGTGAGTAAACTATTTAGGCCCTCAAAATAATTATCATACTAGAAAAAAAAACGATGAACTGCGTAAGTTGCATTTATGGAACGATCGCTCAAGGTTCCATCATCTCTGTTCTGATCCCGAGGCCGAGCAGCTGCAGACATCATCACAATTGCCACATGTGCCACAAGCATCAGAAAGCGCGAGGACCTTTCCTGAACTTTATCGCGGTTCATCTGGGAGGTGGTTTTATTAGGCCTGCAT
Organism: Dermacentor silvarum; assembly: GCF_013339745.2. Taxonomy (NCBI): domain Eukaryota; kingdom Metazoa; phylum Arthropoda; class Arachnida; order Ixodida; family Ixodidae; genus Dermacentor; species Dermacentor silvarum. The sequence goes on along the minus strand of NC_051164.1, from coordinate 18,074,743 downwards.
GCGACTGCTCGCACTAATGGTAAAGTTCCTGTGCTAGTGTCGTCATGCTCGAAAGCCTTTTCTGAGAACAATAAAGAACGCAAGCATGAGTGCGATTAAGTTGTCGATAAATATACGTGTATCGAAAATCGCAGAGTTGTTGGGTGGCCAATCTTGCGCCGCTCAAGTTTCACTCCTGTTCAGGCGACCAAATTGGCATACCAAGCTGTTTGCGCAAACTGTCCTAAAGCTGGCCCTACCGAGACGTCCTGTAGCCGCATACGTACGACTCGCCGCCTTCGCTGCAAGTGCGGAATAGGCGTATCGGCATCAAGCTCAGCAGTGCCGTCTGTTCTCTGCAGTATAGCGTCAAATGGCGCGGTATCGAGGTATGGCCGGGCGCAGTAATCTAGCCGTGCTTGGAGGAACAAGTGGCTCCTCGGCGAGTGCCCGTGTCTGTGGAGTACACCAAGAGGGTTAATCTTATCAGTCAAGGACATCAATCAAAGAACGAGAAGAAGAGGAACGTGCCTGCAGGAACTCGTTCTTTTTTTTCTCCGCCGAACTGCATAGCAACTGTGCTGTGAATATCTGGGAAGCCATAGCTTTAGTTTAATTGCATAAACGCCTACGTAAGACTGGGGACATCAAAAGCTGCGAGAATGACCGTAAGGGTCAAGAAGCATAAAATTGGTAGAGTATCTTTAATTTTTTGGGTCGAAAGAGCATCAGCCTATATAGCATATTCGGGTACTGGATACGCAAAACCTTTACTTTGCGAAAAAATAATGAATACGAATAAGAATGAGACTGTGGTAGCAAGACGCAGGATATCGAACTCGGCAGCAAATGAAAAGCAGAGGCGGCGAGCAAAAATCTTTGTGGATACGGTTTCCTTTTTTTAAGGCAAGACGTCCATGGTACTGGGTAGATAGGCATGGAAGATGCCGCAGATCAAGAAATCACGTTCCGACCGCTACAGCCGGCGTCCTTCTTATCGGGCGTGCATAGAAAAGCTAGCGTCACTTTTGCGAAGGAAGGAAGAACACTTTATTGCATGACGACTTTATTTACGAGTAAAGGCCTCTGGTTCAAGCGTCATGGACCAGCTAGTCAAAATTTATTTAGAGCCCTACCCTCCTACAAGCTAGCAAATTATTCTAAAGTTTGTAGGCATAAAAACGATCGCAGAGAGAAGAAACAAATAGAGACAGCTGACAAAGGCCACTAGTAGTAGCACAACGCCTGCTTACTCTATATAGAAAATAAAATATGCATGAAAAAGATTGTGATGAAATAGGAGAGGGACTAAAATACACGAAAGGGGAGAGAGAGCAGCTGGTAGCAGCTGCCGATTCACACTGCAGCAGCGGACGCGCCAGTCTCCTCCGACGAAGTGGCTCCTTCTATCGCGATCACGTGGTACGAGTCTAGTCTAGCAAGAATAGCCAAGAACGAAGGGATGCTCGGTGTACATAGACCGCCGAGACTGAGCTCTTCATTACGTTAATTTCACTTCACGGTGACGCTCTCTGTGGTCCTTTTCTTTGGTGCTACCGAACTGGGTTTTAAGCCACAGCAACGTTTGCGATGACCTCTGCAATTTTCGGTGCGAGACCAAAAGAGTTAGACGCTGAAATTTTGCATTTCCCTTTTCTTTTGTAATTCAAATTAACTTTATATTATGTAATATGTAGATACAATAGAAGTAATATCTATAATACGTAAATTTTAATTTTAACAAGTCCCAAGTTACCAGTCCTGAGTTAAATTACATTCCTAAAAATGAGTTTCATTTTTGTACCTTTGCAACGCCCGATTCGGGGCCGATCCCCAGAAGTGGGTTGTTCTGGGGCACTGAGGAAGTGCAGCAGCAAAAACATCTCTCCTCTAGAGAAGCACTGTCGATCACTGCGGCCAGACATGGGCCATTTTTTGTCGTCACTACAACTTATTCTTTTTGTTACCCACCTCATTCATTCGTCGGCTAACGCCACAATAAGGTAAAGACAACGTCACTTTCGACACGAAGACATGTTAAGCACCTTTTTGTTTTCTCCCGCAGATGGTACTAGGAAGACTTCCGCTTGAGGTGCATTGAAACTGCTAGCTGAATGCATCGTCCTTCCAAGGCATTTGGTGTTTGCTTATTATAGCCAGCTTCTCTTAGAAATAAACCGCTGGGGCTGTGCCTTGAATGTTGAAGGATAATTCGGACGGCGGTTATAAGTGAAAGCAAGGGTGATATTTTAGGGCGATCACTTTCAGAGATAGTTTCACTTTCGCGGGATTTCTCGACGACTCCGCTCATGAGAGCCAACGTGAACTTATTTCTCGCGTTTGCCCGACCCTTATGCGCATGCGTCCGGTGCCGATTCTCGTGATATCTTCTTCCGTGATAGCCCTTCGTGAGCATCACTCAAGAAGGGCTACATTTGATAATGATCGTTGTGGTGATGAATGGATACTGATGGATAACGTGTCGTTTGAAACGAGGTCGGTGCAGATGCCACCGATTTCTTTATTTTAGCCTTTCTTCCACACCTATTATTAACCCTTGGGAAGTGTGGTTCGTGTTAACAAGCGACCGCGCCCGATAACACATTTATTGTCCTAATTTCTATTCTTTGTGCTTCTTGTTTTTCTCCACCAACTCTCTACTATTCGTTCTTATTCGCCGTCGCAGATTGATTAAGTTCTTTACTCTAACTGAATCTCATTGCCTCCGGCAGAGTTCACTACGTCATCATTGACCTCTGGATAAATCCTGCGACACCCGATGAAATATATGCCCTATGGTTTTCGCGCTATCGTCACCCTCTACACAAGTGTGGTCTTCGTCGACAAATTTTCTCTTATGACAGGTTGCTCTCGGACATGCTTATCTGGCTTCGAACAGTATAGTGCGCTGCCCTTTGAATTACCGTAAATCTTCGTTGTGATTCGATTCTTTCCTGTTCGATATATTTTCATCACTGGCTTCTTCGGCCATTGCACGTATCCCGTATGCTGTTTCTGCCTCTCTTACTTTACGTTTAGACCACTTTTTTTTCACTGCCACCGTTGCCGCAATTAGTGCAGTAATTATTAGTTCATCCCCTTTTTTCCCCATGTTAGTCCACATTTATTATGTAGAGATGCCTAAATACTTTGGCTGCCCACCCACTTTCCTTATGAACAGACCGATGGGCCTGTTGGTGCTGAATAACTCGGGGTATAGCGCACAAGCGCGCTGTCTTCGTCCCCTTTGTCGTCCTGGGTGCTCTACTGCGCTATACCTCAAGTCATTTCCCCGAATATTCCTCAGACCATTTTGCGAAGCATACTTTTCTCTGGGCCTCCTGCACCTTCGAAGGATGCCGAGCCAATGTCATTGTGCGCTTCGGCGTAGTTTTTTTTTCCGCGAGTAACTAAAGCAATTACTACCGTTTCCATACAGGTCTGCTGTCTCTACCCCGTTAAGAAATCCCGTAGGCCTTATATGCCCCATATGTGCCTAACGAAGATTGCATCACGGGACCGTAATGAGGACGCAACGTGTTTCAAAGATGAGATAACGGATGAAAAATTAGAGAATTTCCTACTAAGGGTCACGTATTTCGTGATTCATTTATCTTATTATTTTTTTGTACGCGCGATCAGCGATTGGAATAGCCTTCCTTCCTAAGTTACGTCATATTAATCACATGTTTTTCATCACGCTTTACGTGCTTTAGCTTTCCTCTGTTTGTGTTTCATTGTTATATCCCCCCTGTTGTAATACCTGTACAGCTGATTAAGGAAGATGAATACACGAAAAAAAAAACACTAAATAAAATACGCCTACAATAAAATATATATGATTATATAGAATCATTTATGAAAGCCTGTGCGTTCCCATATAAACTCATATGAGATTATTGTACGGTGCATAATCGGCATGCTACGCTTTGATCTTAGCCCAAAAGGCCGAGAAGCGATAATCAAATCCCGGCCGCGGCGGCCGCATTTCGATGGGGGCTAAGTGCAAGATCGCACTGGTCCCGTGCATTGGGGGCAGGTTAAAGATCCCCTGGTGGTCAGAATTCATCCGGAGCCCCCCCTCCCCCACTACCACGTGCCTCAGGATCAAATCGTGGTTTTTGGCACATAAAACCCGAGAATTCCATTCAGCAATCGGGATGTCCAATAAGGCTTTTCTATAGTAGGGGTGTCTGGGCCACTACTACAAGCGCGTGCGGCGGCACCACGTGCATATAAATGCCGGCGCTGTTCGCAACTTGGAGAGCGTGCCTCCTTCGAGGAGCTGGAGCGGCGCCAGCAAACGCGCGCTCCAAAGTCGAGCCCGCGAAGCCCACGCGCATGACGAACGGCGCAAGCAGGCCCGGCACTCGTCCCCGCGCCGCTCAGGAGTACCTGGACGGCGAGGGAAGGAATACAAGAACGCGTCTCGGGACCAGAAGACGGCGCGACGATTAGGTATCGCTGGTCCCGTCTCGAGTTTCCCGATAAGTGACGACGCCTTCTTGGCAGGGATAACGCGGTGGCCACCTCCCAGGAGAAGAGACGTTCTCGAGAGACCCGGCCGGTTGTTCGAGCTGTCGTGTGCCTCTCGAGAGTGGGCGCCTTATCTTTTTGGGACCCTCGGAGTCCCCGTCGGCCTCCGGAACGCTTGCGTGGCGCGGGGCGTCTATTCCGGCGGGGCTTGAGAAAAATGGGGCTCGCTGCGAGCCGCCGCAGACGATTCTCCTTGATCCGATGTAGAACGGATTTGCAAAGGTGATCGCTCAGGAAAGGAACTGAGGCGGCAGCGCTGGATCGAAGGGCAAAGGCCGCAAGAACGCCGACAACGTGTTCGTCTGAGTTGGTTGGTGCGAAACGGCAGGTCCCGTATTCGCCAAAACCTCTTACGCTATAAATGTTCGTAAGAGCGAATTCCAACCCATCCTGGTGCTTGACATTGCACTAGCAAAGGCGGCCAGCCAGTGGCAAAGAACACTTACGAGCAAGAAGCTTCGTGAATATAGTCCCTCATTTTTAACAGCATGACACAGGACACACAGAAGAACCTGCGGTTCTTTTCCCTGTCCTGTGACGCCCTGTAAATACTTTCTGTTTTACAAGACACGAGAACGGAACGGAACGTAGATGTCCCGAATACGCAGTTATATTCTTAGAAACGCGTTATAAACACGCTGTTATAAATAACCTGGGCCCGAATTCACAAAACCTGCTTACGCTAAAATTGTTCGTAAGAGAAAATTTCAGCTGGACATATTAATAGTGAATGCGGTTGGCCAATGGCGGAGAGTAGTTACGAAAGAAAAGCTTTGTGAATTCGGCCCCTGAGGCCGAGTACACAAAGCTTTTATTTCATAAGTATTACCTGCCATTGTCCAACCGTTAATGATATGTCTAACTTAAGGATTGGCTAAAACTTCCTCTTAAGAAAAATTCTTAAGAAAGAAAGAGCTCTTAAGAAAGAGCTTTTTCTGAATACGTGGCCTGGGCCGAACAAACATTTATTTCGTAAGTGCTATTTGGCGTTGAATGCTAGCCTTCGCTAAAAATATGTCCAGCTTCACGATTGGCTGGGATTTTCACTTACGAACAATTCCACCGCCAGAAGAATTCGAAGCAAGGGCCGGTATTCCCAAAAGCTTTTTGTTGGTAGGAGCTGTTGCTCTTTGGCCACTCGCCCTCGCTAAGGATATGTTCCCTGTCACTATTTGCCAGTACTTGTTTGTGCTAACTTGACCTAGCGTGAGAACTAAATACGATCTACGGGGCGCTATTCACTAAGCTGCGACGTTCGTATGCAATTTCTTAGCCAAAGAGTTCTCACACCGAGATACGGGCGCGACCAAAATTGCAGCTCAGTTAACTTACAGCGTGATATGAGAGTGGGAAGGAAGCAGAGATCGAATAGGACGACGAGAAAAGAAAATCTTGCAGTCAACTGACAGCTTGATTGCACATCGTGCGTCTGTAGTTGAAGCAAAGCACTGCGCAACTCTCTTCAAGAGCTTCCATTTCTGGGTGTCTGGTACAGCGCAGACCGGCTCGCCCGTTTAACGCACCGTCAAAGGAATGGCAATGCCCATATTACAAAGCGACTCAATGTCCTTATTTCTACACTAATTAACGAACGAAAAGAAACAGAAAATTGCATAGTGAAAAGTTTATATGGCTTCAAGACAAGGCCAGTAGCACCCGCACGTCCATCGGGATTCGGGATTGTATGTGACGGCGCTGCCCATGGTTGCAAGTGCGGTTCTAATGCCGCGCATAGGCTCAATATCAGCTCCTTCGGTAGCCGGCACCGTTAAGGGGCTGGTCGACGATGTCGTCAAGCGCCAACCGACGACGAAACGCGCGCTCCCTTCGCATAGGATCACTGTCGCGGGCACGGAGACCTATGAAAGCCGCCATCAAATACAAATGCAGAAATAACAAAGAAGCAGTGGCTAGCGACACTGTGACATTTATGACAGAAAAATTCACTTCGTAACATCCATACGTGCAAATTTCGCTGCCGGTTACACTGTAACAACGCATCAGCATTCATCGCTTCTCCGGGGCTTCTGCTCAACTGAAAAACACGATGAGGCCCCGTACGAAGTCAAGAGTTCGTTCTGCAGGTTAAGGCGGCCGTATTCCGACAGAGGCGAAATGCCCAAATGCACGCACACTGTAATTTTGGATCCCGTTACTAAATCATAGGTTGGTGATGTCAATGCCTGGAACCTCTAACTACGGTGTTTATCAGAGCCCAAGTGGTACCTTACATAAGTCAATGATAATTAGTCAATATCACCACAATTATAAATGATCAATGGTCAGACAATAGTCGCGGCGGGCTGCCCGAGATATTTTCTGCAGGTCTTCCCGGGTTTGTGTGGCTGAATTGACGACACAATATATGATATGAAAAAGAGTGTAAGCCGGCTTTCCCACATAGCTAACTTTCCCTTACCAAGATGGCCGCGTTCCTGCCAGCAGCTAAGTTTATTCTGTGAAACACGTTTTGAAACCTTCAATGGTGCGAGGAACGGACGATGGCCGGAATTATGTCACTGACCCGCATGCCTACAATTCCACTGCGATTCTAGCCAGAGCCCCGACATCTTGGTTGCGTCATAGAAGGTGTGTGGAGAAGCACACTTGCAGGTTTTGCATGTCATCTATTTAACGGTGACGCCTCTGCTGCGCCACTGGGTGACATAGCGTGCGGAGCTGGACGCGAAGCAAGACGGTCTATTTGGAAGATGTCGATCCATTCGTGATCCCACACTTCCTGACGACACACAACGCATTCCTGAATGTCCTCAGCTGTTGGTGGCACGCGTTTAGAGGTAGCAATGGGAAATCGAAATTGAAAGCCTAGTTTTTTGTTGGTTTTACCATATGAATGCTCTACTCTCAGTTACAATGCGCGAGATGATCTACGTGATGGCGGGAAAATGTACGGTGAGCACTTGAGCAGACTGTGAAGTGCGCTATACCTGAGTATGTGTGCCGGCGTAGTTGGCGATTCACAGATAATGAGAAAGGTTTCTTATCGCACGTGTCCGAGTGTTCGAAGTGCATGTCGCGGCTGCTCGGAGATGGTTGGCCTGGCAGAGACTGAGTGTCTCCTTCGGCTCGCTCCGACCTCATCGATACAATGCGAGTGACGGCGAAGCACAGGAAAGTCGTCGGTGGATCAGTGAAACACGAGGACTGCAAGCATCGATGCCGATCATGAGTGGCCATTTGTTGTTTTTGTCTGTCTTTTGTGCCCATTAATAACGCGGCCCTAAAAGCTTTGACTGCACGTATGGTCGCCCTAAAATTATGTGCCTTGGTAATTCAAATGAAATGCAATGGATGGAGCCATACCCATCCACACACACACACACACACACAAAAAAGGACTACATACAGCCGCTACAGCTACGACTACAGATATGAGGACTCGGGTGAACTGAGTGTGTTTAAAAAAATGTGGTTGATCCCTCTTATATAGGAATCGGTATAGAACACGAAAGTGAAACGTGTCTTCACAGAAGTAGTGTAATGTTTATTGCACATTGATATATAATGTCTATTGGTGTTTTGTGGCTAAAGCGCCCTTAGGCGTTGATGCACCCACGCTGACGCCTGGTGGCACGTCTCCTCCATCACGACTACCAACGTCGATGACCATGAGCAACCGTCGTGCATATGGAAGCTGCACTACGCTGCACACGCTAGCACAACGCGAAAGACGAAGCACGTAACTGACACACTAATACAACGCGAAAGACAAAGCACGTAACTGAATCGTCACCGAGTCAAATCAGCGCGTACAGCGCGTCGTAATTGCAGCCTCCGCGATCAACTTCAGAAACATTTTCAGAGCTAATTGCGGAGGCCACGCTGCGCTGTGCTGAGTACGGTGAACGCCACTACCAACGCCATTAAAAAAAGTCACAGACCTTCGCCGCACACGCAGTCCAGTCACAGCGTAAGCTGGAGGAGCGCCTTCATAGGAGCTCCATTTTCGGCAGCACCCACAGGAGGGTTCGTACAGTGCGAGAAGGCGCCATAATGTACGCCGAAGACCGAAGAGCAGGTATCGAGACTCCGCGTCATACATGTCACATTCCTTGACCCGTGGCACCATACGATGATGATGATTTATTTTTATCCCTTTTGAAACAAGGCGGTGACAAATAGTCACCTAGCCTGCTTGATTTAATCAGGTATGCTATGGATGTTTTTATCTAGCATTTTTGTATATCTCTCATTAGTCTTTTTTCTCCCTCAAAATCTACCTTGTACCGCTACCTATGACTGTTAGAGATCAGGTCGTATCAATCTCCTCCCTGCTTTTTGCCCACCAATACTCTAAACATCTCTTGCTTTTCTCGACTGCTGACCGGTTGATGCTTCCGTCCACTTTAAACCCAAGCGCTTCTGGAAGGTGTACGTTACCTGCGGTTCTCACTGGGTTAGGTACTCACTTCGCATTCCATTAGGATGTGCTGAGTGGTCTCAGTATTTTTGCTGCAGCATACACACGCCTCATCTAGTTCCGGTATGTTTTGGTCCTTAGGCAACCGGCTCGAGCCTCAAGTAGCAACGCAATGCCCCTTGTGTTATCGTAGAGATTTTACCTTCTAATTTCTTTCTTCTCATTCTTGTAAATCTCCATGGTCCTTTTTGTTTCCATTCTTTGCATTCAATTCACTATCTCTACTTCTCTCACTGTCTTTCTGATGACTCCTGGTTGTCTATTTACAGTTTCGATGATCCGGCACTTGGTTGCCAACCTTGTTGACTTCCTCCCTCCTCCTCTCCCTATCTCATCTTTCTATTCCCTCTTTCCCGTCCCCCAGAGCCAACCAGACGCATTTCTGGTTAACATCCCTGCATTCTCTTTCTCTCCTCCTCCTCCATTCTGCGTCCACGATTTTCAGGTACACATCCTTGTGCACTCTGTGTGCTTAACAATGAAGCAATATAGCGACACCGCCTACCACCGTCTAAACGCATTGTCTTCGAAGCGTGTATTGAAGCGAGACTCCCCTCTCGTGCTTCCGGATAAACACTACGCGCCATCAAGAAGCGCCACCGCGGAATCTCGCACGCCCTCCGAAACATATGGCGCACCGATACGGGCGAACGCTGAGAAGTGAATCATGCGGCAATCAGGCGCCTCTATCGAGCTTCTTCTATCTGGACGCGCTTCGCCATCTCGTGGCGCTGCTAAGAAGTCCGCGCGCCGACACCGAGATGCGTGGCCCGCCGGTGCGTGCGAACGCTGAGAGTTATTCACTCGCCGACCGCACATCCAGTGGCGCGTACTCGAAAACCCAAGTTGGCGAGAATTCATTGAAGCGCGACACATTTCCAATGTATGGGCAACTTCGGAATCCGTTACTTGTGCTGGAAACGCAGTCCAAATAAACAAAGATGGCTACATCGAGGTTCACAGCGGAAGTATCGCTTCGTGCCGCTGCTCACGTTTCCCTTTTTATGGCGTAGAACAGAGGTGTTTTGTGGAAGCCGAGAGGGTTCTTGCTGCCGATCGCCTTAATTAAATCGGCTTCAAGGATTTCGCCGACAAAATCGCGGAAATAGTTGCGCTGTGCGCGCAAATTTTCTGCCTGCCCAGCGAACCGCATCAGATTTGTTTAAATACAAAGAGCCTTTCAAGCGAACCAGACGTTAAAAAAAAGCGGAGTGTTTGTGCCTATAGCGGGCCTCCGAAAGGGTGCAAGCACTTGTTCGCGGCGTTGCAACGCTGCTACAGGTACGATACGGGACTGTCTTCGGCCTTCATAAGCAACTTGCACACTACGACTCGTGTTGCAGTATATCACGTAGCATACCGCAATGTATGGGTAGTAACGTCTGTTGTACGTTCAGAAGCTGAATATAGGTATTGTGCAGTGATAGAACGAGGCTAAAAACTGTTTAGTTACCTGGTCAGTGTGTCTTGGGATAAAAAACAAATGAGGGTGGCGTTTGTGAATCGGGGTGCACCTTTCTTTTATAGTTGGGTGATACGTGTGATAAGGTATAGTCTGTGTCTGATGACTGGCGCTTGTTCGTGCACGCAGTTCGCAGTGTTCGAGGTCCAGGCTTGGGAACATAGCAGCTACCTGCCGCCCGTAGAAATTGTAAAACCAACTGGATCCTACACTGAGGTTGCAGATTCCACCGAAATTCCCCCGCCGTGATGCAACTTTACTTTGCCGCCTCTGGTTAGGGGTGGCTTTTACGAAAGCGTGCTCATTCCTTCTGGGCATGTCCGACACACCAATCTGGGACTTTTGCAACTGTGAGGAGACGGTGGAACATGTGTTGTGTTTTTGTCATCTTTATGAGATCGAACGCGACATTCTCCGGAGCGTGTTAAACCGATTAGACAGCATAACGTTTTCAGAGACAAAGATTCTTGGACCGTGGCCCCATGCGTCGCAGGCTTACAAAGCGAGGCGGGCATTGTTACAGTTCATGAAGTCGATTGGCCTCAGCGACTGATTGTGAAGTGTTGGACCACCACACGTGTTCATACTGAGAGTACTTTCTTCCCTCTCTCTCCTTTCTTTTCATCCCTTTAAACGCCTTCCCCGTGTAGGGTAGCAAACCGGACATGCGTATGGTTAACCTCCCTGCCTTTCCTTTCTTCTTTTTCCTCCTCCTCCTCCTCAAACCCGGTGAAACGTGAGAACTGAATAACAACCAATCAGACCAAGTTGAGCTTCTTCCAATAGTTTTCCAAAATTTAGCGAGGGCTTTCTATCGGCAAACTCAGTTGTATTAGTTTAAATGCATAACTTGGAAACGAATTGAACCAGTTGTGATGGAATATAGCTGTATGCAGTGTCACAAAGCAAACTATAGCGACACTGTGCGCAGGTCGAACGCTCCAAAGCTGGAACGAGAGCTGTTTGCAGTTGATTCTAAATTTCTAGCGAGCAAATAAGCTGATTACTCTCCGCATTGAATGAGAAAACAGCATCTTCTGCTTGCACCGCTAAACTAAAGCATGTTATGAAAACGACATGTCGCCTCGAAGCATATCATGTGTCATGATTGACTTCAGGCCATCCCAGGTATCATTCCTGCTACTGTGTCATGCAGACAACAGTACATAAGCGAGAATATTCCTGCTCCTTAAAGCATTAGTGATACTAATGCAGGGCCAGAAAACTATGAACGAACGAAGCCAAATGAAGCTTATGCGTACATCGCTATAGGAAGGAAGGAAAGAGTGGAGAAGGAAAGGCAGGGAGGTTAACCAGTTCAGCACAACCGGTTTGCTACCCTACACATGGGAGCGGGATGAGGGGGAATGAAAGATGGGGAGGACAGAGAGAGAGAGAGCACAGCACAGCACACACATCGTCAGTCACAGTCCGTCACTCTTGCGTGGTACGTGACATCACTGTCACAGCCGCTTGTCCAAGCCCGCTTCTTTTAAAAACCGGAGTAGTCCCGTCGTCGCCTTCAGCTGCGATGTCTTCTGTCGACGACATGTGAGAATCACTTCAACTGACATTGGTCTGTTGTGACGTGATCTCCTGTGCAAGCACTCGAAGTCTGCTGGCTGCATCGGACCGTGAGAGCGGTATGGCCTCTTCCTGTGTGTCGTCAAGAGCTGCCCGAGCGGCATTAACGGCGTCTTCGTTCCCTATGACACCGCAGTGACTTGGAAGCCACTGAAATGCCACGTGGTGTCCTTTCTCATGTGATGTATGGAGTAGGTGTCTAATATCGAATACGAGCTGTTCGTATGGCCCGCGACGCAGAGCTGATAGCACAGATTGTAGGGCTGCCTTCGAGTCACTGAAGATTGACCATTGTCGAGGTGGTTCCCGATTGACGAAACAAAGTGCAGCGCGAAGAGCAGCTAGTTCCGTGGATGTCGATGTCGTTGGGTGGTCAGTCCTGAAGCTGATGGTAGTAGTTCTTGCTGGGACAACCACAGCACCGGACGAACACTGGAGGTTTGTGGAACCATCAGTATAAATATGTACACTGTCCGCATACCTCTCGTGTAGAAGATGCAGAGACAGTTGTTTTAGCACAGGTGACGTTAGCTCAGATTTTTTCTGGATTCCTGGTACACTGAGATGTACTGTGGGGCTAATAAGACACCAAGGGGGCATCGATGGTTTAGATGCAGCGGTGAAGCCCGAGGGAAGTTTGTCGTTGTACTTGATGATAGTTTTAGAGAACGATGCTTGGCGCCTGTCTGAAGGTAGTGTTGCAAGGTGGTGATAGGGGGCACGTGCAAAATGTCTGATGTGCGTTCTCAGGGCTTCCACCGTAATGTGAGTTTGCATCGGATGGTCGCAATCGCAATAGTTGCCTCTGTTGACGTGCATCTGGGCAAACCAAGGCAAACTCTGGGTGCTTGAGCTTGTTCTGCCTGCAGAACACGAATATTTGTCTTGCAAGTGTTGTTCAGTACAGGTAGACTATATCTTAAAAAACTAAGAAAGAGAGCTCTGTAGAGTTTCAGCATTGCGTCTACTGACATCCCCCACGTCTTTCCTGTCAAGTATTTAAATAACTGGAAAATTGCTGTCAGGCGCCGTTTCATCTATGCCACGTGCGGGCTCCAACAGAGGTCTCGGTCAATGATTACGCCAAGAAACCTGTGGGTTCTGACATACGAAATGGTCCGCCCATTCATTGAGATGGCATAAGGCGTCATTGGTTTGTGAGTAAATGCCACTAGTGCGCATTTTTCTGGTGATATGCTGAGACCTTGTTTACACAAGTAGCTCGCTGTCAAAGTTGGTGCTCTTTGAAGCCGCGCACGTATCTGTGGACGTGTGACTGCCGAAGTCCAGACACAGATGTCGTCTGCGTATATTGAAATCTTGATGGTAGTTGGTAAGTATTCAGCAAGTCCAAGAAGAGCGAGGTTGAATAGCGTCGGGCTGAGAGCACCGCCTTGGGGAACGCCTCTGCTGGTATAGCGTCGCGTAGTCGGGCCATCATCAGTTAACACAAAGAATGATCTTGCAGATAGGTAACTTGCAATCCACAAAAAGACTCGACCACCTAGGCCAACCGTTGCAAGAGCATCGAGAATGGCCTCATGTAGTACGTTATCGTATGCGCCTTTCACATCTAAGAATAAAGCTGCAGATAAACGCTTACGGGACCTTTCGTGCTGAATATATGAAACGAGATCGACTACATTGTCGATGGAAGAGCGGTCACGTCGGAAACCAGCCATGGAATTCGGATAAATCTTGTAGTGCTCAAGGTACCATTCTAGGCGGCCAAGGATCATCCGTTCCATTATCTTTCCTACACAGCTGGCCAGCGCTATTGGGCGGTAAGAGGTGAGCTCGAGTTGGGATTTGTCCCGCTTCAAGAGTAGCACCAGGCGGCTTACTTTCCATTCGGCAGGAACGTTTGCCTCCTGCCATGAGCAGTTGTAAAGACTCAACAATTCTTTCCGTGCGGATTCTCCAAGATAGCACAAGGCTCGGTATGATATACCATCTGGACCCGGAGATGAAGAGCGTCTGCGGAGAGCTAGGGCCGCCTCGAGCTCCTCCATTGTAAAAGCAAGGTCCATGCGGCAATCACGGGAATGGAGGATGTCACCTTGGGCTGGAGGATCTGAATGAGTCGCTTGGTCGGCGATCCTCACACAAAAGTCTTCTGCGACATCGATGTCTTGCCGCCCTTGGAAGAGCGCGAGCGCCTTGAATGGAAAACGCTGCTCCGGAAGGCAACGCAGACCTTGCACCGTTTTCCAAATGTGAGACAGTGGCTTGCGGGGTCTAGTTTCTGGCAAAACGTTGCCCAACGTTCCGATGCTAATCTATCCATGCGACGCTGAATCTTCTTTTGCATCCTCCTGGCCGCCCCTAAGGTCATTGGATTGATTTTGTACGGCCGATATCGACGTTCCGCCCGGCGACGAAGTGCTCATAGTCGCTCTAATTCTATGTAGAAGTCGTTTCGCGTGGAAGAGATCGTCATCATGCGAGTGGCGTTTTGCATCATACTTTTAATAGTTTGCTCTAACCCAGACGGTAGGCCCTCGCGGCAAGCATCTTCCATATCAGATTTGAAGGTGGCCCATTGAATCGTCCGAATGATCTTCCGTGGACCAGATCTAGACGACAAGCCTTTGATGTTAAGATAAGTGGGAATGTGATCACTCCCATGCGTCTCAATATCTGGAAACCACTTCACACATCTGGCGAGAGAGTTGGAGACGAAAGCAAGGTCGAGGCAGCTGCGGTATGTCACGCCTCGAAGAAAGGTGGGGCTACCATCGTTCAGGAGAGTAAGGTCATAGTTGTAGGCGATGCTTGCTAATCTTCGTCCTTTTGCATTCGTTCTTGTACTTCCCCATGCCGGATGGTGTGCATTGAAATCTCCTATGATAACCCATGGGGCAGGACACACACTCAAGATATCCGCTAATCTTTTCGTATCAAAATTGCTTGAAGGCGATATATATACGCCTATGAGAGTAAACAAGAGTTTGTTCTTTTTAACTGTGATGCATATATATTGATTGTCGCCACGTGGGGCGCAATTGGTTGCAAAACATAGGTAAGTTCACGACGAACAAAAACGATGATTTTGCTGCATGCACCATTTGTTGAAGACATGATAACTTCGTACCCTGACAGTCTGATTGGTTTCGACAAGTTTGGCTCACAAATGACGATGAGTGGAAACACATTGGTATACAAAAACTGACGAAAATCTGAAAGGCGTGATTTTAACTCTGGCATTCCACTGGATGACGGACGCTGCCTTGACTTCTTCTCGGTAGGATGGGGTATGGGTAGCCATCTTTCTAGTTGAGGGATTCAAGCACTGGGCTTAAGGCGTCCAGCACTTTAAGTGCGCTTCGAGCAGATGTTGTCCCCATGTCCACCAAAAGCGCTCGGATGGCTTCCATGAGGGAACGCAGAACCGAAATGATCTGACGATCTGTTTTAGGTGCATGATCCATGGCTGGAGAAGGCTCCGGTGGGACGACGACCTTCTGAGGTTCCTTGACAAGGGAGCGGCTCGGTAGCGTAGGCCATTCCTCTAAAGAAAGAGTCTTATCCGCTTCCTTCGTGGAAGTGGTGGGCCCTTTCTTGGCGCAACTAAGTGGTGCCGCAGTGGAATGGACACTATCACTTCGAGCATGCGCCTTCTTTGAAGACGTACGATGGTGCTGACGTCAACGCCGACGGCGGACTACGATCGGCTGCCTCCCTGTGGGTCGAATTGTCTCTGGACATTTGCTTGAGAACCGCATGCTCCTTCTTGATGCGGGGACAGCCTTTCGACGAGGCAGCGTGAGGGCCATTACAGTTGGCGCACTTGAGAACCGTGGCACCGCAGGTATCTTCTGCATGAGGTTCAGCGCAACGGGGACACAGTAGCGAGCTGGGACAGACGCCCTTGACGTGTCCTAGCCTGAGACACTGATGGAATTGAAGCGGCTTCTGGATGAATGGTCGAACCGGATGTCGGAAATGTCCGACTTTAACGTGGGATGGTGTGCAATCCCCCTTGAAAATTACTTTTACGCAGCGCGTATTCCCAAGGCGGCTCACTTGCGTAATGATAGTTTCCTCATTTGCCGGACTGATGTGGCTAGGTATGTGCATCATTCGGAATTGCAATGTCGATGTCATAAATTACACCTGCTATGGATGTATTGTCAATCGGGATAAAGGGGCGCATTTTGATGCCCCCTAGCTCCGTGAATGCTTGAAGTTTTCCAAGCGCACTCACGTTGTACACGTCTATGGCGAGTATATTCTTCTGCGGGTTTATTCTGATGTCTTTAATTTTAACTGGCACCGCACATTCCAGAAAAATGGATAGGGCTTGCCTATCCATTTGACGTGACGTGAAATGATGACGTGCGGCCAGCGCGCAGGCGTTGACTTCATAGTCGTTGTACTCGCAGGAGTTGATGGCGATGTGTTGACAATCTTTATCTTCACCCTATTGCTCAATACGGGTATGAAGCTGTCGTCGGATGAGTCGTCTTCCGACATAGAGTACAGCTCGGTGTCTTCGGTGTCACTGGGGGAGCGAACTCGCTTCCTTGCGGTTGACGGCCGTGATGACTCCTGGCCAGGCGGGCCTCTGGAATGCTCCGCGTCCATGGCCGCAAGACGGGGAGGCGAGGCACCTCGAGCGAGGCGAAGATTTCACTAAAAATTCAGAGAGCACAGAGACAAGTGTTCTATCAAGAAGACCGTACATCGCTATAATTTATCAAAGCGCCTGCCTGAACAAAGCACACTCGGCAATTTGGAACGCCAGCAAGATATATAAAATAAATAAAAAGAAGTAATGGCCTACTCGCCGGGTAGAAAGACGTCGCCCCGAATTCGCTGTTTTGAACAAAACGCTATAGTACCCGTCAACTTTCCCGAATGCGTATGTTTCTTTTTTGAGTCGCTCTCCGATGCGCGTGCTCTGCTTCTTTCTGGAAACGATGGAATAATACATTGCTGTCTTTCCAATACCACGACATGCACAATAGTACACAACAAAATATATGGACATCCGTCTTTTTTCATTTTTGGGCTTGTGCGCGGCGGCGCACCACGACGATTTGAGTACTACGAGGCATTCAGCGCTTGCCCTGAGAGGACACCCTCTGTCGCTTCAAGCCTGAACCTGGATCGGCTGTTTCTCGGCACGGCCGCTAGGTAGCGAGCATTTACTTGAAGTCGCCAATAGCTAAAGCTTGGCAAAGCGTTGTGATATGGGCTCGACAAGCTTTGAAGTGAGGGAAGCTCACTGTAAAATTGATTTCGAAGAACACTGAGTTATCTGAAAGAATGTAAATGGGTTGCGGGAGTGTTCAGGTATCTGTACAGAAAAAAACATTGACTCACATTGGAGAAAAAGAATTAGGAAGATTACCAGCAAGTATGCAACCGGTATAGTAAAGAACATGGCAACAAAGAACGTCAAACGCCAAGTTACAGAGACTGAGGCAATCTCATGGATGGCTGCAATTGAAAAGAAACCTGCTATGAGTAACAAACGAAGAGGGAAAAAAATGAAATCAGGTATGAAACGATTTATGATAAGGCAAAAGGAAGCTCTTTACTTTTCGAAGCAAGATCAGGATGGCTTAGAACGCGTAGGTATAAAGCGAGGTACCACATGGAAGCGGAAGAATGTGCTTGCTGCGGAAAACCTAGGGAAACGATGGAACATGTTTTATTAGAATGTGAAGATAGCTACGCAGTTGTCGGTCTAAGCTTGTCTGGCCTCCTTGAAGACCTTGGGTTCAGGGATAGCAGGGAAGCGTGCCCGCAATAGGGATTAGTAAGATGCGATTGGAGGTTTGGTGGCAGGAAAGTAGGGATACCACAAACAACGGAGGCGTACAAAAACAGAGTTCCCAGTAGTGGATCAGGAATTTGATGCTTGGAATCTTCGTATGTTTTTTTTTTAAATATAGGTAGGCCATTAGGCAAAATAAGAACAAGAGTTTGGTGGAGCAACCGACCGCCCTGTTTCAACGGAAACCTCATAGCATCCATCCGTCCGTCCGTGCATCCATCCATCTATCCATCCAAATGTCCCGCTACATTGGTACAATCATAATAATAACGTCGACTATCACCGGGACGTGAGTTCTGGATTCTTTCTTTTGAATATGAAAGCACGATTTTTGTGAGAATGTGTCTCTTTTCACTGCTCAGCAGCCGCTTCAAACCGCAGCTGTGTTCAACAAGGGGGATGCCCCAACACTCGTCAAGCTGACTTAACGTCCTCGCTACCACTCTGCATTCGGTTATCATCGTGATATAGCCGCGATAAGGAGGTGTGTGCGCACGCGATGCGACTAAGTAAAAGCAGCGGTGCGCACTTCACTATCGTTGCTGCCGCAGCAGCTCACGGCACAATGGAGTGGCACGCGACAAGCTGCGCTTTTCCACTGCGCTGTCCAGAAGTAGTAGTGGCCGAAATTTTCAAGAGCCGTTTAAGTCGTTAGTCCAACCACGCAGAAGTACGCGCTCTTCCAATGGCACCAAAGGACTTACAGTACGGTCCACTAATAACTATAACAATGAGTTAGCATTTTCGGAGTGGTAACCGCTTACATTTCAGGCGAAGACCTCAAAAATAATTTCTTGCTAATATATGCATCGAACAGATAGCACCAATCAGTTGCCTATGAAGTTGATTATATGTTCACGTATGTTCGTTTGAATATTATTTAACTGGGACCATTACTAAAGCGAAAAAAATGGCGCTCTATTAGTAAATTACGCTTAGATAATACAGAAACGCCACTCTTGCCGCGATAGGAGGCTTGAGAAGCCAGAAAAAAATGCAACTATGAATGATGGTGGATAGCGACGCCAACTTGAAGTTTCCGTACCAGCTTGTCATGACGTCATAGATTTTTGACACTCCGTTCAGGCCAAGTTCACTGATTCTCAGTAAAAGTGATCTGAATTGTATTTTAAGAGGCGGCAAAAACCTGAGCAAGTTTTGAGATTTACTGCGTCCCAGCAGCCCGAACGCGAGAATATATTTTAAATATGTAGTGTGTCATTCACGTATACCAGCGCTGGATCTTCGGGTGTAATTTGAAAGAAGAAAAACAAATCTTTGACTATGACTGTCTCTTCTCGTATCGACCAATTTACTGTAAATTAACAAACTGAGTTTTGTAAGGATACCTTATCAGTGTAAACTGATTTACCGTATAGACACGTGTAAGGGCAGCACTTTTACAGCGAAGCCGTATATGGCTAGGTTCTGACCAAAAGTGCGTGCGTCGACACGGTGTGTAGAAAAAAGTCGCGACGACAAAATTGAATCCACAGTAGCCTGCTCCGCGCCGGCGGTCCTCCGTGGCTCCGGAGTGGATGGCGGAATAATAAAGCGTCGTTGTGTACCCACAAATGCCTGTGCCAGCGTTAATAGAACCAACTTAGTTTCACACCTCCGCTGAAAACATGGGCTCCGTGGCGTTCGCGAGAACTAACAGCGCTGCGATCGAGTCGTGCTACCGGCAGCGCTTCCGGTTGCGCGTCTTCTTTGCTGCGGCTGTGTCCCGTGTGGCGAATTTGTTGCGTCCTGCAGAAGTTCGTTCGGAGGTCTGAGTGCGTGCGCTCGCCTGCGGAGGTGTGAAGCCTGGCTTGTGTCGAGCATGCGATATGCTGAAGTGTTTTGCACCGAGTTGAACAAGCGGCTACAAGTCGTCAGCTAACCGCTGCTTTTATTGCGTGAACATTCTTTGGCGAGCACCACAGGTCCGTCAAGCGAAAAGTGTAATGCCTTGTATCTCCACAAAAATGCGTAATTTGTGAACTTAAAATGTTTCATCATTACAGTATAAATGTAGATGATTGGTAGCTTTATAAGAGATAAGGAACAATTAAGAAAAAATTTATCAGAGGGAATACCCATAGGGATACACAGGGCTCCATAGAAAATACGTGGGAACGCTTATAGTAGGGGTGAGCCTAATAAAATTTGGGGGTGGGCCAACTCGCAATACGACTGTTACTTTCTCCAAGGAAATGCATAGCTTACACAAGGTGTCCCGACTATCGTGCACAAAGATATGCAAATGCCACGTAGCTGGACAGAATCAAGGTAATGTTACTTGCCGTTGCTTGGAGATACTCAGATTACTTTGTCCATTCCGCCTAAATAGATAATTAGTCTTAATTAATTAATCAACTTCTAAAATCTTGTTAGATTAAAAGCGTAAATCAGAAAGTTTTAGAGCAGCATGAAAAACTCCCGATACAGTTTTCTGTTGCTCAATACGTGCTACATAAAAGTGTTTTTCCGAGCGTGAAAGGATCCCGCGAATACACGCAAAGTGCCTCGAGCGGCCAGTCGCGCGGCAATATTGCTTCTATTCGCGGGCTTATTTAACGCTCGGAAAAAACACTTTTATGTAGCACGTATTGAGCAACAGAAAGCTGTATCGGGATTTTTCCATGCTGATCTACAATCTTCTCGTTGACGCCTTTAATCTAAATATACTATTTGAGAAGTTGATTAATTAATTCAGACTAATTATCTATTTAGGCGGAATTCATAAAAATAATCTGAGTATCTCCAAGCGGCAGCAAGCAACATTACCTTGGTTCTGTCCCGCACCGTGGTATTTGCATATTTTTAAATATTGGTGCATTATAGTTGGGACACCCTGTAAGGGAAGTAAGGGAGCTCTCCATTTGCACAGTGGCCGAATAAACAATAATTTTTAAAGCAGTTGCTATCTGGTAGTTTTTTTTTGCTTCTTCCCTCATTAGCTATCCTGCTTTTATCCGCCTCCCACATAATCGATTATGAACGGTCTTATGTGGCGAGCACATTCAGTTACAATTTATGTGGGAGTAGCTTCGTAGTGTAGCATAGTCGTTGAAATCGAAGCGTTCACGTCGCCCTTCGGATTCATAGTGCGCTTGCGGAGCTGTCACTCATAGCGAAAACCATGAACTCTAATTACGAAGGCGGTATTGCTTTTCAGTGGAGCAATAAATCGACGCAGACGAGCGAACGCGTGTGCAACACCAAGCAGCCGCGCTGCTGCAGTAGCAGCCGACGCGGTATTTTTTTTTTTTTATTGCGCGGTAGCCTCACAAACACTCAGCTCAAGCAGAAATAAGCTGACTAATAAAGCAAGCGCGTGGCGATTCCTTCTATAATTCCCTCGTGGTAGCTTTGAGACGCTGTTTTGCACCCGGCCGTCTTCGGGATCAGCCAAACTTCGGCGGATCTTTCTTTGTAGCTGCCACTGCTACCAACAGGTCCTTCGGTATCGGCTGGCAGGTCGTAACGATGCAGGTTCCCACGTTTTATTGTGATAGCAGTTATACGGAGTCTTAATCCAGAGTTCGACGGAAACCCGTCTGGCGAGGAATGAGCATAGTGAAATAAAACCAAACACTCGCCAATGGAAAGACATGTATTGGAAAATAAAATTTGACGTTTCGGGTTCCGTACGGGACCCTTGATCACAATGAAAGCAAACGCAGTGGCTCTTGTTTAAATATGGGATAGATGGCGCAGTGCGCGTGTGTAGATTTCGGGCAGGTTCCGACGTGTCCTGTTTGTGCAGCGATTTAAGCATTAGTCTTGCAGGCAGTTTCTTCTCTGTGTCGATTATCAAATCAATCAATCAAAAATCTTTATTTGTCGCAAGAAATATACACGCATTGGGGTTAGTATATGCAGAAGGAGGTCCCATAGCACAAGGCTGAAAGGGGACCTCCTGTCAGAAAATTACATGTTGATAAGTACAACAAAATCGCACCTAAAAAGCATTAGGTAATTATTGATAGTAATAAAAACAACGCAAACCTGCAATAAAAATGCCAGTAAAAATGGTAACAAAACAACGTTCAGTAATTATACATCGCTATGAAAAGAACGAAACATACAATAAAAATGGCAGTAGGATCGGGAACAAAATGACGTTAATTATTGATATATAGCCATTGAAACAACTCCAATGTGCATGAGTAATAAATGTGAAAATAACGCACACAGTAATAGCTCTAAATGTAAGAGAACGCCGATATAGAAATACAGATGAGTTATGATTGTGAGATAAGATGTTTAAGTTCTTGTTTAAAAGCTGCTAATGACAATTGTTTAGTGATTAGTGGTATTGAATTCCAAAATTGAATAGCTGCAAATATGGTAGTATGTTTGCCGTAGTTAGTGCGTGCATGTGGTGGTAAAAAGTTGTTGTTTGAGGCAAAGCTGGTAGGATTAGAGTTTAACAATTGAAATTTCTCCAAAACGTTAGCTGTTATGGTACCGTTAAGACACTTAAATACGTGAATCCCCAATTTATATTTGAATAAATTACACACTGTTAGTACACTATGTTGCTGAAAAAGTGGGGATGCGCAGGTGACCGATGAACTGAATGTTAGGATGCGAATGGCTTGGTTTTAGAGACGTTGAAGTGGAGAGATATGCGATGGATAGGTATTCGCCCATGACGTGATACAGTACGTAATATGACTGTGGATGAAAGCAAAGTCAGCAAGTTGAAGAATGGTCGTGCTTTAATTAATGTTCTGATACCATGAGCAATCCTCTGCCTTATAAGTATAATGTGATGATGGTACTTGAGATGAGCATCCAGGACTACTCCCAAAAATGTGCACTTAGTAGTACTAAGATGGCTGTGGCCGTTGATAGTAATAGCGGGTGTAGGTGAAAGGGTGTTATGATTAGAATGGAAGACAATGAACTGTGTTTTATTGGTATTAATTGTTAAACCATTAGCTGTGCACCAGTTCTGAATGTTATAGAAGTCAGAGGACAATTTATTAGCTAGCGCATCGATGGACTTGTCCTTAGTAACTATAGTTGTATCATCTGCAGTACAAGAAAGGTTAACTGTGTGTTTAAATCGAGGTTAGGTCATTAATATAGATTAACAATAATAGCGGGCCCAGTATACATGGAACCTTGCGGGACACCTTTGTCAATAGATTTAAAAGTGGAAAGGATGTTAGAGACACAAACAGCTTGCTGTCTATTAGATAAGTAGATATTAATCAGCTCCTGCGCACTACCTATACGACACATATTGAGTTAAGTTTAGCTAATAGTATATTATGAACTATAGAGTCAAATGCCTTAGAGAGGTCAATAAACAGAGCTCCGGCAAAACAACGGGAGTCACGCGCGTGTTTAATATAATCGGTAATGGCGAGTAGTGCGAAATCTGTTGAATAGCCTGCACGAAAACCAAATTGTTGAGTGGATAAAATACGAAACTTAGTTAGATATTTAGATAATCGTTTTTCAACACACTTCTCTATCATTTTACTGTAAGATGAAGGCATGGCAATAGGTCGGTAGTTACCAATAGAAGTTCTATCGCCTTTTTTAAAGACTGTAATTATCTTGGCCTTTTTAAGCTGCGATGGGAAGATACCAGTTTTAAACATAAGGTTAATGATACAGGCTAATGGGGTCGAGATCACGTGAGAGATGCATTTCAGGTAAATAGGCTGAGTGTTATCGAGACCAGCACTTGTTATTTTCATGTGATTAATTATTTCCACCACCTCATCTGGTCCTGTTGGAAAGAGGTAAAATGACCGAAGACATTCCCTAATTGTTGGCTGGTAATCATGAGGCAAGAGAGAAGTGTTAGCACAGGAGTACTTGTTGAAGGCGTTCGCAATGTCGTCTGCATTTCTAAGAACACCCTCTGAAGACTGCAATTCAGTTATATCTGGCTCACTTAATCATCTGTTTAGAAATGAATTAATTGTTTTCCATTGATCTTTGCTGTTATTACCAGCATTATGTATGATGTTCGTATAATAATTTCTTTTAGCTTTTTCAAGGACTTTGTTGAGTAGGTTGCAGTACTTTTTATATCGCGATCGCAGGGCAGCATTGAAAGGCCGTTTCTTTAACTTTTTGTATAAATTGTCTTTTCTTCGCAAGCTCTTCATTAAGCCAGCTGTGAGCCATGGGTTGTGAGGGGCCGGAAAGTTCTTGCGACATTTGACAAAGCTGGTAGAATCGTCTAAGCACTTTTTGACGGTTGATGAAAAAGAATTAAAAGCAGCTTCAGGATCAGTAAGCAGTTCTAAAAAAGACCATTCTATGGCTTCTACACGCTTGAGTAAATTTGTTTTATCAAATATATTTTTTTTGAACAGAGCTTAGCTGGTTAGGTATGGCACATTCAAATCGGCAAAATACGGAGTAGTGGTCAGGTAAGCTAGCTTCGAGGACACCACAGTCGTTTGAAGGAATGAAATTTTATAAAATGTGATCGACTAAAGAACTGGACGCACCAAGTACAGCATCTAGTAGAAACTGAGATTAGAGATTCGTAGCCAAATCCTATAAAGCACGCAGTGTAATCAGAGTACGCTGAGCTGCTGACATCGAGAACATTGATGTATATGTCACCTAGGATGACGACATTCTTATTTTCAAGTGATAATTTGTTGAAAATGGATGAAAGTGATGAACAGAAATCGGGAACAGAGGATGACGGTGAACGATATATGCAGCCTATGATTGTCTTATTACCGCTCGATGGCAAAGATGGGTTAGCAATTTCAATCCATACGGACTTGGTATTCTCAACGGAAAGGCTGAGATCATATCTTCTTTGATATGGAATTGATGCAGATACGAATATAGCTGCACCGCCAAAACTACCAGACAATCGATGACAATACTCGCGAACGTATGATGGGAAACAGAACATATTCTTGTCGTGAGGCGATAGCCATGTTTCAGTGACCCAAATCAAAGAAAAGGTCAAGTGATATGACGACAAAAATGCATGTATGCTATCTATTTTTTTAAGACTACGTGAATTAAAGTGAACAACAGGTAAATATCGACCGCAGCAAAACTGCTGAAGTTGATTCGCGGTGAATTACATTGTGAAGAACCGATAAAAGAGAAAGAAAAACGAAAAAAAAAAAGGTAAAATATGCGCTGAACTGTTCGGTAAATAAGCTATAAAAAAGGTTCAGCCGGTCTGCTGGAAAACAGACAGGTCTTCTGAAGAAATGCGGAAAACACGGCTTTCGTTCGACTTTCTGGCTTTAATTCGGCAATTATCAGTCCAGAGATATTGCCATTGTTTTTCTTGCTTGAGTGACAGAGCCTTTGCGAAAAGCCGCTTGTTCTCTGGGGTGAGGTGGTCATTGACAAATACAGTGTTTGAATGAGAGCCAGAAAAGCCAAGGTCACGAGAAGTAAGTCGAGCCTTCCTCGCTTTGTTTACGAATTATTGATTTTTTGCACGAGAACAAATCTGGCGACAATGTTTTTGGTAGACCCAGCCTTTGTGGGCACTCGATGAACAATGTCGATATCGGAGTCAGAGATCGCGCAGTCAACTTTCGAGGCAATGGTTCTAATGATCGCAGAACAATCCTCACCCTGGGAGTAAGGAACACCCTTGAATTCTACGTTGTTTGCCCTGGAATACTGTTCCATTTGGGCAACCTTTTTGCTCAGAATTTCGTTCTTACGCTCCAGATCCTTGTTCGCTGAGACGAGGGCTGAATTTTCTGATTTGATTGCCTCTATCACCGAATTCAGCACGGTGACACTAGATATAAGGCTCTCAATTTCAGCTTTAAGACTCACTACATCTGGTTCAAAAGAACGAATCTTCTCTTGGAACTTTACAAGCTGGCCTTTCAGCTACCTCGTTCAGCTTGCTTTCGGATAAAGCCTCGACTTTTCCTAGCCTTTTGGCCAAATCGGCGCAAGTAGGCATTGCGACCAATGTTCAACACAAGCACAGAAAGACACAACACAGGTTACACTGGCAGCAGCAGTCGCAAAGTAGAAGGAAAGCAGAGTAGCAATGAGCAAAAACTAACCTGCGGGTACAAAGAAGTGCGTATAAGTCAGCGTTCCTCTAACTGCAACCGCCGCTGCCAAATGAAATCCGTGGCCAAGCTTGCGTTGGCTTTTATGCTGGAGAGGCCTGGGATAAGACAGTGCGCAGGCAGTCCACGCACGAAGATAATCCAAGTGTAATCCACGCTGGTCAACAGGATGCTGATCGGCAGAAGGGTTCCACGCTTGATCGATAGGGCGCAAGAGCAGATGCGTTGACCAGGTAGCGCAAGCTTGAAGTTCACAAAAGGGCCATTCACCCTGCGGGTACAAAGAAGTGCGTATAAGTCAGCGTTCCTCTAACTGCAACCGCCGCTGCCAAAAAGAAAAAAAGAAAGTGGATGCCGATTCCTAGTCTATGCAATGACCGGTGTTTTCGCGTGTTCTGATAAAACGTTTGAAGATGAGTTGCCCTTGGCGACATCGTACTGATGCTGTTTTATGCGTTTTTTGAAATTCCCGGTCTCGCCAGCATAGGTTGCGTCACAATCACTGCACGATATTTTATACACAACACCGGGCTGCCTCGATCGTTCCAAGGGGTCTTTTACGCGCATCATTTGACCACGTAACTTGCTTGACCGGGACATGCGCAACCCAAACGTCGTACTCATTGAAAACTCTTGCCAAAGCCTCGCTTACCCCGCGCGCATGCGGAATGGCTGCGCGTTTACACTTCTTTGTAACCGCTTGGCAGTTGGGCGCTGAGGCACGAAGTTCCTGCTCTCTGAGCATTTGAGGCGGGTATCCGTTATTCGACAAGTCCCTCCGTACCGAGTCCAGTTCTGCTCTGCGTCTTGTAGCGCTCGAACAGAGACGGAAGGCGCGATCAAACAGGGATGACACGACCGAGCGCTTGTGGTAAACATGCGATAAACCGGACACGTGGGAATCTGCCCGAAATCTACACACGCGCACTGCGCCATCTATCCCATACTTAAACAAGAGGCACGGTGTTTGCTTTCGTTGTGATCACCGGGTCCCGTACGGGACCCGAAATTTCAAGTTTTATTTTCCATTACATGTCTTTCCATTGGCGAGTGTTCGTTTTATTTCACTATACGGACTCTCCATGCGAATTTCTGCTGCCATCGTCGTCGCCGTCGCCGTGAGGTTCCGTATAAAGTCTACGGGCGACAAAATCGTTGCCGCGCGCCGTATGCTGTATGTGCGAGTGAAAGCATATGACGGTCAGCCGGAAATCGCGGCTCGCGCGCACAAGAGCGGGAAGCGCGAAGGAAGCGCGCAGGCTTCCAGCCGCGCACAACGCTCCAGAGGGAGGGTAGGGAGGGGGAGGGGCCGCGCTTTAGTGCGGCCGCGCGCTCCCGCCGGGCCGGAAGGCTCAGAGGGCAGGGCGGGCAGCCGCGCTCGCGCGGCTATATCTTGAAAGCCATCTGCGGTGCGGTCAGCCTTCCCTGTGTTTTCGCGGCTAAAATCGCGTTGATGCGAGCGCCGGCATGAAGCTCTGTTTGCTCGCTGCTGCAGCTGCGCTGACTCACTCCAGCGTTTTGACAACGAGCTTCCGCGGTCATCGAGTGAGTGCGCTCATGTTTGCTTGTGCGCGTGCGACAGCGTGCTTGTTAATTTAGTTAGTATGCCTATGTTTACAAGTTTATACGGCCGATAAAACTACTATCCTTACGTCTTACAGCTGTCCACTAATTTGCTATCGCAATCGACGCTTCACCTTCACCGGTCGTAGTGCCGTCATCGTCGACTTGCTGTGGTCACCATCACACAATAGCTCATCTTACACAAGAACTATTGGTTCATCTGGTAACGCTTTGAAGAACCCCAAATCATTCGGCATCGTAAACTACTTACCAAGTGCTTCGCGTAATATTAACTGTGATTCCCACCGTTCATGCGAGGTCCACAATTTTTTGTCAACACACACAACCCAGTTCTCCGAAGTCCTCGACTGCGCTTTGATTCTCTTGGCACCTATTCTGGAT
Source organism: Dermacentor silvarum (assembly GCF_013339745.2). Classification (NCBI taxonomy): domain Eukaryota; kingdom Metazoa; phylum Arthropoda; class Arachnida; order Ixodida; family Ixodidae; genus Dermacentor; species Dermacentor silvarum. The sequence continues at coordinate 18,046,958 of NC_051164.1, read as the reverse complement.
CTCTAATAAACCACACGTCATCTGCCAGACTTATTATTTAGCCTGCATAACTCAATCGAGTGTCCTTAATGCAAGTAGAATATCGGTAAGCCACGTTTGTTCCCTAATCCACACTGCTTTCTACCTGTCTCTGAACGTTACGCCTAACATGTTTGGTTCCATCGCCGGTTGCGCGGTCATTAACTTTTCGAGCTTCGTAGTTAACTTCCCAGTTTCCGCCCCATATCTTAGTGCCAGTAGTATGCAATAACCGGTCGTACACTTTTCATTTCAACAATAACAGTGAGCAGCCAGCCATGAGTTCGTTATTCTAGCCTTATGCGCTGCAACCGATTTTTATTATTCTGTAACTTTCCTTCTGGTGATCCGTCTGCCATGTGACAGACTGGCCTAGATAGCCGTACTCGTGCACATATATATCCTAGAGGCTGAATGTCAAAAACAAATTCTCACTTTCATGCTAGGCTGCTAAAGTTTACCTTTGTCCAGATTTCTGCTGTAGAAATCTTCAAACCAACTTGTACTTAGCCGGCTGCGATCGCTAATCATTTGTTAGATCATCTGCATCGTTGCTGGACGCTCGAATCGCTGCGGTAGGTTCTAAATGACCAGCCTAGAAAAAATATATTCCGGGATTTTACCTGCCAAAACCACGATATTGACACGTGTACTTATCTTTCACCGGTGACCGCTTACCACCGGTTAACAAATGTGAAACGTTATCGCTCTGCGCAGTATGCGCCTCCATGTATCGGAAGTTTCTCGAACATTATCGATGCTTCTATCCGTTGTCTGTTGTCACCGACGCTTATGCAATCTGATCGTATAAGCGACGCGAATTGTCTAGTACTTTCTGGAAGACACGCGGGCACCAGGGCTCGCGCCTTCTATGACTCATGTATAAAAGCCACCGCGTTTCGCCGCTAATCAGATTTCAACGATCGCCGACTGTGTTCGCTGCTATCGTTGTGCTTCGAGTGCAACTTGCCTTTGTCGGCACAGGCTCGCCCAAGAAAAAGTCTGTTTGGCCATTCACAGCTTTGTGACTGTTTTCTTCACCGTCACTACTACGTGACAATATGATTAGGAGGCACGCCGTAGTTTGGTAGCCTGCCTCAGCCACCTGGGCTCCCTTAACGTGCGCCCAATGCACGGTACATGGACGTTCTTACATTTCGCCCCCATCGAAGTGCGGTCGCCGCTGCCGGGATTTGATCCAATCACTTCGCGTTTAGCAGCGGAACGCTGACCAGCCTAGCAAATCAACACGATATCCTAGAGTCCACTCTCGCATCGATGCAATCACGCACTCGGAACGCTCTAACAAGGCGTAGTTATATAATTGGAAAATGCCAGCAAACTTGGAAGTAGAAAAAGTCGACAAGAAGACATAGACAAAGTGACAGGAAGGTGGCTGGACTAACAACTGAACTTCATACATGAAAAACGACGTCCCCCAAGTCCGCACTGAACATGCGCAAGGCACAATATAACATAAATACGGCCATCATCTTATCTATACACGTCTACACTGATCAAGAAATAAAAACTCTTTCTTGGTAAGGAACACAGATGGCGCGCTTACACACTTCTCGGGCCCTAGTTTATAGATTTGATAGGCTTCAATCAGCTCTCTTTCCTGCTGAGTCTTAACCTTCCCCAAGATTGAAACTTCACTGACGATGGGATTACAACCGCACTCCTTACAATGTAGCTGAAGATTACCTCCTGTGCCTGTAGGTATCAGATTCGCATGCTCACGCATCCGATCATTTACACAGCGACCGGTTTGTCCTATGTAATCTCTACCACATTTCAAGGGAATACTGTACACTACACATGTGTCGCACGTGCGGTGCTTCGCGACATGCTTGGTATTGCACGTACTCTTTCGCGAACTGTGCTGCGAGACCTTCATGCACAGTTTTGAAAGCTCACAAGGCGCGGAACAAACCAATCTGACGTCGTTTCTTGCCGCAACCTATTTCAATCTGTGTGAAATGCCATGTATATACGGCATAACCACCAGGTTCTTTTTATTTTGTCTCGTACTTCGCGATCCCCTCTGTTTTTCATTTTCAAACGCTTGTGCGCAGATTCAGCCACTGCAGTGATCAAAGTCCTTGGATAGCCTGCCACTAAGTCTCCTCTCTTGCTGGGAGGCACTGTCTTGCATTAAATGCGTACAAGTCTTTTCCACCGCATTCGACAAGCACAAAAAGGCTATACCACGCTTGATCAGTTTCGAGTGAGCGGATTGATACGGTAGTAACGTCTTTTTAGTTCTAGGACTATAAGCCCAGCAAATGTGACCTTGAGTATGAAAGGTTAGAGTCAAATCTAAAAAAGTTGTCGCAGTTTCACCTGAAAGGTGAAGCATCAATTGCGATAGCAAATTTGTAGAGAGATATACGGAGTAATGATATTAGCTTTATCAGCTGTATAAACTTGGACATGCAGCAGCACCGGCAACGCGCCGAACTGTTGTCGACGCCGTCGGCATTTTGCCCGCGTTCGCTCAAAATGCGTGCGGCGTTGGTGACTGTTGCCGGAGCCTCTGATATAAATAGGCACTTGGTGCCGCAGCTAAACGTCGCCTCCCTTCCCTCCCCCTTCCCCCCCTCCCCCACGGCCTCTCGCGCATCGGAAGAAGGCGCGTTTGCTCTACATATATGGTGATTGTAAAGGAGGAAAGAGACGCCTACTTCTGCAGCCCTTAAGGAAGCACGGCGCAGAACGCGCGTTTGTTCTCCGCCGTGCGTTCACTCCCCGTGAAAGAGCGCGTCCCTCGCGCCCTTTCACTCGCACATACAGCGTTCGGCGGCGCGCGGCCACGATTTCATCTCCATTGACGTCATACGGAACCTCACGGCGACGGCGACGGCGACGCCGACGGCAGAAATCTGCTTTTGAGTGTCCATATAATTGCTATCGCAATAAAACCTGATGGAATTTTCTTGTGGTGCTTCGTGGGTGAAGCTAAGATGTAGAGAGCAATGCTGAAAAATTGATAGGATGCTGCAAATGATGTCAGTGAGACAATCACTTCGACCGATATTTAAGAGAACAAGGAAATCATCAACATACCTAAAAAATGTCACAGTTTCGCCCTAAGAGCGAAGCAATGAATGCGATAGCAACACAGCAATGTCATACGAAGTAAGGTGAGTGGCTTTGGTAGCAATATGAATTGTAGTAAACATGAGCTGATGAAGTAAGCAGGTGTGCTGCGGCGTAAGTAGACCGACGTGAAGAGAGACTCGATGACCACGAGAAGGCGCGTGTGAAACGGTGGTGTTGATGAGAAGCGCTTCCCGTGGGCAGCGCGTGCGGAGGGACACACCTGTAGCGCTGCAATGCCGATCCGGGCAGCATTACATGTGTAGCGTGCGTTGGAAAATGCGGCCCGACTATTACTAACTGAATGAACAAGCGTGGTGTGAGCGCGCGCAAACAAACATGAATAGATCACACTGAATGACTGCAGACAACGACTGTCAAAACGCTGGCAGCAAGCCCATACGCTGCAGCGGGCGAATGTACGTGCGGTCTATCGCTTCAACAGAAACTGAGCGGCGAATAAACAGTGCATAAAGGTCAGAGCCGTGTGGAGATAAGAGACGGTGCGGTCGAGTGACGAGCGCGGTTGTTGGCAGAGTAGAAGTGCCATGGCAGAGTAGAAGGGACATGACGAACCACGTCACGCCAAAAGGCTTCAACCAATAATCCAGCTCGGTGGATGTATTGACGCAATAGAGCTGGTCCCAAACTGCAATCGTGACCTTGAAGGCACGTCAACCTGAGCCAATCTTGCCAGTGTCTGACTTGTCTCCATGTCTCCGAAATTAGAATCTTCGAAATCCTCTTCCAATGTCCCTCCGAAGGCGGAAGTGTTCCGAATAGCGCGATAACATCGCCAGGGGGAACACCGTTCTTGATGCACTTGGAAAGGTACCGTGCCTTGATCGTGTAGTAAACTATGCCGTCCACACACACGTTAGCACCGACTGTAGAAGGAAGCCGATCTAGGAAAGAGCCCAAGGAACAAGAAAATGTGTTCATGAGAGTGGCTTGTTGGGCTAGTTGGTACATGGTTATACTTGGAGAATGCCAGCAAACTTGAAAGTAGAAAAAATCGAGAAGACATAGACAAAGTGACAGGAAGGTGGCTGGACTAACAACTGAACTTCATACATGAAAAACGACGTCCCCCAAGTCCGCACTGAACATGCGCAAGGCACAATATAACATAAATGCGGTCAAACCTACAGGCACAGGAGGTAATCTTCCGCTACATTGTAAGGAGTGCGGTTGTAATCCCATCTTCAGTGAAGTTTCAATCTTAGGGATGGCTAAGGCTCAGCAGGAAAGAGAGCTGATTGAAGCCTATCAAATCTATAAACTAGGGCCCGAGAAGTGTGTAAGCGCGCCATCTGTGTTCCTTACCAAGAAAGAGTTTTTATTTCTTGATGAGTGTAGACGTGTATAGATAAGATGATGACCGTATTTATGTTATATTGTGCCGTGCACATGTTCAGTGCGGACTTGGGGGACGTCGTTTTTCATGTATGAAGTTCAGTTGTTAGTCCAGCCACCTTCCTGTCACTTTGTCTATGTCTTCTTCTCGATTTTTTCTACTTCCAAGTTTGCTGGCATTCTCCAAGTATAACCATGTACCAACTAGCCCAACAAGCCACTCTCATGTAGTTATATAAATGTTGGACAAATGGTGGTGTTATCTTTCGCTAGCAATTGTTTGACCAGAAATGCTCCGTAAGTGTTCCAAGTGTAATTTAAGCCTAACCATTCAAAACCTAACCACTTGAAACTAACACGCCAATGACGACGCGGTCGCCTTTGACAAAGATTGGTCCACATACCCGGTTATTTTTTTAGACCATACATACTTTTTAAAATGGCCTGTGACAGATAGCGTAATTAGAGTCACTTAGCTCGCACAAGTCGTATCGACGTGGAAGAAATTCTGTGGATGGCACCAGTTTTAAGATATTGATTCCCAAAGCATGCGACAAAATAAACGGTCATTTCAGTTACGGTTGTGATTGATTGCATAAAATGGCTTTTTGTTAAAAACGTAAAGGCAGCAATAGCTCGTTTTCGTCGTATATTTCAGGGCGCGTATCACTAAGCGCATGCCATCTTAGAATTTGTTAGAATGCCACCCAGGCAGATATCCAAGCATGCAAAAACCCGCTATCATCGCTTCGTTGATTTGTGGCAGCAAGTTAAGTTGGTTGTTTATCAATCGCTTGACAGTGAAACCGGCAGTGGCATTTTAGTGTACTGAATAACAACAGGGCGACACTCACAGAGGCTAAGAACACACAACTGAAGCTACAACTGCCCCGTAACCATGATGGAAGACGGGGCCAATGCTGCCAAATGACTATATTCATTTTGAATATCTCCTATCAGCTTGCAGCGAGATTTTCAGTGCTTATATATACAGTGATACCCAAATGTTTTTTATTACTGAATATTGCTATCGCCTATTCATGTATCCAGATGGCAGGGGTGAATGTGTGTGAATTATAAACCAACTTGCATAAAGTAAAGCTCAACACTTTCAAGATAACTACAACCCTTCGCCGAACGTTTGTTGAACATTATAATTTGCGAATTCGGCGGTGGACATGAACATCATGCTGAACTAAGCAGAGCTGAAGTTATGCTGGAAATTAAAAGCGAGTATGTCGTAACAAAAGAATTTGCATAGTCATCCTGCTATCTCAGCAACTTCAGAGTAAACGTCAGAAGGGCACTTCTGTGGGATTTCTTCATCGTCTTTTTCTTTTTTTTTTAGTGCACGAGAAAAAAAAGGGCAGATAAAGGCGAGAATCGTTGGCATACCGTACGAAACGATAAAATGGCTCCTTGACGGAGAGGACTTCTTAACGTCCCACTTCTTGGAGAAACCGCGAGCAACGCCCTTCTGTCTACTTCAACTGCTGTCGTGTCAGGTCTTATCTTCATTAACATGGCCTGCCACTTGTCCGTCGCCGGCATACGCAAACGAGCACGTTTGTCGCCAATGCGAGGAGCAGCTTATAGCTATCGCAATGCCTTCCCGCCAACTCTTGAGGCATCTTGGGGAGCGAAAGCTGCGCCTGTTTCTTACGACAAACGTCACGCGTCTGATCGGTGGTCTTGAATAGAGGACTGCGTGTCAATGAATAGGCAAGTGACAACAGTTTCAACAAACCCGGCTTTGTACGGCTGTCCCCTTCTGTCTCGTTCTTAACGCTTGTGGACACCGCGAGGCCCTATCTTCGAGACGCAACACGTGGTATGGTTTCAACAGGCAACCATGGTATAGTTTCCTACAGAAATATGCTTCAGAGAACTCTGTCGGTAGCGTTCATGGAAATTGCGAAATTAAATAAATTCTGGAGTTCGTAGCAACGTGAGGATCTCGCATTCGGCGAACACCCACAAGAACGACACCGAGACCGGGATAGAAGACATTCTTTACCTAACGCAACCAGGTCCCTCCTGCCACGCCAGCTTTTCTTTTAACGGCCGTACAAGAGCGCCTCACAAGTTTTACGTGCCAACACCATGATCTCATTATGAGGCACGCCGTACTGAGGGACTCCGGAATAATTCTGTCAACCAAGTGTTTGTCATATGAGGAGCAGTTATGCAGGGTGTCCCAACTACCGTGCACCAAGATTTAAAAATATGCAAATGCCACGTAGCTGGACAGAACCAAGGTAATGCTGTTTGCCGTCGCTTGGAGATACTCATATTATGGTTTGCATTCTGGCTAAGTACATAATTAGTCTTAATTAATAATAAATTTCTCAAATATTATAATTAGATGAAGAGTGCCAATAAGAAAATTGCAGAGCTACACGAAAAACGCCCGATACAGCTTTCTGTCGCCCAATACGTGCTTCATATAAGTGTTTTTCCGAGCGGGAAAGAAGCGCGCGAATAGACGCAAAATTGCCGCGCGACTGGCCACTCGTGGACTTTGCGTGCCTCCAGCGGTACCTATCCCCAAAACTATTGGTCGGCCTGGGTTACTGTTGTATGAATGTGAGAGAGCAGGTGAAATCTGCCAGCTACCGGGCTCAGCGGGACTAATGGCTTAAATGCGAAGGTTTCATTTTTTTTTTCTTTTTCGAGATCTTGAATATTTTGTTTGACTGTAGTCCTAAACTGTTCAGTCGGGTGATAGCTGAACTGCCTGCCATTTAGTTATCTATGGGCATCGCTAAGATAATAACTGGCTTTGTTCATTATGACTACTGAACCACCCTTATCAGCGGATTTAATGATCACATCAGCACGGTTTCCCAACGTTTCAATTGCTTCTCCGCTGTTTAGCACTCAGGTTATGACGAAAGGGGGATCGTGTTTTCTACGCTTGGGATACGTCATTTTGTATTTCTCTGATGCATACATGAAGGCATTTATCCCTCTGAGAAGGAAGAGTTCAATGCTTAGAAGAAAACAAAGGTTACTTGTTAGTGGAACACCGGTCGTGGAAGTATTCGCATAAGCCTATATTCAGTTCCAAATTGGATCAAATCACTCTATGAGCCAGCAGTAAGACAAAAGTTCAAACTGCGTGATAAGATACAGTGCCACTACAGATATTTTCTGTACTTCCAGTGCTTCTGTTGGGCGTATGTGTCGAAGACATTTAAACTGCAGAGGTAATGACACTGCCAGATTGCTGATAGCCGTCACTAGTGCAGGCATTATTACGCAATGGTGTTTTATTCGGGTAACAATGATACGGACACTCCAGGCGAATTCCAGGGAAGGGAACAGGTCAGTGTGCATCTCCCCTTCAACACCGGCTGCGGCAATTGAGCGCGGCCGTGCGTGCCCTCTCTTAGAGGCAATCTGTGGTGGACTGGAAAGCTAGGTGACCCGAGATAACTGATGGCTTCGCGTGCGATGGGTCCTCGTGTGCCTAGTCCACAGTGAAGCGAGAGGCAGTGCGAAGGGGAATTCGCTCTCCGCTACTGCCACTCTTCCTCACGCCAGCATTATGGCATCAAGTTTCCGCGGCCATCGAGTGAGAATTGTTGGCGTTTGCCCATGCGCTTGACAATGCCATTGTCCATTTAGTTTGTAAGCAATTGCTTACATCAGTTTTTGCAGCTGATAAAACTACTATCTTTGCTCTGTGTAGCTGTCTAATAATTCGCTATCGCAAGCAGTAAACCTTCCGTTCCAAACAGCGACTTTTTAGATTCTTTGGCGCTAAGATTACGAACCTATTCTTACCTGTAATTCTGAAATGATGCTCTTTGCTGAGCAGTGGAATTACGAGTGGCAAAGAGTTGCTTCTCTCTGCTGGCTAACGGCTTCGCGGATGGTTCATGAGTAACCATCCGCGCTAAGTTCCAGCGAAGCTTGTTCGCGGGTTTCTTCTCACCTCGACAATTTACAGCAGACATTTCAGACGTGGTGGGCCTTAAATAGAGCCGTATTGAAATACAGCCGTAGCATAAAGTCTGCAACAGACCTTGTTCATTGTCTGTTCGATTTCTGTGATTGTTACTTGCCGAAATTGGGCCCCTCGAAACGCTTTCCTCTCGTTCATAACATAGCGAGGGTCTCGTTAGAGAATTTTCTGCAGTCGTGCCCGAAATCCCAAGATGAATGGGACGCTGTGCTGGAGAATCTGCAAAAGAGGACCTTTCTCATGCATGCCTGCAACAGCTTGTGTTTCCGAATGATTAGGTATAGCCCACAAAGAAACATCAGGTCTCCTTATCGCATTCTTAAGAGAACCTGGTTTGATGGACATGTGGTGAAACAGCGCAGTGATATTAGACAGTTTTAGAATACCGTTTGCCGGCTTACGTACGTTAAACATAAGCAAATTTACGGGACGTTACAGTGTGCCTTCTGTCAAGACATTTAGTGTACCGTACGGGAGCGCAAACGTAAGGAAGACGTTATAAAACGGGGCGCCGTCTGGTGCCTCGTGCCAAACGTATCCAAGCGAAGACAATCCATTAGCAGCCATCCTGTCGTTGCTATGGCGACGCGTCTCGTTAGGCCTACGGCCGCTGAAATCGCCGAACGGTCTCGGAAATTGGACGCGCTATGCACTCATAACTATTGTTTCAGGTGAGTATAGAGAAAGCGAAAGCCCATTTCAATAGTTACTGGCCCTGAACATAAGTGAGAGCGTAGTCATCACGCGAATTCACGCTGAAGCGGGAGCCGTTGGTGCCGCCATGTTCGACAGCGCTATTTCTTAGCGTTCGTATACATTACGAACGTTAAACTTGCCAAATAACGTACGTTATCATAGCGCACGTAAACCAGAGCCACCCAATAACGTTCGGAGCATGCGCAGTGAGGACGACGCTGTTTATTTACGTACGTAATGCGCTTACGTTTGGTTGCAAACGCTAAACTAAAACTGTCTAACGTACGTTATCATAACGCAGGTAAACCTCGAGGAACCCAATAACGTTCGGAGCATGCGCAGTGAGGACGACGCTATTTCTTTACGTACGTAATGCGTTTACGTTTGGTTGCAAACGCTAAACTAAAGCTGTCTCTTATAAGAGACGCTCGGGTAGAGCGATTGCCGGACTTGATCACTAGGCTGTTGACAATCCACTACCACCACCTTCGGCAGCTTTGATGCTTTCAGGTAAAACACGATGGTTTCCTGATCAGCTGATTTCTACCAAGTTCACGTATCACGTGACGCCTTGAGGTAGAAAGGAGATTCTACACCCGCCACCAAGGCCGTGAGTGCTGGCGCTGGCTAACACTCCCAGCGTATCTTGTACAATACAGAAACACCCCAGAAAGGGGACGGGAAAATGGCACCGTGGGAGCTCATTTGGTAAGAGCATCCCACGCGTCCAAAGACAGCAATAGCGAAGAGAGCGCGAGGAAGAAAGTTGAGGACGAGGGTTTGGCGAAAGCGTGAGAAGAAAAGAGTAGTGCTGCGCGAGACTCGCTTTGCGGCAATGATGGCTACGAGATGGCGTCAGTAGCGCGCGTCGTCTGTATGGAAACAAAAGGCTGCATGAGCGGAGGTCTGCCAGCGGCGGCTGCTGTGAATCGCGCCAATGCGTCGCTCTCGCGTTCCCTCTCGCGATCTCCCGATTAGCGAGGCAGTCGCACCCCACCTCGCTCCGTTTGCAACGTGCCGAACGAGACAGGTTGTCTGCGCCAGCCAATGTATCACGAACTCAAAACACCTATAGAGCTGCGCTCAAAGTTCGCATTAAGAAGTATCGTAATCGCCGGTTATGTTTTATCCACTTAAATTTTTTAAGCGAAGCTTTATAGGCTCGCAAGTTTTGGCGGTGGTGGTGGTGTCACTCTGAAAAGTGGGTCGATCATGGCGATCGTGCGGAAAGGGTCCAAGCTCAATGGCACATACCCCTGTGGTAGAGCACTGCACGGGCTCGGGCTTACCCGAAAGCTCGGGCCCGACCCGGCCCGTGGTCCGGGCCGGGCCGGGTAGAGGCGTTTTTTTACGGGCTCGGGCCGGGCTGGGGCACAGCGTGTGCATTTTGACCCGGGCCCGGGCCGGGCTCGGGTTTTTTGACGCGGGCCCGGGCCAGGCTCGGGCTTTCTGCGAGTTACTCGGGCTTCTCAACTCTGAAAAACATGTATTTTTTGGTCTCGGGCCGGGTTCGGGCCGGGTTCGAGTCGGGCTCGGGCCGGGCTCGGGCTTAAGGTAAAGGGGTGGCGGGCCGGGCCGGGCGGGTAACGTAGATTATTTCCGGGCCCGGGCCGGGCCCGGGTCTCGCCATAAAAGTTTTGATCGGGCTCGGGCGGGCCGCCCAATGTAAAAACGGGCCCAGGCCGGGCCCGGGCCGCAAAAATCGGCCCGTGCAGTGCTCTACCCTGTGGGCTTGGAGACATACATGTAACGCGCCCTTGAACTACCCTTGTCACACGCGGGACCCAAAGAGACGAAATCACCAGCCCTTCCCCTGGGGGTAAGGGAAGCTTGTAGTCCTCCATTCCTAGCGTGAAGGCTTCCGAATACCCTGGCGAAAGGTCAGCGGAGAGCCGCGGACCCCGAGTTGCGGGAGCGCGATGTTGAGGCCAAACGTGAACGTAGAGCCGCCGACCTTGAGTGTAGGGCAAACGAATCGGAACGCCCACGACAGTGTCGCTTCAACAGTGTCGTTTGTGTTGAAACACGAATTTTCGCAAAACTAATTAATATGGATAAACATGCCCTGAACCAGACACCAAAAATTAGAAATCATATACTACTGTGTAGTAAATAGTTGTGACCTGGCTAGATTACCAGGTCACAAACCTGCAGCTCGGCAAAAGGTATTCTGCCTGTACTGTTCTATCAACTTAAGCAACGCTATCGAAGCTCATGATTGTCAACATTATCAACCTATTTCTTTTTTTTATCCACTGCAGGACGAAGGCCTCTCCCTGCGATCTCCAATTACCCCTGTCTTGCGCTAGCTGATTCCAACTTGCGCCTGCAAATTTCCTAACTTCATCATCCCACCTGGTTTTCTGCCGTCCTCGACTGCGCTTCCCTTCTCTTGGTATTCATTCTGTAACTCTAATGTTCCACCGGTTATCCATCATACGCATTACATGGTCTGCCCAGCTCCAATTTTTCGTCTTAATGTCAACTAGAATATCGGCTATCCCCGTTTGCTCTCTGATCCACACCGCTCTCTTCCTGCCTCGTAACGTTACGAATATCATTTTTCGTTCCATTGCTCTTTGTGCGGTCCTTAACTTGTTCTTGAGCTTTTTGTTAACCTCCAAGTTTCCGCCCCATGTGTTACCACAGGTAGAAAGCAATGATTGTACAATTTTTTTTCGACCACAGTGGTAAACTCCAAGTCAGGATTTGGTAATGCCTGCCGTATGCACTCCGACTCATTTTTATTCTTCAGTGAATTTCTTTCTCAAGATCTAGGCCTCCTGTGAGTAACTGACCCAAATAAACGTGCTGCTGCCAAAAATGTAGAGGCTGACTGGCGATCACGAAATTCTTGTTTTCTTGCCTGGCTATTGAACATTACCGTTGAATAGGTCAGAATGCAAGCTCAGAAAGGTGCTAAAACGCGGTCCGACGGCACGGGGAACCCAGCTAGAGAAACACTCGACAAGCGCAGAGCCGGACCCTGGGTCATTGCTTCACATCGCCAGGGCTACCCGACTGAACCCAACCGATGGCACTCCTGCGAAAGCGGCCTTTTTCTTCTCGTTAATACTTCTAGGAAATGGGAAATCGAAGACAAGCAAAAACCCCTTCGACCCACCTCAGGCCGAAGACGCTTATCGGCCTGTTATCTGAAGTGCGCGAAAATACAAAGAACTCCTTAAACCGGCATGAGATATGAACACTTGTGCGTGTAATCTCATTTCAGTTGTGCCGGCACGCAATCAGACTAGATGTAGATGTACGGACACTTATGGCTTAGCGGAGTCGCTTCTGCTTATTTTGTTCACCACGGAACGCGACCGCTACCGAAATTCGTATGCGCCCAGCCTAAGCATTTGTCCCGTTACTGAGTTTAAGCACACCAAATGCTAGGAGCTAATGCTATATACAGCGTGCATAGTCGCAGACCTTTAATGCGTCAATTAGCGCAGGTTACGAGGACTTGTACGGATGTTTAATGCTAACAAGCTTTGGGTATGAGAGTCATCATGATATAAAGGGAGTGTAGAGCTCCAGTTTCCATGAAACAACTTGCGTTACACAGCACCCAATGTTCGTTTTACTCGTTCTGTTGTTCTAAGCAGTAAGATAGATTGCACTACTCTACGCTTTTCACTCCCGCTACCATGGTCATTTTCCGACTTGAATTAGCTCAGCGCCATGCTTTTGGCTGGAAAAACAGTGGCTTAAAACGCTCATCTGGGAAGGATGACGAGGCGCAGAAGAGTGCAAAGATTTCGGGGTTTCTCTTTATACCTGATGTGAAACATTCATTGGCTACCTCCTTGGGTTTTTTTGCGTCATCATCATTAGTCGGGGTAGCCTCCGCGCCGCACTTGCTCTTTCGCGCCGCTACCAGCTTCTTTAGCACATCTTTCATATAATAAAGTGTATCATCATCCATGGCCTTGTCACTACTCTCCTCTAGCATATACCACATGGCTCGTCAAGCTGAGCCTTCGTCGCTTTGCGCAAGATTGTTTTATTTATTGCGAAACAGTCTTTGCTCCTTCCAAAGTGCTTTGCGGACAGTCGTTGAGCAGGTATGTCCTGTCTCAGCTCAGTGCTGGCTGCTTCAGTGAAGAAAGGTACGTCTCTGATTGTGCTATCTGAACCGTGGTCCTTCAGAGCAGTAGCCCCAGCCTGTATCCACTTGGCACATTGTAGTGACTGGAGTACTTCTTCGCAAGACACCGAATACTGCCCCGCAAAGCAGAAGCCAGACAGTGGAATCGGACGACCCGACGGAATTCTGAAGACCGGCCCCACAAAGCCATGCCTAAAAAAAGAAAGAAAGACTGAAACAAAGGCGATTCGGCAAAGGGCGTCTGGAGGAGAAATAGGCGAAAGAGGGAAACACAACACCCCGACCTGGTGTGGCGGATGACCGCGGTTTGAGGGACCTGTTATGTCACACCAGATGTTCGATTTTTCTGTGAACTGTTTGTTTTGTTTTTGTCCTATTTCTTGCCCGTACATTGATTATTGATTCCCAATATAATTTTTGATTGTGTATTTGCATGTGGCATCTCGTGTCCATTCTCCTCTCGTAGCACACCCGCAGGCGTGGCACTAAGGTTACTTACACGCATGTGTGACCCGAGAGAAGGATATGTGGATCCCATGCACTGTGGAAATCGCTTTTTGTGACACCCTCTTGGGTGTTTGCAGGCAACGCTGTTCTTGTTTATGGGCTATTAGTGCACGCAACAGAGTTGTACAAGGTTTCGCCGAAAAATGCCTAGCTCTATTAAACATGCGGGGCTAGAACACCGAAGATGTATCTGGCACAAACGGGAGCCTGCCTATCGCACACACTACGCAGTGTACCGACCGCGTTATGTATGAAGTGCTTCTCAGAGTGTTTGTTTGAACCTGCAAATGACACGTTACGGTTCCGCTGCGGTCTCATCACTGTGTATCGAAGCTCCTCCGTTTGCCGTTTCAGTAAAAAAAAATGTCACAGTTTCGCCCTAAGGGCGAAGCAATGAATGCGATAGCAACACGGCAATGTCATACGAATGTAAGGTGAGTGGCTTTGGTAGCAATATGAATTGTAGTAAACATGAGCTGATTAAGTAAGCAGGTGTGCTGCGGCGTAAGTAGACCGACATGAAGAGAGACTCGATGACCACGAGAAGGCGCGTGTGAAACGGTGGTGTTGATGAGAAGCGCTTCCCGTGGGCAGCGCGTGCGAAGGGACACACCTGTAGCGCTGCACGGTAGCATTACATGTGTAGCGTGCGTTGGAAAATGTGGCCCGACTATTACTAACTGAATGAACAAGCGTGGTGTGAGCGCGCGCAAACAAACATGAATAGATCACACTGAATGACTGCAGACAACGACTGTCAAAACGCTGGCAGCAAGCCCATACGCTGCAGCGGGCGAAGGTACGTGCGGTCTATCGCTTCAACAGAAACTGAGCGGCGAATGCACAGTGCATAAAGGTCAGAGCCGTGTGGAGATAAGAGACGGTGCGGTCGAGCGACGAGCGTGGTTGTTGGCAGAGTAGAAGTGCGCCCCCCCCCCCCCCCCCCCCCCGCTCCCTCCGGCGCTGGCTTTCCGCTTCCTTGCTTGCGCGTGGGAGATTGAGTGCGTTCGCTCTCCGTGATAGCGCGCGTCCCCGCACGCTTCCGCTCGGGCATACGGCGCGCGGCGAAGATTTTATCTATACGGAACCTCACGGCGACGGCGACGGCGACGCCGACGGCAGAAATCCGGTTGAAGTGTCCATATAATTGCTATCGCAATAAAATATTCGCCGCTCTCACCTCCCGAACGGCCCGTGCAACACGCCGCAAAAACCGAAATGGCTGATAGGACGTTACCTGCTGCTGCTGATGATAATGATGTTTATTGGCATCCCCTTTGAAATGGTGTGGGGACACATGGTCCCCTAGCCTACTTGATGTATTCAGGTTTTATTGCACCTATCGCTATCCAGCCTTTTGCTTATCTGATATCGATCTTAACTTTTGTATTTTAAATCGGCGGTATCAAACACAGTTTGTCCTGCAACAATAGGTTTGCCTTCTATCTGTGCTGACAGTCTGTTCGCTGGTACCAACTGACAGTTTTGAAGTTTATAGCACATTCATGAACTTGAATGACAGCAGAGCCCTAAATGCAGACAATGTTCAAATTAAACCGGTAAATACGTTCTAGAACATCTCGCACCTGTGTTAGTGCATATATTCAATTTGGTTCTTTCGTCGGATGTTCTCCCTCAGGCTATGAAGAAAAGCAAAGTCTCAGTTCTTTGCAAGGGTGATGACAAAAATCAGGTTACAAACTACAGACCGATAAGTATTATTCCTGTTTTGTAAAGGGCTCTGAAAAAATAATTTGTGCTCGCGTAACTGACTTTTTTGATCAAAAATATAATCTCTGACGCTCTCTTCGGATTTAGGAAAGGTAGATAAACAGAAAATGCCCTATTAGTAATTAAAGAACATATATTAAAAACATTCAAAATAACTTTTACATATTAGGCCTTTTTGCAGATTTTAGTAAGGCGTTTGACTGCATCACTCATGAGATTTTATTAAATAAATTATCTTTCTAGGGAATTCGGGGTAACGTTCTTGAGCTATTTAAATATTATTACCTAAGTAACAGAAGCTAGTCAGTATGCATTGGCGGAGCGCAATCTTCTGTCCTTAGATTGTTCAGTGGGGTCCCGCAGGGCAGCGTATGGGGACCTTTCCTTTTTAAAGCCTTTATTAATGATATTGTCAATATCGATACAACACATTTCGTTATATATGCAGATGACGTTACTATGCTACTTTCTGGACCGAGCGCAGATGATTTCACAGTAAAATGTAATAACTTACTTAATCTGCTCATCTCTTGGTCTCTATCTAATGTGCTACAAATTATTCCGCAAAAAACAAGCCGTGTTGTTTTGGGCAAAAAAAGACAAACTTCCTAATTCAAACAATGCTATCATGCATGGTGGGCAAGAAATAGGATTAGATGACGAACACAAGATACTTGGTGTCACATTTTGCTCTAGCCTTAGCTGGGACACTCACATTAATTAGATTTGCAAAAAGCTTTCATCTGCAGCAGGACTGATATCACACCCTATCGTGCTTTTCTTCCTGTTTGCATTAAACTTCATAGTATACCATGCACTGTTTGAATCACATCTTACAGCAATTTAGTATGGGCAACGACTACTATTACCAACATCAAGATTCTAGCACTTCAAAAGAGGGTAGTTTATTACATAGCGAATATCCCCTGCCTCTCGTATACTGAACATGCTTTCCGAACATACAGTATTGTTCCTGTTACATGTATGTATCAATTACTCATTTTACGTTCCTTCCGCTTCTCATCTAGTGCATTTCAGAAATTTTTAACAAGACTCGCATCATTACAATTTCACAATAAACGTATTAACACTAGGAATGATCCTACATGGTCCTCCCAAGCTTTCGCACAAATTATAAATTGCAGATGTTAGAACACAACTTACCATTTCTATTAAATAAGTATACCGACATTCATCATTACACTTTAGGCCAAGACAACATTTTATTCATGCGCAATTTGAATTCAATTCAAATTTCCCGCGTTTGCCCTGCTGTCGCGCCATCTGTTGGGACCTTTTATTACTGTTGGCTTAAAGCCGGCTACATAGCCGCGGCTTCTGTCGGCTTGTTTTTAACGCGGAGCCTCTCTTCAACAACATTTCTAACGCGTTGATTTTGCATTTACTAACGTAAAAACCAGTCCAATGTGTATTCTTAATTAAATGAACGCGGTGGATCACGGTTATGTACATATATTTTGCCTCAAATAGGCCTGAAGTTTCTTTTGCGCTGTATAATGTTGACGTGTATGACCCCGTGCCACCAGCGCTAGTAACTTGGTTCGTTTCGGCCGGGCGGTTGAATCGAGTGTGACAGAAAGACACAGACAGAAAGACGTACAGACAGAGTTTTTCGCGTTTAGGTAGGCCAAGAAAGACTATCGTCTTTAAGGCATGTTTGAGTTAATCACGTATGCTATACAGAATTTTCAATTTCGCATTTCGTAGTCATTCTTTAATATTTTCTTTCTCTTCCTTAAAACACACACACACACACACACACACACACACACACACATATATCCTATACCGCTATACCTATGCCTGTAACGGATCCGGTGATATCAATCTCCTCCCTGCTTTTTTCACACGCAATACTCTAAACATATGTTGACTATCTCGACTGCCAGCCTGTTAATGCTTCCATTTACTTTAAATCCAAAAGCTTCTGGAAGGTTTACGTTACTTTCTGGTCTGGCTGGGTGAGTACCTTCGCATTCCGTTCGGGTATAAAAGGTACAAAAGGGGATAATGCGCCCCAGAAAGGCTGGCAACTCGGCTAGCTACCATCATCTACAAAGGGGGAGACATATTCCATTAGGATTTGCTGAATGGTCTCTAGATTGTCGCTGCAGCAAAATTCGCACCTGGCTGGATGAATGGATGGATGGATCCTTTGAAACGGGCTGGTGGGATCACTGGAAGATCCTGGGTTGCGAGTGCTCAGGAACTTTCGCAACATAGAACGACTTGCGACTAACGGTGCTAGTGGGCGCTCGCTTCAAAAGGAAGAAGCAGTTGAAGAGATGTGTGATGCATATAGGGGGGGCGTCTGAAGAAGCTGAAGAATGCATTATAGAAGATACGGATAAAGATGAAAGTAGCAGGATGAGTGAATGTGAAGTAGAAAGTATGAGTGTGGGTGAAAATTAGTTTAGGACAATTTCAAAATAAAATACTTGTACTGGGTTTCCCATACTGGATTTCTGAATTACTGTGGCTTTGCTAGAATTAAGAGACATTGCTAATCTTAGCATTCTCAATCTGCACTGCCATGTCAAAAAATGATGCGTGACTTTGCTATCGCAAACACCAGAGACCAGCGGAGACGGGCGAAGCCCAGCAAGATTTAGACTAAGTGTGTGGTTTGCCACTAGTTTACTAGGCTTTCCCGAGCTCCGCTGGTCTCTGGTGTTTGCGTAGCAGAGTAACGCATAATGTTTTGTACGGCTCTGTTGTTTGCGGTCTCCCTACCTTTCTGCCACCAAACCTCCAATCGCCTCTTACTAATCTCTATTGCGGACATGTTCACTTTCCCGCGGCTGTCCGTAAACCCAAAGGCTTTAAGGAGGCCAGAGGAGCCTATACTGGCAGCTCGGTAGATATCTTCACATTAAAATAAAACATGCACCATCGTTTCCCTAGCTTTACGGCAGCAAGCATATGCGTCTTCGTCCTTGGTGTACCTCGCTTTATAACTAAGTCTTCTAAGGCATCCCGCTCTCGCATCCTGATCTATCCATAATTCCTATCCAGATGTATCAAAAGTGGCCAAAGTTGTACTAGTATACAAAACGGGCCACCATAATATTCTCGGCAGCTACAGACCGATATCCGTATTGAGTATAGTAACCAATGTGTGTGAAAAATTAATCGCTCAACAGCTGAAAGACTTCTTTAGCAAGAATAACATAATCTGCCTGGAACAACATGGTTTCGTCCAAGGGAAATCCAGATCAGCAGCTGTGCTTACTTTATCTCAAATACTCAACTCGGCCCTCAAGCATCAAAAGGTTGTTATAGAAATTTTTATCGACATAAAAAAGGCGTTTGATACCATTTGTCACACGGCACTACTGAAAAAAACTGAAGTGATATGGTATTATTGAGGGCGCTCATGACTTCTTTTCCAGTTATCTACATCGCGAAAGCAGAAAGTACTAATTGACGGTTTTCTATCCGAATCTAGGCATGTCACATGTGGTGCACCGCAAGGATCCGTATTGGGTCCCATTTTATTCGCTGTATACGTTAATGATTTCCCGCGAATTCTACAATAGTCTAAAGCAATAATGTATGCGGACGATACTATAATTTTATTCACAGGTTGTTCACTTGAAACCTTACAATATACTGCAGCTGTTTCAATTTGGTTTCGTGAAAATCAACTTTTACTGAATGCCGATAAAACAAACTACGTTATTTTCCATTCACGAATGAAAACTCTGAACTACGTTTCAATTAGCATATCATTAAACAATCGAACCATTGAATGTGTTCTGACTATTAAATATCTAAGCATTAAATTTGACAGTAACCTTAACTGGAGAGACCAACTCAATACCGTTTGCAAAAAATTGTCATTCAGCTGTTACACTCTCACACGAGCACGTCAATACTTTAATTTGACATTGCCGCGAAAATTATATTTTAGCCTATTTCACTGCCACCTTAGCTATTGTTGCGAGTCATGGGGCCAAACGTACATATCATACCTTACTCCGCTATTCCGATCACAAAAACCAGCTGTTCGTGCGATTACTTTCTCCTCGGTAGGTAATCCCTCTAATCCTCTAGGCTGCGTACACTACTGTTTACTGACATACCGAACTACAAAATTTCCTGCTTAGGAAATAAAACAATAAACAGAAACACGCCTTTGCCGCGTACCATTTTCCCGTTTCCGTCGTTAAACACACGTTGCGCGCGCAGCGGTAATCTCAATCTTCATTTATGTTCGAATGTGTACGGTGAAAGATTAATTCAATTCTCTGGTGTTAAGCTGTGGAACAATTTGCTTCTTGAAAGAAAACTCGCCAGAAATTTTGACATTACATGCAAATGCCACTTCTTATCTTACCAAGCACGTTCTTGAGATTTTTATATTTAAAAAATGATGTGAATGTTAATTTGTTCGTTTCTTTTGGTTCGTCTTTAGCGCAGCTTCTGTGATTATATATAGTATTTACCGCTTATGTGCAATACTTTTGTAAAAGGGGTTTATTTGGGTCGTAGAGCGGCAGCGATAAACGCAGCACTAGCAGGTAGGGCGTAGCCAGAGAGTGAACTGGGTACGAGCCACACGATGGCAACGGGGCTGTTCAGCGTGCCGATCTTCTTCCTCACAATCACCCCCCGGTATGGAAGAGTAGCCATGCCGGTCAATGTGTGCAGTCTTTCGCCCGCGACGACGGAGATCGGAGGATGGCGACAGGGGTTCAACCACGTAATTAACTGGCGATGTTTGCGCAACCACGCGGTAGGGCCCGTAGTACTTGGGAAGGAGCTTTGACGAAAGACCAGGAGCAGCAATAGGCGGGACCCAAAGCCACACGAGGGAGTCGATGGCGAAAGGGTGAGGAGGTGGTTTGAGGTCATGACGCTGTTTTTGGCGACACTGTTGAGCAGACGTCAACGAACGGGCAAGTTGTCGGCATTTCTCGGCGTGCTGAGCGACCGTAGCAACAGGTGAGCAGTCGGCAGGGTCCGGCCGGCACGGGAGAACCGTATCAATGGTGCTGGAGGGCTGGCGGCCGTAAAGCAGAAAGAATGGGGAGAACCCGGTAGTGGCTTGGGAGGCAGTGTTATATGCGTATGTGACAAAGGGAAGTACATCATCCCAGTTGGAATGGTCGGACGCCACATACATTGATAGCATGTCACCAAGAGTTCTGTTGAATCGTCCAGTTAAGCCATTCGTCTGTGGGTGATAAGCGGTAGTTGTGCGGTGAATAATTTGGCATTCTGATAGGAGTGACTGCAGCACGCCCGAGAGGAATACGCGACCCCGATCGCTCAGCAGTTCACGAGGTGCGCCATGGCGGAGAACAAAGTTGTGTAGAATGATGAACGAGGCGACCTCTTTTGCTGATGCGGCAGGTAAGGCGGTGGTTTCAGCATATCGTGTCAAATGATCTATGGCGACGACAATCCATCGGTTGCCAGCGTCAGTAGATGGAAGAGGCCCGTATAAATCAATGCTGACACGGTCAAATGGGTGAGCTGGGCAGGGTGAACTGGGATCGATACCCAGCACCTCCACCAATTGTAAAGGGGGTTTATTTGGGTCGTGGAGCGGCAGCGAGAAACGCAGCACCAGCAGGTAGGGCGTAGCCAGAGAGCGAACTGGGTACGAGCCACACGATGGCAACGGGGCTGTTCAGCGTGCCGATCTTCTTCCTCACACTTTCGCCATTTTTTTGTATAAGACTGCTAATTATTGCAATATATTTTTTGTATTGGACCCATCACTAGTCACTTTAGGCTATGAGAACAGTACGCATTTTTCATATCATTGTGTAATATAATTCCCCTTTGATTTGACTTGATTTGATCTCGCACCTGATGACGATGATGGTAATGTTGATGATGAGTTAATGGCATCCCCTTTGAAACGGGGCGGTGACAAATAGTCACCTAGCCAGCTTGATTTAATCACGTATGCTATACAGGTTTTTCATTCTAGCATTCTTTTATACATCTCATTAATGTTTTTTTTCGGCTCCAAATCTACCTTGTACCGCTACCTATGACTCTAGGAGATCAGGTCGTATCAATCTCTTCCCTGCTTTTTTCCCCCACCAACACTCTAAACGCCTCTTGCTTATCTCGACCGCTGACCGGTTCGTGCTTGCGTCCACATTAAATCGAAGTGCTTCTGGAAGGCTTACGCTACCTACGGCTCTCACTGGGTGAATCCCTTCGCATTACATTAGGATGTGCTGAGTGGTCTCCGGATATTTGTTGCAGCGTACACATGCCTCATCGCTAGTCATCATCACACTAGCGATGAAGTTAGAAGGGCCTTGAAAGACATGACCAGGGGAAAAGCTGCTGGAGAAGATGGAATAACAGTCGATTTAATCAAAGATGGAGGAGATGTTATGCTTGAAAAGCTTGCGGCCTTTTATACGCAACTCGTGGTCCAGCCGTTTGTCACTTGAAATTCCTTCTCGCATATCTAGACGACTTCATAATCATCCCAGCTTCAGGCGCATTTTTGACCGCACACAGTCATTCAATAATTCTGCATTGCCACGCGCCATTGCCACTATGGAATAACCTTCCAAATGATATTGTCTCAATAAAAGATTCTGCCAAATTTCGTGAACAATTGCAACTTCGTATGTTCTCATGACTTTGTATTATTATATATCTTTTTTATGACTACCAGTGTTCCTATTTCCCTTCCAATGTTCAATTTTACTTGTTTTTTCCTACTATGTAGTTCCTTTTATGCCTTATTTATTGCCTTTTTTCTGTAACCCCCCCCCCCCCCCCCCCTACGCAATGCTCCGCTGGAGCCTGTGGGGTAATATGAATAAATAAATGCCTCACGACTTCATGTGTACCAGAGAGCTGGAAGCACGCCAGCATTATACTAATCCATAAGAAGGGTGACGTTAAAGAATTGAAGAATTATAGATCCATTAGCTTGCTTTCCGTACTGTATAAAATATTCGCCAAGATAATTTTCAATAGAATCAGGGCAACACTTGACTTCAGCCAACCAAGGGAACAGGCCGGCTTCAGGAAGGGATATTCTACGATGGATCATATCCATGTCATAAATCAGGTAATCGAGAAATCTGTGGAGTACAATCAACCTCTCTA
This sequence comes from Dermacentor silvarum, assembly GCF_013339745.2. Lineage (NCBI taxonomy): Eukaryota > Metazoa > Arthropoda > Arachnida > Ixodida > Ixodidae > Dermacentor > Dermacentor silvarum. The sequence goes on along the minus strand of NC_051164.1, from coordinate 18,024,351 downwards.
TATGGCTTTCATAGATTATGAAAAAGCATTTGATTCAGTAGAGATACCAGCAGTCATAGTGGCATTGCGTAATCAAGGAGTACATGAGGCATACGTGAATATCTTGGCAAGCATCTACAAGGATTCCACAGCTACCTTGATTCTCCAGAAGAAAAGTAGAAAGATACCTATCAAGAAAGCGGTCAGGCAAGGAGACACAATCTCTCCAATGCTATTCACTGCATGCTTAAAAGTATTCAAGGTCTTAGACTGGAAAGGCTTAGCAGTGAGGATCGACGACGAATATCTCAGGAACCTTCGGTTTGCAGATGACATTGTCCTATTCAGCAACAATGGGGACGAATTACAGCAAACGATTGAGGACCTTAACCGAGAAAGTGTAAGAGTGGGGTTGAAAATTAAGATGGAGAAGGCAACGATAATGTTCAATAGCCTGGCAAGGTAACAAGAATTCAGGATTGCCAGTGAGCCTCTAGAGTCTGTAAAGGAGTACGTTTATCTAGGTCAATTACTCACAGGAGACGCTGATCATGAGAAAGAAATTTATAGAATAAAATTGGGCTGGAGTGCATACGGCAGGCATTACCAAATACTGACTAGGAGCTTACCACTGTCGTTGAAAAGAAAAGTTAGTTAGTTAGCTAGATTGGGTTTATTGGCGCAAAAGCGACTTAGGCTTTGCTGCGCCAGTCACAGGGTGTTAGTGATAGTCAGTGATAGAAAAGAGTAAAACATGCGTTAAAAGAAAAGTGTGCAATCATTGCATTCTACCGGTGCTAACATATGGGGCAGAAACTTGGAGGTTAACAAAGAAGCTCGAGAACAAGTTAAGGGCCGCACAAAGAGCGATGTAACGAAACATGTTAGGTCTAACGTTAAGATAGATACAGGAAGAGAGCGGTGTGGATCAGAGAACAAATGGGGATAGACGATATTCTAGTTGACATTGAGCGGAAAAAAATGGAGCTGGGCAGACCATGTAATGCATAGGATGGATAACCGGTGCACCATTAAAGCTACGTAATGGATACCAAGAGAAGGGAAGCGCAGTCGAGGACGCCAGAAAACTAAGTGGGGTGATGAAATTAAAAAATTTGCAGGTACAAGTTGGAATCAGCTATCGCAAGACAGGGGTAATTGGAGATCACAGGGAGAGGCCTTCGTTCTGCAGTGGACATAAATATAGGCTGATGATGACACATGCCTCATCTAGTTTCGAATATTTTCTCCGGTATGTTTTGGTCCTTAGGCAACCGGCTCGAGCCTCAAATAGCAAGACACAGCCCTTTGTGTTATCGTACAGATTTTAGCTTGTAATTTCTTTCCTCGCATTCTTGTAAATCTCCATGGTCATTTTTGTTTCAATTCTTTGCAATCCAATTCACTGTCTCTATTTCTTTCACTTTCTTTCTGATGACTTCAGGTGGTCTATTTACAGTTTTTTGGCGGAACTTACCTGGATGGATGGATGGATGGATGGATGGATGCTATTGACGTCCCCATTGAAACGGGGTGGTGGGTTGCGCCACCAAGCTCTTGTTATTATTTTGCCTAATGTCCTACCTTTATTTTTGAGAAACACACAAATACAAAGAATTCCAGGCATCAACTTTTTTGACCCATTACAGCGAACTCTGTTTCTGTACGTCTCCGTTGTTTGTGGTCTCCCCACTTTTCTGCCACCAAACCTGCAAGCGCCTCTTACTAATCTTTATAGCGGACATGTTTACTTTACCCTTGCTATCCCTTAACCCAAGGGCTTCAAGGAGGTCAGAGGAGTCTAAACTTGCAGCTGGGTAGATTTCTTCGAATTCCAATAAAACATGTTCCATCGTTTCCTTAGCTTTACCGCAGCAAGCACACGCGGCTCCGTCCTTGGTGTACCTCGCTTTATAACTTCGCGTTCTAAGGCATCCTGATCTCGCTTCTAAAAGTAAGGAGCTTCCCTTTGAGTTATCATAAATTGTTTCTTTCCTGATTTCTTTTTTTCCTTTGAGGTAGTTAGTCGTAGTAGGTTTCTTTTCCATTGCCGCCATCCATAACCTTGTCTCAGCCTCGCTCACCTTGCGTTTGACGTTCTTTGTTGCCGCGTTGTTGGTAAGCTTCCTAGTTCTTTTCCTCCACTGTGAGTGAATGTTTTGCCTGCACAAATACCTGAACACTCTTGCGCCCCATCTACTTTCTTCCATTTTCCTCAGTCGTTCTTCAAAATAAATTTTACTCTGAGCCTCCCTTACTTCAAAATTTGACCAGCCCATATCACCCTGCACAGCTTCATTAGTAGTCTTCCCGTGGGCGCCCAACGCGAGGCGTCCCACTGACCTTTGGTTGCCATCAAGTCTTGATTGTACCCCTGACTTCAAGCAAGCAACCGCATTTCCAAATGTAAGCCCTGGAACTATTACACCTTTCCACATACCCCGGAGCACCTCGTACCTATTGTATCCCCATAGCGCTCTGTGTTTCATTATGGCCGCATTTCTCTTCCCTTTTGCTATTATTGTTTTTTTCCTGTGTCTCTAGATATCTACTACCTTCGTTTATCCATATATCTAAGTATTTGTATTCTTTCACCCGAGGTATTCCCTGGCCCTGTATCAGCACTGTCTGTTCACTGTTTTCATTGGATACCATAAAACCTGATTTTTAACGCTAAATTTTAATCCTAACTTCTCACAAAACTTCTCCACAGATATCAGCCAGACGTTGTATGTCACTTTGCTTGTTAGCAAGCAACACAATGTCGTCGGCATAAAATAAACCTGGAAGCTGCTGCTCAGGTATTGTGCCGGCTTGTTTGTATGAGAGGTTAAACCCGATATTGATTGCTTCTAGCGCCCTTTCCATCCTTACCATGTACATACTAAACAGCAGCGGGGATAAAGGGCAACCCTGTCTCAGTCCCTTGTTGATATCAACTTTATCCTCGCTCCTCATCCCTTCCCATGCAACGCAAACAGTATTTTGTCGGTAAATCTCCCTCAATAGTAATATACAGTCGTTGCCTATACCTTCTTCTTCCAGAATATTCCCCAAAATGCTGCGATCTACGTTGTCATACGCTCCGGTGATGTCTAGAAACGTCACATATAGTGGTCTCCTTTCGTCTCTGGACATTTCAATACACTGAGTAAGGACAAATGAGCTATCATCCAGTCGCATACCGATTCTGAAACCATTATGAAGTTCGCCCGATATGCCATTATTCTCTGCCCATGCATTGCAGCTTCAATTTAATCGCCTGCATTGCTAACCTGTATATCACCGGTGTAATGTTCAGCGGTCTATAAGAGTAAATTTTATATTTTCCCCCTTACCTTTATAACTTATATTCATTCTACTTTGTCTCCAACTGTCTGGTATATTCGCCTATGCTTGTAAGCATTTTTCTACTGCTTTCAACAGATCTTCCTGACTTTTTGCTCCCAGCTCATTAATCAGTCTAACGGGAACCTCGTCTAAACCTGTGGCTGTGCGTTTAGGAATTTTCTCTTCAGCTTTCTTCCAGTTAAAATTACTCAGCACCAACTCGCTTTTCGTCTGGTTCTCGTTCATTCTGTTTTTCCTCAGAAACCACCTCGCCATAGCCCTGAAATGATTAGGCTGTTATTTTTCGAACGTACTTTAATGCCGCATTCCCTTACAGTTTGTTTCCATCTTCGTCAAGGATATGTTGCTGTACTGGTCCCTAATTTCCTGCCGAAATATTCTAGGTGCGGCCTTCTTTTTCTCACGTATTTCTGACAACCAACATCCACTTTCACCTTTAACCTTTTCTTGAACTAATATTTGAACCATGGTTTTTTTCCCGCGGTATATTTCCCATTTTCTGTCTATTTCATCCTGTGGAAACTGTGCGTTTTTTGCCTGCCTGTGTTCTCGTGATGCTTTCTTTCGTTCATCGATCGCCTCCCGTATCTCCCTGTTACACCAGCTTTTCGGCTTCCTTTTTCCTTTCCAACAAGTGTGTTGCTTCTCTTTCCTCATTTCTTTCATCATTACACCGACAAGCTCCCTATATTCCCACTCCTTGCTTGGCCATTTGTCAAGTTCTTTCTCGACACTCGTGGCTATATTTGCTATTTGTTCATCGTTCAAATTTGGACTGGTCATTCTTCGTTCCTTGCTCTCTTTCCCAACTACATATCCCATTTTCAAAATGATGCGTTTATGGTCCCTCCCTATGCTGCTATCCCCTTCCTCGTCAATGACCATTTCTTTCAACTTATCATAAATTCCTTCTGTCATCAGACAGTAATCGATGGCCGATTGTCTATTTCCGCCTTCCCATGTGATCTGGCCAACACATTTTGGCCCCGTGTTCACGATAACGAGGGCATGTTGCTCACAGAGATCTAGCATTAACCTCCCGTTGTTGTCGGTGTAACCGTCTAGGTCCTGTATGTGGGCATTCATGTCACCGAGCAGGATAATTTCGCCCTCCTTCCCGAAACTCTTAATATCCGCACTTAGGCATTTTACTAACTCTTGATTATTTTCTTTGCAATTTTTCCCTGTCCATAAATACGTCACTCCCAGCCAAGTTTTCTTTCCACTGACTGTGCCTGATAGCCAAAGATGCTCTTGACACTTTGAATTTGCTCTTTCACACTTGGCCCCCTGATGTATGAGCGTTCCGACTCCCTTTCTTTCCAATTTGGTTCGGTTGCACTGAGGATGGTGGGCGAGCGCCCTCTGCCCACAGAATGCCATCCTCTTCTCCATGGGCGTATTCTCCACTGTGTCACTGATGGGGTCGACGGCCTCATAAAATATGGGCGTGCTTTGCGTCCCGGGAAGAATTCGCCGTAAGCAATGGCACGCTAACCACGAGAAGCCTGGCTGCAGTTATGCATAGCTTCTGCTACACTGGTCTTACGCCGAGCAGCTGCTGATGAAACGGTCGGCGGTGCACGGTGGCTCGGACGGAGCCACGAAGACTTGCAAGTCATGATTACAACACCAAATCTTGCATTGACAAAACGGGTTCCTGCACTAAGCTTCTTCTAAAGCCCTCCGAACGTTAACATTCTGCTTCGAAATTTCTGTGAGGTGCCACAAAAAGTAAAAAAAAAATAATCTAACGTTATTCGTCGATTATGTTTACGAGGTCCGACATTTCTAATTTATTAACTTATGCCAAGAGTGAAAAGCTATCAATAATTGCTCCGTTTCGATTGTTTTCAAAAATTATGACTGTTACGAGAGCACCATGATTTCAATGCCCAGCTGTAGTAGGATTCATTTTGAAGCGCAGGTTGGACAAGGTTGAACTCCTATATGAAATTAACTTGAGCAAAATTCGATGTATATGTCTTCAAACTTACCTTGCTCCTCCACTATTTCTTTCAACAATACATAATTGATTGATTGATTATCAGTTTATTACAATACTTGTGATGCGAAGTGGAGGGAAATACATTCAAGAATGGCTTGAGGAAGTCATTCACCCCCATACTGGCAGTTACAGCGGAAGAGGCACAAGGATACTGTTACCAAGCGCTGCTCGAGACCAAGCTGAGAACAGTACGGAAGCCGACGTCGCTCTCTGATGTCGCGCGGATCGGTTTCGATCTTGTATGCTTCGTATGCGGGTGGCCGCATTGCAAATATCCTGTAAATATATTTTAAGCCTATTTCCCCGTAACAATATTGTTTACTGTGTCGTACAGTTTGACAAGACGATCAAATTAAACAAAACATTGTGATACGCTTTGGCGAAACCATTGAAATAGCCAGATAATTAGTTACAGCACTACACTGAGCGTCATGCAACAGTATACGTCATTATACATCAGCATCATGATCAGCGCAGTACTCTTTACTACGCAGAATTTGTAAGACTGTCATCTCTAAACTTGAAAGCTTGACTCTGTGTGGCTCAAGTTCTGCTGATATGAATGAGCATGAACGTCGCTCAAGAAACTGATGGTCATTGCCGCATCTAAAAAAAAACACAAATGTAATTTTTTATGGACTATGGAAGGATCGTGTTGTGGCCAGTAAGGATGCGTTGTCCCCGATTCCGCGTGTCACCTGCGTGAGTTACACAGAGAAGATTGAATACGCAGCCATTGCTTTGCTGATCATTGCTCAGTAAATCTTTTGAAGCACGCTTGATTTCGCTGTCGGCGGTGTTATGGCAACGGGAACATGGTACCAAAACAATTGCGAAGCGTTATAACTCCTACACCTACGTGAAAAATAGCCGTTGATGAACGAGTGGGGGGGGGGGGGGGGGGGACATCATACATGATCACAATAAACAAAGGATGTAACTGCACGATTATTCGCATTTTCAGTAAAACACATGATGACTATGAGATATTGTCTCTGAAAAGCGGAAACACAGTGTTTTATGTTGTGTCTCGACGTCCTAGCGGTAATGTTTCCAACTTTCTGAGGTTTCTTGACGATTATCTCATTTTGTGACAAAGCACAACCTAAAGGGAATGACACAAACATCACCACCTTTTTATAGTCAGTTTATGATAAACACGCGATATATCATGTACTAGACTGTGGGCGTTGGTAATAATATCGATAAGCCCACGCGGCTCCAAATCTCAATAGCCACAGATACATGTTTCCTACCTTTCCTGCTGGCAAGTTAGGCATTCAGGGGTAAAGAAGGCCTAAGCAACCACCAGTCAAAATTCATTTTTTTGTATATAATTTTCCGCATAGAAAACTGGCCACTTATCACCCAAGACAATGAGTTATTTTCATGGTGTATTGACAGTACTAAGCTCATTGAAATGGCACCTACAGCAAAAGTAATTTTAATGAATCTTACGAGGGCACTGCTGTAGTTTTCTTGAACATACTTGGAGAAGCGGCTGTAACCTTAACTGATGTGTATAGTGCTACAAGTGCCACTGCGCTGTGCGGTGGCAGTATACGGTGATAGTAGCAGAATGTGATTCTGTATTGGTACTCTCTTTCTCTCTCTCTACTTTCCTAAATGAATCTTATAATTATAATATATCTTATAATGCTAAGCGCTTTCTACATGCGGTTTAAAGTACGTCGTAAATCTCGAAAGTCATGGACAAGTGCCGAATGTTAAAATGACAAAGAAAATAATGAGCTGTACAGATCTTTCCTCCGAAGCAGATTTGTCGACGACCTCACACGATTTAAGGTAAACCGCAGAAAACTAACTTCTTGCTTTCGTAAAGCGAAGAAACGATACATCATAAAAAGCTATGTGAAAAAAAAGCTATATGACTGCTTCAATGATAAATCGTTCCTTTAGGAAACCGTGACCGTGCTGCCTATTCTGCATAGACATAGACTCACGAGTTCTTTGTACCGCATTTTTGCCACCTAAAGATGCCAATTAAATGAAGGGTCGTGTCCTATTCCTTCGAAACAGTAAAAGTTCGATATCAATGACCTACAATTTCAGCCTATCTAATACAGTAGAATCATGGTAAACGGAAATCGCTTAAACGTAATTGACGCCTAAACGTAAAAACAGCCTCTAAATTGGTTGATTTAATATTTAGGTAATGCAAAAAAAAAAAAAAAACTGGTTAATCAGGGCCAAGATTTTCTCAAGTGTCTGTAAATGAAATCACGGAAGCAAGCTCTAAATGTTGTTTTCAGCAATAGGCAGTAATTGAAATAAATATTTGCGACAACAGTTTTCTATCCAGATAGTTATTAAAAATCACTGGCAAAGAGTGAATCAGGTCAGAATTTTATAAATTTTAATTTCACAGTGCTTACATAACTGAACAGCTTCGCGGCACCGCAAGCCGCCCCATAGATGACCAAATTAAGACAATCGGAATTTGGGACTCTTCGCAGCATGCCGTTCGAAAATGCTAAGTCCCCGTAAACAACCGCATGTTATTCCGCCAAGGAACGGATCGTTAATAGCTATGGTTTTGTTTTGATACATCGCCGCCACTCCTCCAAACAGAACTAGTGAAAAAGCAGCGTTCCCTAAGAAAATGCAACTCGGCTAGTCAACGCTATTTAGAATGGGGGGAGACAAAAGTTGTATGCCTAACTACCAGCGGGTGTTCATTTTACCTATCTTTTCAAAATATCTCGAAAAAAAAATACTTTATAAGCGAATTTTTGAAGTTTTGTGATAACCGCATGGTACCAAGACCATGCCAGCACGATTTTAGAAAAGCTCTTTTATAAGCACATCAGAACTCGTTTTGAGATCTCTTGAGCAAAAGTAATTTACTGATGGAATATTTATTGATTACAAAAAGCTTCGAAACACATAATCACAGAACACTACAAAGTAAGCTGCTGTATTATCACTGCCACGGAAATTTGTACAGCTGTTCGAATCGCACTAAAGTTTTCGCTCCCAACAACGAGTTATCTGAATGCAAAAAAAAAACAAGAACAAAAATGTCTGCTGTAACACAAGGTAGCACGTTAGCGTCACTGCGTTTTTATTTATGTTAATGATATCGTTTTTCTCTGTGAAGAACCTAGCTTCGTAGTATACAGTAGGGAAACAAGTTTAATTTCTTGCAGCTTTTGATGTGTTCATTCTACGCAACCAGGTTGCAGAATATTTAAGCCGAGTTTACGAATTGTCAAAATTGAACTCGCTATTCACTATAAAGCAGTGCTTTTCATACCAACGAAACAGGTCCGCAAACTGCTCTTAACTTTTCTGAAGATAGCCCTCGCGCTGATCTAAACTGTATCAGTCATGAAAGCCTCGAGGTAATTTCCCACGAACACTTATCGTGGAATAATCACAATGCAATGATCGGAGGGAAAATGTCGATAACAGTCGGCATTTTATCCTGACGACGTTACTCACTGCCTGAGCTGCCTTAAATTGATGATATACGAGGTATTTAAGAAAATTTGTTTAAAATTTCATGAAAATTAGGGAAGATGACACAATAACATAATTTTAACTTCGTTTCTTTTCTGCCACAGAGTCGTACATTTGAAAATTACTCGATGTAATATTAATATAAACAATTATGCAAATTAAGGTAAATAAAGTTTAACTAAAACATATATGCACTTGATCCCAAGAGAAGACTTCAAGCGCACCATCCGATGAGCTCATTATCGAAAAGTGAAACTGAACATCTGAAGAGCACAGCTTTCACGCCCGTAATAGACGCCCATGACTGACGCGACCGCTTGTGCCTTGCAGGTGGGCGATCATGAAGCGAGCGTCCTTATCAAACCGCCGGTCTCGGTCACTTCATGCTCGCCCAATGATGACGCGCAAGAAGGCACGTCACTTATGGCCGTTGAAGTTGTGCTCTTCGGATGTTCAGTTTCGCTTATCTGTGTAAAAGGGCACGGAATTCATTACGCAGCAAAATTAGCAGCGTCCACTTGCATTTGTGGAAGCGGTTGTGATCTCCTCCGAAAGTCTCCCATTGGGATCATTCGCATGGCAAAAGATAAATAAGCTAATCCGTATAATCGCTTTTAAATGGCTAAATGGAGTCATTTTCATCAAAAGGATTTACCGTCGGATGAGTTGTTACAAATTGATGTCATTACTACGCGAAGAAAAACGGGGAGAAGGCAGAAATCACACGACACATCACTTGTTTTTTAATGCTTCCATGGCTCTGTCTTTCTTCGCGCAATAATACCATGAAGTTTTTTTCAAGCGTATGACTATGGGTAAAGGCAATGAAGTGGAAATCAATAATTTCGTCTCATCGTCCGTAGTTTTTAAAAATTTCGATCGCAATTCTTGAAACACCCGGTATTACCCATTCGTTTTTTCAAGCGTTGCTACTACTTAAGTATATTGGGAACCACATCGTTCAATAACATTAAACAAGTTCTATTCATTGCAAAAGAAAGCGGATTTTCTACTTGCGAAGTCTTCATGCGTTCAGTATACCTAGCCTACTTTGTCGGAATTCACGTTTGACGATCTTCGAAATAGCTTAAAAGCATTTTTGATGAAGTGTACCAGAACCAGCATTATGCAAAATATCTGTGCTTACGCGCGTTTGTTGACAATACAAAATGTTCTTGCTTGTCCTGCTTGGATGATTCAAATGACGGGAACTTCTTAAGGTCCGTAACGCTTAACCCTCAACGAAGCTAATTGGTTTGCAACCTCTTCATTTAGCCTTACTCAATCGAAGTCTCCAAACCTCGCATCGCAGGCTTTATGAATACGAACCTCACCTCGCCTACACCTCGCTCCGTGAGTGTAAGTGTAGATAAAGGTGAGGACGCCCTCGCGATATTTGAAAAGGCCCTTAGAACGAGGTACAAGGCGAAGCAGGAAGATACGACACATGCGTCGACAATTCCTAAGCGTCTACTGAAAAGCAACCGAAGGTACGCAAGCAACATATAATGACAGTGCCAAGTTATATTACCGAGGACCTCGTGTGGCGCGCCCTCACTAAGGCGGCAATGTTTGGACGTGACAGATACACGTCAAGCGCAGAGACATACTGTCAGTGTCTAACACACGTTAACTTCGTGTTAATTCACCCGTACTTCTGTTTTTGTTGTCTCTGGTGTTTATGACATAGGCGTAATTTTGCATTTTACGCTTAGATCAGCGCTCATACCTGGGGCTTAACGAAGCGCCATGGAAGCGGCAAGTAACTGCACGTAAAAAATCTCTTACAAAGTTTCTTTGTCTTGTTTTATTTCGTGAATGTAGTACGTACAAGAGAGCGCAGTTAGGGTAAGCTGCTCGCTCAAGCAAACTCCCGTTAAGACGAACTCGGAGAGACCGAAAAAATCTGTTAATTTTATCAAAAGCTCGTTGTAAAAGGAGTCATCAAAGAAATGAAAATAATAATCTAGCTACGCCCAACCAAAGCGGAAATGTAACACGATTTTGTAGCAAGGTGTAAAAGATTTTGCTGCTTTTGCGTAATTCGAAACACTGCTTTACGCACCTTTACCTGGGCCCGTCAATAATTTTTGTATGCTGGCGCTTTGAAAATGTGTGACGCTAACCTTTCACCTAACTTGCTCCTAAATTTTCTAGTAGCCCTTAAGTTAAGGAACGTGCTAAGGTATTCGAGGAATTATCAGCTGCTTCATGCTGTTTTGCTGTTGTTGACCTGAGTGGTCGTGCGCGAGCATCATTTGTGAATTGTCATCAGTGTCGTAATCTTCGCTATTATCACCTGCATTTCAGTTATTCCAGGGTTCAGCTCTTGTTGATCATTTATTTATTATGTACATCATTGAAATCCAGTTTGGCACTGAGGCACCAATTCAAATCCGCCTATTTGTCGATTATTGTGTCATGTACTCAGTGGTTAAAAATAATCAAAACCAAAGTAAACTTAACCAATCACTACGAACTATTCATGAGTGGTGTCGAAAATGGACTATGAAATTAAACGCAGGTAAAACCAAGTCCATAACATTTACCAACACGAAACAGCCACTTCATTATGCATACACTATTCCCAACGCTAAGATCGCTCAGAGTAGTCAGATAGGCGCCATGCCTGAAACTAAGCTCAAATGGGTACAGCATATCAAAGCGATATGCCATAAAGCCCATAGCAAACTGAGTTTATTAAAAGGGAAACTAAAAATGCACCATCACATGTTCAAATCACCTACAACACCTACAAATGCCTACAAAACCCTTATCGCACCGCCCCTCGAGCACACAGATACAATTTTGAGTCCCTACCAAAAACATTTAATTAATAAAGTCTAGCGAATTGAAAAGTTGCTGGTGCGATTCATATATAACTACTGCCGGCTAACCAGTGTTACTGGCCTAATTACGGGAGCAATCCTACAACCGCTTGAACAACGTAAGGTTAATTTAGGACTTAAGTTTATCTATCTCCCTTAACACGGCGAATCCAAATATTGTGTTATCAATACCTGCAGGTCCCACTTAGACACTCAGTAAGGACAAACTACAGCAAGGTAATACGCCAATCCTTAAGTCGGGCCAAAGTGAGCAGGTATTCATTATTCTTGTGTGCAATATAACATCTGAACAAATTACCGGGCCCCGCTGTAAACCGCACAGATGTAGAAACATTTGTTTATTGTATTTAAAATATCACTTTATGTTGAGTGTACTTCGAATTCAATATTCTTTGTTATTTCGATTAGGCATGGTCCTCTTTTGTACTGGTAATTCTGGTTTTGTGTTGTTTTATGTGTTATCTTTAATTATTATTTTTTCCCATACTTTCTCCTCATGTCTGTATACATTGTTTTATTTACAAGTACCCACTCCTGCTTGGGTCCAGTAGGACTCCCGGGATGTACAAAAAAAAAAAAAACCTCGCCGATTTCCTTTAATAATGTTTCTATAGTGCAACCGCAACGTGTTTTTATGTAATTATCGACAATAACATAATGTACTCCTACAGAATCACCATTTGCGTTTTTCTTAGGTAGTCGGGGCCTCTCGTTGAGCTGAGTTGCACACTTCGGTGACGGCCTCGGCAGTTCGGTTAATCGAATGTATGGTTCCTATAAGCGGATAACTGTTTGCTTGGCGTCTGCTGAAAAAACGCTTGAACACTGTTAGGCTTAACCGACAGTTTGGTTTAACCAGGTAGTGTCAACGGGAGTTTACTGTTCTCGACCACGGAGCCTGCGATTAAATTACCTGCCGCGACAGCTACGTTCTGATAGTGCACTATACTCGCGGACAACTTACTGTTGGCAATGTTGGCTACAGGGGCGAAACGCGCGCCAGCAATAGTGGTCCCGGAAAAAGTCCCACATTTTTAACCGGGCTAGTTTAAGCTGGGAAAGAGAACGCACAAACAGCTCATGTAGAACACCAAAATAACACAATACACCTGTGGGTGCTAAATATAACACATTTTCTTGCTTTTTTTCCTCCTTCGCGTTTGGGCAAATGCGAAAACGTAGTACAGGTTTTGCTCAGAGTCAAGGTGTTGGTATATGCATTTAAAGCCTTAAAAAAAAAGAATCACAGAAATTGTGCGCCAAGTATTGAACCGTCACTAAGACAGCGCGTCGGCAAACTAAAAAGAGCGCTCTATCATTTGAAATAGTTATGCACAGCACCAGTGGGTGAATTCGCAACGCTTCTCGTTCTTTATTGATCTTTGCTATCGGCCTGTTAGTTTCGCTATTCATACATCTGAGCTCACGATAAGCTAACCATCTGCCCTTAGAACGCTTCTACCACGAGAGAAAGAAAGTGAGATTGATGTTTGATATTTGCTTTATTTCACCATTATGACACATCAGTACAGAACAAAAATGTACATAAATGGTGGGGATAGCGGGAAGAAAGCTGCTTTTTAGCAGCTTGAGTAGCCCCGCCACCCCCTGCTTACAAAGACAGCAACGGAAACAGGCTCACAAAAAACAATTTCAAGCAATGTTTTTTTTTCAAGCTCATACAGAATAGTTCAAAACAATTTTCTTGTTTAAAGCACAAAAAAATTCAGGATATCATACTTAAAATAGCATTTTTCGATAGCATGCGTAAACATTCATCTGTTACTTTAAACTTATTTAATGTGCTCGGAAGACAATACTGTAATAGCTGCAGTCCATAATTAGTTCGCGGCCGGGGGATATACCAATATGCCGTCTGGTTAAGCGTGAGGAGGGATTAAGAGTTAAATTTGCTAAAGTGCTAATATGGCTGCCTTTTGAATTAATTCGGACGTAAAAGCTGTCAAGAGGTGATATTCGTATAGGGTTGTCACTTTTAAAACATTAAACTTGGCAAATAATTCGGACGTGTGCGCATTGTACGACAAACGTGAAGTGCAACGCAAGGCATTTTTTTTTTTGCAATGTGATTAAGTTGAGCAACGGGTTCTTGGTATCAGTAGCCCAGACAAGATGACAGTAACGCAGATGAGGAGAGAAGAGAGCGTTATATAACATAAGCTTTGGTGGCTCTGGTAGTATGCGCCGACATTTTCGCAGGATACCTACGGTTTTACTAAGTTTATTTCTGATGTAGTCTGTGTGGCGTTCCCAGGACGTATACTCGTGAAACACAACTCCCAGTGTCTTTGCAGACGACGAAATTTCTATTCAACAAGATCAACAAGAAGCGAAAAAAAAAGTTAACTAGCCGGACGTCCGGCTTGCTATACTGCATGGCGGAGAGAAATGGGGAAATAAAAGAAAACGTAATACGAAGGAGAGTCGTAGCCCACTCGCGTGGAAGTAGGCGCAGGGTGTCTATAACTGTCTTTACAGGTCCGTTGATTTTAGAAAACTTCTGAGAGCACGCGTAGGGGCTTTGAATAGCTGCTTTAGAATAGCATAACACTGCCAATTTGCATGGTGATCCCTTTTGAATGTGTTCAACAGCGGCACGAATAGTGGAAAGTTCTACCGTAAGTACCGTAAGTACTTTTCTGCGATTAGGAGCTAAACTGTTTGACCACCTGCTCTGTCGGCTTCTTACGTCGGCCAACGAAGGCCATATGGTTTCACTGCCGATGAGCCGGGAACAAACTCTGCCAAGCCAGCACTCTACGAAGTCATCGCCCAGAGGTCAGGAAAGCGAGCTCGCATTGGGCCCTGCTTGTTTTGCCACCTTTGCTTGCGAATGGCAGCGAAAAACTGCGCTTCTCCGCAGGATGACCGATAAAGCACGTCCCAGCTCTCCTCTTGTCTCTTTGTTTCTTCTGCTCTTTGCCTTTTCTTTCTTCTTCTTCTTTCGCGGTTTCCTTACATTTTTTCGTCTGGAGGTGACACACAGGCTCATGTGTCAAGGCTTGTTTGCTCTTGTTTGTTTGTTTATGATCGTTTCGCTGAGCTAGCTGTTTAATGATGAGCCGCGGAAAGACCCTCACGCAGCTCGCCGAGGTTGGTGGGTTATCTCCCGCAGCTGGTAATCTATGGATTTCGCGAAGCCTTGCTTGCTCAGTCCGCCCTTTCCCGTGACTTCTCTCGCTCAAGTGTCCGTTCGGAAACACCAAAATGATCTGCTCTGCTCTTCGCGATAGAGCCGCGGCTCTCCGTGTGCCTCGGCGTCTATAAACAGCAATTTTCTCTGGCACTTCGGCTTCTTTAGGGTCATGAGAGCGTAAAGTTTTACATGCCACATGGATCTCGTATAGTCCCATCAAACGTGAATTATGTGGGACTAGTTATAAGGGCGGAAGATTTACGCAACTTTATTCCGTGGCACTTGGCACTCCTTTGCAAGAAAGACAGGTCGACGAAGGAATCTCGCTGCGTGCATTTTCCAGGGAGTCATCGTGATTATAGGGTAAATAAATAGTAGATATTATGCATTCATAATTTTATTTTATTTGTGAATACCATAAGCCCTATTTGGGCTATATAAGCGGTGGAGAAACCAGATTATAAAGGCGGTGAATATGAGAAAAGAAAGACTTACCACACGCGAAGCTAAAGGCATGAATAAAGGCTACAAGCAGTGAGCAAGAGTAAAGGACTGAGAAAGGCAAAGAATGAATTGATTATCACTAGTTATGACAAACAAAAACGAAGACAACGGCTTGATAATGTGACCAAGAGCTAAACAAGAGGCAATGTGACGCTATTGGTTAAGACACCACATCTATTAAATTATTTAAGACCAAATTGAAATCGTTTTTGCTTGCTATACAACTTTTTTTTCTGCTTTATATTATGTGGAATTGTGCGGTTATGGTCTTATGGTGTTCTCATTTTTTATCGTATTTAGGCTGCAGTTGCTATCCCTTTATTAATAACATGCTCCATTTCAAATTTTCTTTTTTTCTCTGACAGGAGGTCCCGCCTACAGTTAGGGAACTATGGTACCCCCGATTGCATATGTAGGCTGTTTGTAATATTTCATGCAATATTTTTGAAAAGAAGGTATTCGAATCTTTGACAAGCATCATAAAAAATCCCCAGCCCTTCCCCGGCCGGGAAAATGGGGGTAAGCCAAGTTTGTCGGGTGTGTATCTGACCTTCGTGGTGATTATGTCTCACTCTTTCTTTCTCTCTAACTTTCTTTCTCTCTCTCTATTTCCTTATTTCTCTTTCTGTCTTTCTTTCTTTCTTTCTCTTTCTTTCTCTGACCTTCGTGGTGATTTTCGTTCTCTCTCTTCTTTTCTTTCTTTTTCTCTATTTCTTCCATTCTCTCTTTCTTCCTCTCTTTCTTTGTATCTTTGTTCCCCCTCCTCTCTCTCTTTCTTTCTTTCTCTTTCTTTCTCTCCTTCTCTTTCTTTCTTTCTTGTCCCTGGTATGCACCATTGAGCTTGCACCCTTTCTGCACTATCGCCAGGATCGGCCCACTTTTTAGCGTGACACCACCACCACCACCACCGCCGCCGACACTTGTGAGCCTATAAAGCTTCCCTTAAAAATCATAACAAAAATCTGAGTGAAATACGTACGTGGCTAAGGCTAGCCGAAAATTCATCAAGTGTTATTGTGCTTGCAACAAAGCCTGGAAGTATATTCGATGCTGTAATGCATTTTGGCAAGAATACTGGTGGTGAGGATTGGAAAAGCTGGTATACTGCACTGCGAACTTGATACAGCGTGGGAAAGAAACGAATGGAACGGCAAAGGGGCCAAAACAGGAAGAAAAGAGCGTTCTTCCTTTTTGACCCCTTGTCACTCTTCTAGGCCCGTTTCAATGTCACTCTGTGTCAAGTTCATAATCCCCGAAAGAAGCTGTATTTGATACAGTCATCACGAGTTGCAGGACAACGGATGCACATGCTGTGCCGATATCCAGAGCTGTCCTTTCTTATCTCTAAGCAGGCGCACTAACTACTTTTGTCATGGTTATAGATAATTAAAGGCAAGCGCTTTAGCCTCTTGTGCAAAGTTTTAGCTTCAAGTGAGTGAAGATATGCAATTTTACACGGCTCATTAAAGTTAGACATGACTTTGTCGGGGAAAAGCAACGGCGATACTTATTAAATATACCCGCGGCGGTATCTCAGAGGCGATGGCGTTGCGCTGCTGAGCGCGAGCTCGCGGATTTCATTTCATTTCATTTCATTTCATTTTATGATGTGGAGGAAATAAAACATTCTTGGTAATAACGTATGCAAACAAGAGTTTTGGAACTACCGTATAGACTCGTGTAAGGACCGATTTTTTTCTCACAATTTTGTCGAGGTGCGCTCCTTACACGAAAACGAACCTTTTGGTCGAAATGGCACCGGTCAACCGGCGACTACTGCAAGCCCCGGATCCCCGGATGTACTATTGCATCAGAAGTCAACGAGCAGCTTTCGCCATCTAGTAGCGGCACGCGGAAGTACGCAGCACGCGAAATTTAGCCAATGCACGCCCGGCATCGTGGCACCGAACGCAATTGCTTCTCCGACGGAATTTTTTTCTCCAAAGCTTGGACCGCCAAATTTGGGGTGCGACCCTTACACGGGTGCGGCCCTTACGTGAGTCTATACGGTAAATGTTCTAGTAGCTTAGAGCAAGTGTTAAAGAAGCAATATCGGCCCATCGGTTCTCCCCATCATAAGTATTGCCACTATTATGCGTAGTCAGTGAATATTGCATTGTTGCATAAAAATAATTTAATAACCAGCCCTAAGTATATGCAAAATGTAATTTTTACATGTAAACATTACGAGAAACAGACGGACAGACAATGAACTTTTATTGAGGTCCTGAGGGACTAGCCGGCGGAGACCCGCTGGGACCCCCGGCTCGCCGCTGGCTGCTCCCATGTCGGAATCGGGAGGCAAAGCCTCTCCGCTCTTTCACGGGCCCTCTGGACGGCCATGGACTGGAGCTTGAGTTCCGTACTTGAGATGGCCTCGTCCCAGTCCTGTTCGCTGGTGAGTGACGTATCCCGTAACGCAGGACACTGCCAGAGCATATGTGCTAGAGTGCTAAACTCCTCCCCACAATCCGGGCACTGGGGGTCAATTTCTGTATTAATCCTGCTTAGGAAACCTCGCGAGGGATATGACCTCGTCTGAAGCATCCTAAGCGTGATCGATTGAGCTCTACATAGATTTGGGTGTGGAGGCGGGAAGCACCTGCGTTCCTCTTTATAGTGGGAGACGATTTCATGAAATGTTAATAACGGGGTCGCTGTGGTCGAGCTCCTCCGGATCCAATGAAGCCTCACCGCCTCACCACATTACGAGAAAGGAAAAATTATTTTTTCACCCATGCTGATGGAACGCTGCACGTCGCAGCATCCCAGCAAAAATACTAGAGCCATCAGAAAAGGGGTAGTCAGTAGCAAAAAGTTGCAGTTTCACCCAAACGTAGCAGCATTTGGTATAGCGAAAGTAAGTTTCGTAGTTTTACCTGCCATATAAGTTGCAGTAAACATTCGCTTACTAATTAAATTGAGAAGAATGGTGTCATGCAGGCGCAGGCAGACATTAACAGATCTGTCTCGATGACTGCGAGCACTCGCTGTCACAACGCTGGCATTAGGAAGAGCGCAGACACAGCGGAGAGAACGTTTCGTGCTGCCCATCGCTTCAGCGCGTCTTCGAGACTTCAGATTACGCGGCTTCCGACACTATAGCGCGCAGGAATTCCACAGCGCTCCCCAGGTACGTCGACTCCTGCTTAGAATTTGCAGATTACAGATAGAAGCAGATTACTTCCAAGGTACTGTGCGCGGGCCTCACATGCGTTCGGCCGCCAGTAGTTCGCTCGTAGGCGCCGACGCGTCCAGCGCTAGTCTCGTCAAATGTCGCGAAAGAGCAGGTACCTCGGAAACTGATCGCTCTAGAATACCTTCCTACATGCGTAGTTAAGTTAAAACATGTTGAGACCTAGCAGGCAACCAAGTTAATACCTAGCAGTAGCAGCCAGTAAGACTTGAGGATTGACAGTTTCGTTGTGCCTAAGCTTTGCACAAACGAGTGCAAACTTGCCCGTTTTTTTTTATTCCTGATTTATTAATTTAGAGAAACCCAGTACTCTTCGTTTTGGATGAGAAGCTGCCCCTCTCTTCAACATCGTCCTCGGTGTGGATGAGGTGCACGACGGCGTGGGCCAGCCACCCGCTTTGTATGTGCCCGACTCCAGCTCCTACACCGTAATCACTTCTGGCAGCTTCGCCCACGCGTTCTTACGGCCACCCAGTTTCATTGGCGCTACGTGCTCGCTCTCTGCCATATAGCACAAACCCATCAAATCTAGCCCCGGCAGCAGTTTGCGAGCTTCCCACGAGAAAGCCGCCCTTGCCCGTTTCCACTCACGATGTGGCACTGGGCCCAGTGCCACATGAGCCCGGAGCACGGCTCGGAGAGAGCCTGCTCGGCAGCCATCGCTGTCAGATCTCATACGCTATTGCGCTGGGAACGAACACGCAGAATTTAAGTTTGCTGACGGTTTTTGAGCTGTTAAGTGAAAACTTCAGTCGCTGGGCTTCAGTTTGGCACCATATGCAAGGGTGAGATGAAGAGCAAATTGAAGCAAAATTTCGAAACACGGGGATGTTTTACTAGCTTTGTGCTTTAGTACTAGCTTTGTGCTTTAGCAGCAATTATATGGACACTCTAGGCGAATTTTCACCGTCACCGGGATGTTTCGTACAGGTTGCGAGGGGAAGCATGAGAGAATGAGCCGAGAAGGATGGTGGCTTGATGCGCCATCTTTCTCGCGCGCGCAAAGGGACGACTCGGTACCGTGATCAAGCGTGCACCAAGGGAGGGTGGCAGGTGATGTAGCCAAGCTCTGCGCCGGCCCGCCCTATCTTGCAGGTAGTATCTGGCCGGAGGGAAGCTGGTCGAGCGGGGATGGCTTGTGGATATATGTGTGCTGTCTCAGTGCTGGAGGTCACTCATTGTCAAGTATCGAAGACGAGCTGAAGGGAAAGCCGGCAGAAGGTTTGCGGTCTTCATTACGCCAGTGTTATGACAGAGTGTGTTAATGATAATTGAATGAGAACGGTTCGTGTTTGCCTGCGTGCGCGTCACACAATGCTTACTAATTTAATGAGTAAGCGAATGTTTTCAACGAGGCTTACTTCGAGCCTTACTTCGTGCAGCTGCGTATTATTTTGATGTCGCTGCCTAATACTTCGCCATTCGGGCGAAACTACGACTTTTTGAACGCATTGCACTTGCGACGTTTATACAAGATAACGTATTCATTGTTGTCGCTGCATAAAATTATTCCTATCGAATAATTAATGAAATGTTCTTAAAAATAAAAAAAGAGTAATGTTCCATATTGTTTCGAGACCCCCGCAAAAATATTCAGCCCTCAGTAAACGAGGCACCAAACACAGCACGGACGAGGGCATCTACCCTTGGCGAATATTTATTTTAGGGCACACAAACAAAAAGTCGCAGTTTGTCCCGAAAGGCGAAGTATCTATTGCAAATTAGAGGACAACTATATGAAGAAAAGGTATTAGTTTTATCGGCCATATAAACTTGTAGACGTAGGCATACTATGAACAAACATGGTGTCAGTGAACAATCATAGTGTCAGTGAACCAGCATGGTGTCACGCGCGCACAAGCAAATATGAACACACCTCACTCGATGACCGCGGAAACTCGCTGTTAAGCGCGGCAGCGACTGAATTGACCTTCGTGCGGCGTCTCGCATCAGCGCAAACTAAGCCGCGTAAAAACAGCGAACGGCGGTCTAGGTCCCCGACGCAGATGGCTTTCAAGATAGAGCATAAGGTTGCGCCCCCCAACCCCTCTCTCCCTTCCCTATCCTCCACCTGGAACCTTGCGGCGCCTGCGACGGCATAAATGTGCCAGGAGTGTCCATATAAATGCTATTGCAATAAAATAAATGCAGTCACACTTGTTCGAAAGCACAGAAGGGATGGCTACATCAGACGAGCTCTCTTATTTGGGATGATATATTTTTCGCTGTTCTCAAACTGGGGGTTCACGTCTCTCCCGTAAAAGTGCACGTGTGTAACAATAACAGAATTAGGCACCGGGCATGTTAAGTTTCCCATATGCTCCAGCAATGCAAGCCGAGCAATTTTTTAAAGCGAAAGCTTTAATAAGGGAGCTACTTAACGATACACTTAGCAATTGGTCGTGGGAGGCGCGACTCTCCGAACTGGACTTGGGAAGCCAATAGACCGATCCCAGTTTCACAACGCCACCGCTGCCGCGGTGCATGCTGGTACTTGTAGTCATCCGGCCGCTCCAGCCGCCCGGAGTGCCTGTGCGTTCTGTATCCGAACGATTTTTGGCAATTTTTATGGTTCGTGTAGAGCCATCGTGCGATGGGAGGATTGACCTGCTGCGTTCCTGGCTGGTACAACAACCCCACAAGGGACAAAGGCTTCGGATTCTATGTGTTTCCTAAAGAGCGAAGGCTTCGAGAGACGTGGATCCAACGGATTAATAGGTGGTACTGGTAATACACAGCGTGAGAATACGGGGACGAATAGCGGCCGCATTTCGATCGGGGCAAAATGCGAAAACACCCGTGTACTCAAATTTCCCGGAATTTATAGATTATTTGTCGATTATCGATTAGCTATTGATTTGCTATCGCAAGGTATTGACCACGTATTTGGGCTAGGCCAAGAACTACTAAGTCATCCCCAGCATTTTTTGGAATTTATCGATTATTGATTGATAATTTATTAGCTATTAATTAGCTATAGATTGGCTATTGCAAGGTTTTGGCCACGTATTTGGACTAGGCTAAGAACTACCAAGTTATCCCCAGCATTTTACGGAATTTATTGATTATTGATCAATTATCGATTAGCTATTGATTGGCTATCGTAAGGTATCAGCCACGTATTTGGGCTAGGCTAAGCACTACCAAGTCATATCCAGCATTTTCCGGAATTTATTGATTATTGATCAATTATCGATTAGCTATTGATTGGCTATCGATGACTTGGCGATGATTGGCTAGTTTACTTAAGAACTTCTAAACTTCTAGATATCGCTGTTACCGAAGTCTGCAAGTCGTGCGCGAAACCCATGTAGGTAAGTAGGGAACGAAAGTTTTGGCGCCGCATTTCAAACCTGTCTCCAACAGGTGTACAAATCCTAATATGTCCGTCGCTAAGCAAACATAACGTTGCAGTCACCGAGATGCACGTGCGCAAAAATAGTAACGCAAAACGACCGCGTACTTCTAGATATCTTCTAGAACATGTACTACATACATGTACATGTACATGTGCATGTACTACATACAAAGCTCGAAAAAATACGATACTCAACACGTTATGAGCGGGTAACAACCGAAAGGAAAGAGGAACAGGCACTTTTCAACGTTCGCCTCGCATGCTGCAATGAACAGCCGATGTAATTTCTTTAAATACATGACGAATGTTTCTCGGTGGTGGAGTCGCAGATATGTCTGGGCAGCTCGTGCGCAGTACTCAACGAGCGGTGGTGTGGTTGACTAGTTGACTACAACCAAGATGGTGGAAGTGCTACTTCCGGAAAACCGGCGCATGCGCAGATCGGTCGGTGGGATCGGTCTATTGGCGAACCTCGACCAGGCCCGGCGCGCCGCAATAGCCAGTGGGGCCCTGGAAGAGGGGCTGCACCCACAGTGACCAAGCACGATCTTAATTTAAATAAAGTTGTTTCTCTCTCTCTTTAATAAGAGAGTCAAGCCGAGTTTCGCCGTCGCCAGCAATTTGACCTTCATTTGACGGCATCTGCGCCGTAACCTTGTCAACGCATCACGTGACTCACCGCGCGCCTGTTTAAGAGGAGCTCACCTACAAAAAAAAAAAAAAAAAGTTGAAAGCTTGCACTTGGCCGCGCAAAGCTAAAAGACATGAAGCTGGCCGAAATGCCGACAACGCGTTCCAGCAGATCCGCTCCGTGCATGCGTGTCTCTCTCATCTCGGACTTACGGCCGTCACTGCGCGTTGCATAGCGCAGCTTGCAACACCGACACCCGTTGCAATGCCGACACCGGGTTCCACCGCGTTGCGATCCTGACAACGCGTTCCTCTCTCTTCTCTCTCTCTCGCTCGCTTTCAGTTCTCTTATCGCTCTCCCAAGCATAGCACGCAAAACCTCTTCACCTCGTAGAGCATTGGCACGAGCGCGAGCGAACGCGCCAGCTGTGGACGAAGACGACTACGCTCGCACGTTATCATATATGGTTCGCATAAATGCTTGTGCTGCAAGCGCGGCTGTATAGCCTAGTGGTTACGACGCTTGCCTTGGGATCAAGGGTACGCCGGCTCGAATCCCGCCTCGGCAAGAAAGTTCGTTTCGTTTTATCCCTTCCTTCATTGCTGATGATGAGTGTCTTAATACGTACCACAAATTACGGCTGGCTTTGTTTAAAAAAAAATTACACCATCTTCCCGTAGGGGAACCCTGAGTAGTATGCGAAGCAGCCATGGGGTCGACTCAAGTTCCCATTAGTTTTCAGATCGGCCTGTCGCCGCTGCCGTTTCGTGGCAGCGGCTCGAGCCCTCTTCTCCGCGGCGCTGACACTGGCCTGACACTGGCGCTGACACTGGCATTGACGCTGGCGCTGTCCGTGGCACTCATCGCGGCGTTGCGGGAGGAGAATGAGAGGACGGAGTGAATGATGATGAGTGGGCGAAGCACCGGGGGATCATTCGGACAAAACGCCGGAAGCGTTCTCCGGAAGCCGGAAGCTGGCTTCCGGAACCGGAAGTGGAACCGGAAGCAGAAGCCGGCTTCCGGTTCCGGCTTTTGGTATGCGGAGCTTGGCGTACATATACATATACATACAAGGGGAGGAGGATGCGCACGCGCAGTGCGGGTGTGGACGCCGCACGGCGGATGGAGGGAGGGGCATAGCCCCGACCATAAGCTGCTTCGCATCTAAAAGCACCAGCCCTTCTCCTGTCGAGAAAATGGGGGTAAGCAAAGCTTGGCGTGTGTGTGTGTAACTGACCTTTGTGGTGCAAAGACAGGCAAAACTGTTCACTTCAGTGAGCGGCTCGGAACGACTCTGTTCACTTCAGTGAGCGGCTCGGGACGACTCTGCTCACTGAAATTAACCGGTTCATTTGAACTCACCGGTTCGTCTAAATCTGTAACATGTCTTAAGCATATTCTATGGTTATTTGGCTTTGAGAAAAACGATATATGCATAATTAAATAACCGTGTTATGTTATTAGTATTTTTACTATGTTTGAAGAATATTTTTACGTATTTTAAATGCGTGAATTTTTAGTCGTAATGAAACTTTCTTTTCTGAACAGGCAGAATGTGACGTACTTTTTTCAGAAAAACATATAAGTTCATCGTCATTACAGGAGCTTTTCTGTTTTTGTGCTACTTAGAAATCAAGTTTGGTCAAAATGAGAACGAGAATTATTGTAAATTATATTTCAACTTCATTCTTTTGTTCAAACGCACGCTCACCATAATATGAGCGAGCTGTGAGCCATACAAAATGAATGTCGAAATCATTTCTTGAAGTACAATACAAAAATCATACGAAAGATCCACAAAACTGCCGCGCGTACCTTTAGCTTTTTTTTCTTCTCTTGAGCGCAGGCGCGGCGATACTGGCGCTTATGCCATGATGTGCCAGGACAGAAAAAAAAATAACGTTCTATTACAACACAACAGAAAATTGGCCTCGTGCTATTGACGTGCTAATGACACACGCTCAGAAAATGCACAGAAGTGGATTCCATGGGCGGCGTTTTCACGACTACACTAATGAGCACAAATGAAGACCAGGACCAAAACTGTACGTTCACGTGTTGTCTTAAAAGACACAGAAAACCGTCCTCAACGTTTTGGAGCACCAGCGCACGATGCGCGGTCGGTGAGAGTCATGAGACATCGAACAGGAGCAGGCAACGAACGGTGCCATCCTTTGCCAATAAGGCTTCGTTACTTTTCCCTGCAGTGGCATCACGTGCCACACCATACGACGCACAAAAAAACCAAAGGCACTGCCGCGCACACCACACACAACGAGCGAGTATATATGAGTACCGCGAGTCTGCTCACACCGGCCACCACTCGTCGGTCAGAAAACGAAACCTCGTAACCCAGCGGAAGACCCGTCTCTGACGGAACGGTTCGGCACGGCTCACTGAACGATGGAGAACCGGCTCCCTATCTCCAAAATACCGCCGCTCACTTTTACTGAACCACGGCTTATCATCATCATCATCAGCCTATATTTATGTCCACTGCAGGACGAAGGCCTCTCCCTGTGATCTCCAAGTACCCCTGTCTTGCGCTAGAGTATTTCAACTTGCGCCTGCAAATTTCCTAACTTCATCATCCCACCTAGTTTTCTGCCGTCCTCGACTGCGCTTCCCGACTCTTGGTATCCATTCTGTAACCCCAAAGGCACACCGGTTATCCATCCTACGCATTACATGGCCTGCCCAGCTCCATTGCTTCCGCTTAATGTCAATTAGAATATCGGCTGCCGATCCCCGTTTGTTTTCTGATCCACACCGCGCTCTAGAGCACTGCACGGGCTCGGGCTTACCCGAAAGCCCGGGCCCGGCCCGGGTTGGGCAGTTTTTTCACGGGCTCAGGCCGGGCTCGGGCACGGCATGTGATTTTTGACCCGGGCCCGGGCAGGGCTCGGGTATTGTGACAGGGGCCCGGGCCGGGCTCGGACTTTCTGGTGGTATATGCATGTAACGTGCAGCGAGTTATCCTCGCGCGTCTCAACTCTGAAAAACCTGTTGCCCCGGCGCAGCTGGAAGCTAGCAGTGCTATACTCCTGGGTACTTCCCTTTTCTTCTTCCGTCGTATTTTGCGCTGTTTGAACAGAATGTAAAGTCCAGAAAGACCGAAGTCACCTCAACCCAAAGGATGCCATTGTATTCCTTACCTAAATCAGTGTAATTAAGGCTTTCAGCGTGGTGTAAGCGCGTTCACGACTTGCTGATTCTTCAAAGGCGAATTGGTAAAACGATGACTGGTCAGATAATTCGTCATGCGGCTGAAATATGGCACTGTGTCCATCCACGATTGCATGAATGTTCTCAACCGGTCGCCTAGCAGCAGCGCATTACGCTGCACCATGGAGGAACGAGAAGCTTTGTTTCTCAATTTACTCCATCCATGCGCAGCTGCGCTCACGACCGGTCGTGGCTGCGCTTTGGCTAGAGTGTACTGGAATACGGTTGAATGGGATGAGCGGCGGGGGCGGCGCATGCTCTGCAGTGAGGCGCCTGACGTGGAAAAATACTGTGACGGCGCCGCGACAGAAGTGGATTGGGGCGCATCAAGGTCGCGCCGTTGGAAACTGCTGGCGATACTGTTTGGCAGGGTCATTCGTACTACTTCGCGCGCTGGTATTTGCGTTCAGACCGCTCAAATGGTGCTCATAATTGCATTTGACATGCATTCATGCCTTAAGAATAAATTCCTGCCATTCTCTTATTTTTTTTTTTTTAATGTCGCTCCATGATCTTTTTCGGTCTCGGGCCGGGTTCGGCCCCGTTTCTAGCCGGGCTCGGGCCGGGCTCGGGCCTAAGGTAAAGGGGTGGCGGGCCAGGCCGGGCGGGTACGTAAATGATTTCTGGGCCCGGGCCGGGCCCGGGTCTCGCCATAAAACTTTTGGTCGGGCTCGGGCGGGCAGCCCAACGTAAAAATGGGCCCGGGCCGGGCCCGGGCTGAAAAAATCGGCCCATGCTGTGCTCTACCGCTCTCTTCCTGTCTCTTAACGTTACTCCTAAGATTTTTCGTTGCATCGCACTCTGTACGGTCCTTAACTTGTTCTCGAGCTTCTTTGTTAACCTCCATGTTTCTGCCCATATGTTAAAACTGGTAGAATGCAACGAACCACGGCTCAGTCGCTCTTTAAAAAGAGCAGCTCACAAGATCCGGCTCGCTCCTGAGCGACCCATCTCTATTGTGGTGATTTTCCTTCTTTGTTTCTCTCTCTCTATTGATCTTTCTTTTTCTCTCTTTCACTTCCTCTCTCCTTCTTTATTTCCTTCTTTTCCTCTTTCCTTCCTTCTTTCTCTTTTTCTTTTTTGTCCCTGCTGTGTGCCATTGAGCTTGGACCGTCTCTGTACTATCGCCAGGATCGGCCCACTTTTCAGCGTGACATCACCACCACGACCGCCACCGACAATTGTGAGGCTATAAAGCTTCGCTTAATAGCTTGTCGTGTGTGTATGTGACCTTCGTGGGGATTTTCTTTCTTTCTTTTTTTTTCTTTCTTTCTTTCTCTGTCTCTCCCTATTTATCTTTCTTTTTCTCTTTCTCTTTGTCTCTCTCTTTCTTCTCTTTATCTCTCCGTTTCTTTCTCTCTCTCTCTCTGGTTCTTTCCTTCTCTCTTTCCTTCTCTCTATTTCACTCTCTTCCTCTTCCTCTTGCTTTCTCTCTCGTTCTTCTCTTTTCTCTTTATTTATTTCTTTCTTTCCTTCTCTCTCTTCCTCTCTCTCTTTCTTTCACTCTCTTTCTGTATCTCTTTCTTCCTTTCTCTCTCTCTCTCTTTCTTTCCTGACCTTCGTGGTGACTGTCTTTCTCTTTCTTTCTTTCTTTCTCTCTTTATTTCTTTATTTCAATCCCTCTCTTATTTCTTTCTTTCTCTGTCTCTCTTTGCTCTTCTTTCCCTCTATCTTTCTTTCTCTCTCTCTGTATCTGTTTCCTTTTTGTCCCTTGTATAGGCTGATGATGACGACGACGATGATGTGCTAGTTAGCTTGGACCCTTTCTGTACTATAGCCAAGATCGGCCCACTTTTCAGCGTGACACCACCACCACCAGCACCAGCACCAGCATCACCACCGAAACTTGTGAGCCTATAAAGCTTCGCTTAAAAAACTGTCAGCCCTTCCACTGGGGTGGATATGGAAGACCCGCGAAGCCGTACTATGGTGGGAATTATGTACTTGCAATTACGACTATTAAGATGTGAAGGTGTAATTGGTTATTTGAACTATTAAAGAATGAGAAATATATTTGATCCACTGGTCTTCATTTATTTAGTGACCACAGGGACCATGGCCTTATGGTCGCTGCGGTACACCCCCATAGAGGTGTACGGCAAAGGTTGGCACGTTCTTCATAAACACGTCACCAACGCCGCGCGCGTTCGGTGCGCACGCGGGCAAAACGCCGCCGCCGTCGACAACAGTTCTGCGCATCGTTTGTGTGACCGCAAACAACCGCTGTCAAAACGCTGGCGGGAGCAAGCACGCCAGCAGCAGCGAGCGAACGATCATGCGGTGTATCGCTTCAACGGAAACTGAGCGGCGAAAGCACAGCGCATACAAAAGTAGGAGCCGTGATGCAGATCGCTTTCAAGATGCGGTGCGCGCGACTACCCGGAGCCGCGCAATGTAGAAGTTGCTCGCAGAGCAGAAGCCACAACCCTTCCCTCCCGCGCTGCCTTCCCGATGCCCTCTTATCACGTGGGAGATTGAGTCGCCAGTTCCCTTTGCGTCCCGTCGCAAGATACGCATTTGGTGCCGCAGATGAACGCCGCCTCCCCTCCCTACCTCCCGTCACCCCACGGCCTTTCGCGCGACGCAAGAAGTCGCGTTTGCTCTCCGCCGTCCGTTGGCTCCCCGTAAAAGCGCGCGTCCCTCGCGCGCTTTCACTCGCACATACAGCATACGGCCAATCAGTTTTTTTTTCTACATCCGGACGCGACCATCGAAGAGTGATCCCTTAACAGCTTCGCTGTAAAAAAAGACTTTTGACCGGGATTCGAACCATGCACCGCAGCGTGGCAGGCAGATATGCCTGTGTGAGCAACATTAAATTCATAGGAGTGAAAGCTGCTTTGGCCTCAGTTTATATCACAGCCGATTTAAGTGAAAATGACATTAAGAGGCTTCTGGCCATTTCCTTAGTTTCTCACTGTCATACAGTAATGCGTAAGCATTCCTTGGCGAGTACCCTAACAAGATCTGTCCGCCCTTTGACACGTTATATCTGCAAAATAAATGCAGATTTGGTCAAGTTAACACATCTAATCGTTATAATAGTGTGATAGTAGATTTTTGATGGCGTTAAAAAAACTGGTGACTTGGCCGTCGTCGCGTCAAGGTCGTCGGCGTCGAAGCTTAGCTAACAACTGACAATTGGGAACAAAAATTTGAGCTGCTGTGAGCGCATTTTGTGCATATCGTCGTCGTCATTTGTACATACGACTCATCATCATCTTTTGTCTCGTGCGGTGCTTCGTCTCTGACTCGGGCGGCTGCTCTGAAATAAAGGCATCGCATCGGCCGACATCTCATAAGTGGTGGAGGTGCTGGGTATTATTCACTTCAGCTAATCAACTAATCGCTTTACACGCTATTTAAAATTCTTTGTTTGCAATATTCGTAAAATAATTTTTTTTATGCGAAGCTTTATAAGCTCACAAGGGTCGGCTGTGGTGGTGGTGTCGTGCTGAAAAGTGGGCCGATCCTGGTGATGTGCAGAAACGGTCCAAGCTCAATGGAACGTACCCCTGTGGGTTTGGGGACCTGTAACGCGCCCTTGAACCACCCTTGTCACACGTGGGACCCAAAGCGACAAAATCACCAGCCCTTTTAACAGCGGGGCTGCTTAAGCCGGCCGTAATGTGTGCCACCTGACACTGCGTTGCCTAGCAGCCACTTCGCGGAGCGTCGCACGCTATGCTCGGGAGAGAGAAAGAGAAAATGAGAGTGAGAGAGAATGCTTCTCCATTTCGCCGCATTAGCGCTGAACGGCCGCGGTGTCCATGACTAGAGCACTGCACGGGCCTGATTTTTCGGCCCGAGCCCGGCCCGGGCCCGGCCGTACATGGCCGAGACCCGCCCGGGCCCGGCCCGGGCCCGTGGGTCTAAGCCCGGGCCCGACCCGGGCCCGTGTTACTGAGCCCGGACCAGGCCCGGGCGTTCATTACTAAGCTTAGCTAGGGCCCGCGTGTGCATGACCAGGCCCGGCCTGTAAGAAAAAAAAATCTTTTTTTTTTACTTACAGATTGTACCGTATATCTGTCAGCCTCACCTTCTCGAGGTTTAGTCTGCTGCAGTATATAAGCAATGAAAGGCCGAACTCTTTGTTTCTCCCACGGGAACATCAGTAATCCGGCCCATTGCCTGTACTGCTATTTTTCCGCTGGTGCGCATGCACTTACCTTGATTTGTACGATACGGTTCTATGATGTCATTTAGCATGAAAATATACAGCGTGTTTCATTTTAGTTGAACCAATTTTTAAAGATTGCCTGTGGCAGATAGCACAATTATAATCCTTGATCTAAACTACTCGATTAGTCGGCCATTACATCCACGACAAAACAAAACGCCTAATTGAATAATCAACATAATTACGCTAATTAACTTTCTAACTAAATATTTTACGGCACATCTTTCAATCTATGAATTATAGCCGCTGAGTTCGCAAGGCGTTCCCACTTGGAACGAATTCTCAGGACTTAACCACTTTCGAGATATTAATTTTCAAAGTGTTCGACGAAATGCATGGGCGTTCCAGTTAACTTTTTGAGGAAAATGCTGTTTTATGCATTGAAGCACAGAAGTAACTGGCCTTAGCGCTAAACTAATGCAATAGTATCAACACTGGTCATAGTGCAATCGCAAAAGCGGTAACATGGAAATGGTTTGAGGAGCGGTTCTTTGTATAATTTATTTTTCCTTACGCGGAAACAATGTTCTTTTTTGTGGAAAAGAAAAAAAATTGCGTAGCTTGCACTGCCGGCGCAATGCTAGAGACAGCGGATCTGAGGGGCACCTAGCTAGTCCTGGCTTTTGGGCTAGGCTAAGCACTACCAAGTCCATCCCCAGGATTTCCCGTAATTTATTTATAATTGATTGATTATTGATAAGCTATTGATTGACTATCAATTGTCTATCGCAAGATATTGGCCATGTATTTGGGATAGGATAAGCACTACCGAAGTCATCCCCAGAATTTCCCGGAATTTATTATTATTGATCAATTATCGATAAGCTATTGATTGGCTATCAATTGCCTATCGATGACTGACTAAGTTTAAGTAGTCCCCAACATTCTTAGCTAGACTTAACCAGTATCAGCTTCGCTAGTTCACAGGTGTATGTGCCATTGTGCTTGGGCCATTTCTGCACTACTACCAGGATCGGCCCATATCTTTGGATTCAGCAGACACATTACGCCCGGCTGAAACAGCTCCGCTGTTAAAATGAGAACTTCATCTGTTTTACTATTTTCTTTGATAACATATACAGTCGTGAGAGCGGTGTAGATCAGAGAACAAACAGGGATAACCGATATTCTAGTTGACATTAAGCGGGAAAAAATGGAGCTGGGCAGGCCATGTAATGCGTAGGATGGATAACCGATGGACCATTATAGCTAAAAAATGGATACCAAGAGAAGGGAAGCGCAGTCGAGGACGGCAGAAAACTAGGTGGGGTGATGAAGTTAGAAAATTCGCAGCCGCAAATTGGAATCAGCTGTGCGCAAGACAGGGCTAATTGGAGATCGCTGGGAGAGGCCTTCGTCCTGCAGTGGACATAAATATAGGCTGATGATGATGATGACAGTCATCTTACACGTCTCACTTCAGCTTGGCACAGAATGCATTGAACCATGCACTGCATAACGTTCGCATGTGCTCGAAGGCCTTTAATGAGTGGGCCCGAGTCTGGCCCGGGCCCGTGGCTTCAAGCCCGAATCTGGCCCGGGCCCGCGGCCTTAAGCCCGAGCCCGGCTCGGGCCAGGCCCGAGCCCGCCGAAAAAAATCACATCATCTTCCGTTTCGTTTCACTTGGCAACACAACCCAATGAAAGTTGGAGTGAGAGAATGTATTGAGAAGAGAGAAAACGTTTGTATGCGGTTGTTGCGTCTTTATTTGTAGATCGTACGTGATTCCTAGCGTCGGTGCGCGCGGTATCTTGAAGACGATGTCTTTGTGGTCGGTGAAGTGTAGCGTCAATGGGTCTTGCTGCAGAGGGTATCCCTCGCCAGAAGTTCGGGGTCCACTTGCTGACGCTGACATTTACGTTCGGCTTCCCGATCCTTCTGCTCCGCGGCAGTGGCGCTGCCGCTGCAACTAGCGCCGACGTTGACGTTGTTCAAGGCGTTTCGCACATAGTTGCACAGAGAGAGAATGACGGAAGTACAGCGAACGCGCGCTTTATACTGCGCCGCGCCACTTGCGACACTTACCGGCGTACCCTTAGAGAGAGAGGGAGAGAGAGAGAGTTATATGCAATGATTTGCTGTGCCGCACCTGTGGCGGAGAGCGGAAGAGGGTAGGAGGAGAGCGCACAGCTGCGTGGGAGAGGAGAATGAGGGAGAGTTGCGCATGCGCAGTATGGGTGCAGTCGCTGCAGAACGGACACTGCCCCGAGCATAAGATGCTCTCGCATCTAAACGCTTCGGACGGCCCGGGCCCGTGCAGAGCTCTATCCATGACTGCAGCAGGCATCTCTGGCGGCGGCTCGGCTGAGCTCCCACCAGCTGCTCGCTACTGCACATGCGCCTTGACGTCATCCCTGCTTGTCGTCTGCTGCGCGCCGCCCGTACACAGTATATAGCTTTCGCCCCACTTCCCCTATACGTGTGCTCGGTATGCAAGTGCTTCGCGAGGCGTTCGCCGATGCCACGGACCACGAGGAAATGCTTATACACTTCGTATAACTTAGCATGACTTGGCTTTACTTCGTATAACTTAGCATCACTTCATATAGCCATGACCCGCTAGGAACCCATCAGCTCCGCTGTGTCTTGCACCCACCGGGGTTGCTCAGTGGGTATGGTGTTGCGCTGCTGAGCACGAGGTCGCGGGATCGAATACTGGCCACGGCGGCCACATTTCGATGGGGGCAAAAGGCGGTAACACCCGTGTACATAGATTTAGGTGCATGTTAAAGAATCCCACGTGGTCCAAATTATTCGTGGTTCGGGGCAGCGCGGCGCACGCGGCGTGACCCCATAATCACACCGTGCTTTTCGCACGTAAAACCCCATAATTTAATTTTTAACTAGTACAAGCTTCCCCGATTTTTTTGTCAGGGAGCTTAGGCATGTTGCTTGAAGGTCCTGTACAAGGGCCCACGTGCAAAAACATCCTCGCCACTTTGACCAAAAAGCGACGGTGAATGAGACGCGTGGGACCAGTTATGTTGATGACAAGGTTGATTTGTTGGCATACTTTGGAAAAGGGGCGTTGACAAATAGTAACCTAGCTTGCTTGAGTTAATCATGTATTCTATACACTTTTTTCAGTCCAGCATATTTTTCTACATGCCTACCTCCTTCCTTAACATTGCGATAACAATTATATGGACACTTCAAGCGGATTTCTGCCGTCGCCGTCGTCGTCACCGTCGCCATGAGGTTCCGTATAAAGTCCAAGGGCGATAAAATCGTCGCCGCGCGCCGTATGTGCGAGTGAAAGCGCGCGGGGGCCGCACGCTATCACGGAGAGCGAACAGATGGCGGAGAGCAAACGCGACTTCCGTCGCGCGAAAGGCCGTGGGGGTATGGGAGGGAGGGCGACGATGTGCTGCGGCACCAAATGCGTACCTTGCAACCGGGCGCAAGGGGAACTGGCGACGAAATCTCCCACGCGAAAGGAGGAAAACGGGAAAGCAGCGCGGGAGGGAGGGGGGGGGGGGCTTCTACTTAGCCAACAAATGCGTTTTGGTACTTTGCGCCGGTGCGGGCTGCGATGTTGTCGCGCGCACCGTATCTCGCAAGTGATCTCCA
The DNA here is from genome assembly GCF_013339745.2 of Dermacentor silvarum. NCBI lineage: Eukaryota > Metazoa > Arthropoda > Arachnida > Ixodida > Ixodidae > Dermacentor > Dermacentor silvarum. The sequence goes on along the minus strand of NC_051164.1, from coordinate 17,990,859 downwards.
CACGGCTCTGACCTTTGTATGCGCCGTGCATTCGCCGCTCAGTTTCCGTTGAAGCGATAGACCGCACGAACCTTCGCTTGCTGCCTGCGTTTTGACAGTGGTTGTCTGTGGTCATCGCGTGTGATCTATTCATGTTTGCTAGTGCGCGCTGACACCATGCGTGTTATTTCGGTTAGTAAGCGAATGTGTCCGAGTTGATGCAGCCGCTAAAGCTACTATCGCTACTTCGAATAGATCTCTACTAATTTGCTATCGCAATTGATGCTTCGCCTTTCGGGCTAAACTGTGACATTTCTTTTTCTTCCCTGATACCTCGTTATCTACACTGTACCGTTACCTATGATTGTAATTGATCAGGTCCTATCAGTGTCTTCTGATTCCCCCCCCCCCCCCCCCCCTGAATACTCTAACCGTCTCTTGCGTATCTCGACTGCTGACCGACTGCAAACAGTGTGGCGAGCGCCACCGTGTGGTAGGAAACGGGAAGACCACACTCCTCGAGCCGTAACTTGCAAACTGAAAGGAATCTAGTAACCAAGAGTCTAGGATTGAGCTTGTTGGTAAAGCACAGCCAATAGTTTTGATTAACCACGCAAGGACAACAAACGGGGCAGAAGAAAGAACGGAACGCTGAATTTCAAACAATTTATTTTCTTTTCAGAAAGCATCGTAATTTTATTCGCAACTGCAGAATCTGTTATTTGTACTGACAACACTGTCAAAATAAACAAAGATGGCTACTACATCCAGGTTCACGACGGCATGACGGCAGGCTCTTTCGCTTCTTTGCTGCGCTGTAATTTCTCAATTGTGACGTAAAATCGAGGTGTTTCGCCGAAGCCGAAATTGTCCCTGCTTCCGATTACCTTATTTTGATCGGTCTCAAGGATTTCAGCATTGAAACCACTCAAATAGTTGCACTGTCCGTGCAAATGTCCGGCAAGACCCGCGAGCCACATCAGATTTTTTTAAAGAGAAAGAGCCTTTCAAATCAGTCGGAGGTTAAAAAAGGGAGGTGTTAATGGGCAGCGGGCCTCCGAAAGGGTGCAAGCATTTGGTCGTGGCGTCGCATCACTGCTACAGGTACGATACTTGATTGTTTTCGTCCTTCAAAGGCAACTCCGCACTGTGACCCGGGTTGCATTATATCACATAGCATCCCACAATATATAAGCAGTAACGTCTATCGTGCTTTCAGAAGGTAAATACGGATATTGTGCGGTGATAGAGCGAGGCTAAAAGCTTTTAAGTTCCCTGGTCAGTGCATTTTGAAATAGAAATAAATTAGAGTTCTGTTTGTGAGTCGGGGTGCACGTTTATTTATTTATTTATTTATTTATTTATTTATTTATTTATTTATTTATTTATTTATTTATTTAAAAATACCTTACAGGCCCCTAGAGGCATTGTGTAAGGGGGGAGACTACAATCAAAGGTAACTTAAACTTCTTTTTATAGTTAGCTGATACGTGTGATAAGGTAGTCTGCGCCTGATGACTGGCGCTTGTTCGTTTTCGCCTTACGCAGTGTTCGAGGTAGGGTGCAGGCTTGGGAACACAGCAGACACCCGCCACCCGGTGAAATGTTAGAAATAACAACCAATTGGACCTATAGTTGCGTTTCTTCCAATATGTTTCCGAAATTTAGCCTGGGTTTTCTTTTGGACAAATGCCACTTGTATTAGTGTAAATGCATGACTTGGAAACGAATCGAACAAGTTATAAATGGAATTTGGCTTTGTGTACAGTGTCAGAAAGCAAACTACCGGCACTGTGGTCAAGCCCAATGCTCGAAATCTGGAACGAGCGCTGTTTGCAGCTACGTCTAAATTTCTTGCGGGCAAATACTCTGACAACTCACCGCACTGAATGAGAAAAGAGCAGCTTCTGCTTTCACCGCTAAACTAACGCATGCATCCAAATGATATGCCATCTCCCGGCATGACATGTGTCATGATCAACTTCAGACCTTTCGAGTTTCCTGCTACAGTGCCGGTGGAGAAAATTACATTAGGGAGAATATTTCTGCTGCTTGAGACAATAGTAACAGTAATGCTGGGCAGGATACTAAACTAACCAAACCAAATGAAGTTTAAGCGTACGTCACTGATTTATTAAAGAGCCTGCCTAAACAAAGTACGCTCCGCGATTTGAAAGTATATAACATATTTAATATATATAAAATGAAAGCAATGGTCTACTCGCCAGGAATAAAGAAGTCCCGAGTGAAGTGTTTCGAACAAAACGCTATAGTACCAGTCAACTTTTTCCTAATCCATAAGTTCCATATCCATGTCGCTCTCCGCTGCGCATCGTTTGCTACTTTCAGCAAAAGATTAAATGACAGGCCCTGATGGTACACAGCAAACTTCTTACACCCGCCGTGGTTGCTCAGTGGCTATGGTGTTGGGCTGCTGAGCACGAGGTCGCGGGATCGAATGCCGGCCACGGCGGCCGCATTTCGATGGGGGCGAAATGCGCAAACACCCGTGTACTTAGATTTAGGTGCACGTTAAAGAACCCCAGGTGGTCCAAATTTCCGGAGTCCCCCACTACGGCGTGCCTCATAATCAGATCGTGGTTTTGGCACGTAAAACCCCATATTAAAAAAAAAAATGCTGTCGACGCCAGTCTTTCTGTTTTTCGGGTTTGTGCACGGCGGCATCACGGTGATTTGAGAACTGCAAGGCAACGTTGCAGCGCACACTGTAGTGTGAGAACCAGCGGTTGAACCTAGATCGCCTGGTTATCGGCGCAGCCACTACGCTGCGAGCATTTAGTTTGAATCGCCAATAGCCACATGTATAAGCACATTAGGTCATGCGCAGCATGGGCTGTTGTGCCTACATGTGGCTATCGTGGCACAGCATTATTCAACCACACAGCATTATTGAACGTCGCGAAAGCTCGAGACATCTCAGCTCCTTGTCAGTGAGGCACCGACGCAGTCATCCGTTAAAATTTTTTTTGTTCTGTTTCGATTTTCTCGAGCACGACACGATCTCTGTGTTTTGCGATAATACGACACTCTGATTCCTGGGTTGCATCCACGCGTGCTGTAGTGGGCAGAAAGTTATCCCTGTTTTGCGCGATTTACAATGTACACAAGTTAAATTTTTTCACATTTACGGAAATGGCCTGTCCGTCCGATATACTATTTACCACAGGATCGAGAAATTTGATACACAACGTTATTTGCGCAATCTCTAAATTTGTTTCGATGTTGGATAAGGCACGCTAACTTGGGACAAGGCACTGAGGTGGTCATTTCGCACAGGGTGCATAGTATTACAGCGCAGCTCTTAGTCGCCCATTCCCGCGACGAGCGTTGGCGTCGGCGTCCCTCGTAACCGAGCGAACGAGCCCTGCGAAGGATAAAACAGCGAACGCGGAGTGCAGCGGGGGATGAAAGACGGCGATAGCGAAGAGAGCGCGAGGAGGAAAGCGGAGGAGGAGGGTATGGCAAAAGCGCGAGAGGAAGAACATAGTGCCGGACAAGACGGGCTCTGCACTGACGATGGCTACGAGATGGCGCCAGAGTAGCACGCGTCGTCGGTTCACCGATGAAGCCAGTGATAAGGCATGCGGCGAGCGCGTCCGCCAATACCGTATATGGAAGCAAAGCATTGCATGAGCGGAGGTATGTCTGTGGCGGCTTCTGTGAATCGCGCCCACGTGTCACCCACGCGCTGTCTCTCGCGATCTTCCGATTAGCGAGGCATTTGCGCCACACTTCGCTCCGTTTGCAACGTGCCGCACGAGACAGATTGTCCATACCAGTCAGTACATCGCTAAATGAAAATACGTATAGAGCTGTGCTCAAATTTCGCATTACGGAGCATCGTAATCGTCGGTGAATTTTTTCCAGGGCTGAAAAATCAACTTTTACATTTTAACGTTGTGCAGCTCTTTTTAAAATTGTGTGTCGTGTTGTGCATGTGCGCACAGACTGCAATTTTTCGTCTATCCCGAATTGGTTCCTTCCGACTTACATTCACAACAGACAAAAAAACTGCGCAGCAGGCCTTCGGCAGCAGTAACTGGTACAGTGGTTGGGCAACCTGCAGCAGTTAACCTATCCGATGGCTTTCGGAAGCTTTCCTTCAACTTGCGTTCACAGGGTTTTCTTAGGGAATTTATAAAGCATGAGCTAACAATGCCACGTTTTACTAGTTTAAAGTGCGCGGAGTTAGATGGAAGAAGTGAGCATGTGGTTGGTACATCTATAGCATGAACGGCTTTCAGTGCTCTGTTCTGTCTTTGGTCTCCTCTGTTGTTATTGCGCTGTTAATCACAACTAAAATCTCGAAATGTTGCCGGCAGCGTGCGTTGCCCATGGTTGTTGAACGAAATTTTATTTTCACTACTAAGCAAAAAACTAAAAAAAAAAGAAACTCATAACAAATATGCGATTTATAAGGCTCCGACAGGTCTATTGTGCTTGATTATTTCTCGTTTTTATGCTTTATGATTTCTTCTTTTTGTTTTACATTGTCAAGATGCACAGTTTTATAGCTATTTCAGTATTCAGTGCAATAATGAATCCGACAAGTCCGATGCTATTAACCCACTAGATCTCCTTATGCAGTGTTCGAAGCCCCTCACCGTCACTGATGAACTGCCTCCAGTGTATGAAACGCTAAAATAGCTTGATATTATGTTTACATTTCCTTCGGACCGAACGTCGCAGCAGTACTCGCCACGTCATCATAAACCAGCTTTCACCCTTTAACTCATCTCACTCCAAGCTGGTTTGAAGGGACATTGTTAGTCTGTGCTTCGACAGCGCCCTTAAGAAATCGTGTGAGCATCGCATGATGGAAAGCTTCATCTGTCAGGCTGTTCGCCCTCACATGTGGGGTATTTAATTCTTGTTCTAGAGCCTGCAGCTCAGTGCCTTATTGATAAGCTGTTTTCCCAGCAGCGCGGAGACACTCCTGTCAACCAAGGTGCGCGTAAAAGATGTGCTGTTGTATCATGCATGAATAAGATTTCACACCACTTCAAGAAGATAGCAGAACACATCAATGCTAAAGTTACCTTTTCAGCTCTCTGCAAGCTAGATAAGTTTTGCAAGGTCAGTAACCCTACCGATGATGGAGGGGCTGGTTGCATCAATCATCACAGAACGCGTTTTGTGAACTTCAGAGCCTTTGTCGTTTATCAGACGCCGCTTTCATGCAGAAAATTTTACGTAGGCCAGATGGGACGCTGCCTAAGTGACAGATTGGGAGAACAGAGCAACAATGTGAAGGAAGGTCGTGATGGCTGGTTAGCTCTGCTTCGTAGCACGTGTTGTTGTCAGCCTTTGTTTCAAAAATGCTTTGTGTGTTGAGACCCTGATATGAAATCACTAGGCTGGTTATTGAAGCAGCAAAAATAGAAAGTCTGAACGCCAAATGTGTGAGCCTGTCTTGCATCGCTTTGTCAAGAAAAGGACTGTCTTTTCTGAACGTGATCTGGCGCGCGCAAGACGTTCTTGCCTACGCATGAGCGCGATATTCATGCCTGTAAATACGCGTACCTGTTTCTAATAAAGCATTTGTTGAAGGTAGCACTTGTGTTTCTCCACTCGGTTACTTGCCATAGCTGTCAGTGCACTTAAGTAATCCTGAGCATGTCTAATACCTGACCGTAAGTCTCAGTGAACCTCAATCGATGGGCCCGGAAGTTAGTGGAAACCAGAAAAATATTTACAAGCGCAAACGAGTGTCTACCAAATTTGCGGTGCTATCTGGCAATTTTTTCGGGTACACTGCCTTTGCTAAAAATAATCGCAAGATTGTTTTCTCATAGCAAAATATTGCTTCGAATTAGATTATGGCTTGATATTTATTCCCATTGTTCCGGACACAAAGAAGCCAGGACGAAGAAAACCTTGGAGGACAGTAGCTGCAGTAAAGCAAAGTTAACAGGACGCCATTAACCAGTGGTACATTACTCTTTTCGATCCTTCTCCATCGAGAACACAAAATATTCGTGCTGATCAGCTCTTAGTAGAAAAACTATGTGAGAATGAAACAGTTGCCAATCCACTAACTAGGAAGCAGCCTTACTCAAGTGTGTACGCATACAGCGTGCTTAGGAGATTTATATGAACGTAAAGTTTAGCGTTGCCAAACTGCAGAGTGGGTTATCAAGGACGCTGTAGTGCTGAGGCTCCGGATTCATTTCGACCATCCGCAACGTGCAACCAAATCTAACCACCGAAGCGGATACGCATAACATCACTCTAGGAACGCACCCGCCGCGACCGGGAATCGAACCGCTGCGGACGCAACAGGGCGTGTCTGATGTACCCATTGACTCTTCGTTGCACAAGTGCCATCTGTTCGTGATTAGTGAACAAGCACACACACACACACACACACACACGCACACGCACACGCACACGCACGCACGCACGCACGCACACACACACACACACACACACACATATATATATATATATATATATATATATATATATATATATATATATATATATATATATATATATATATATATATAGGAACTTTTAGGTTGAGGACGCACGTACAAAGACAAACGCTACTTTATTTCCCACGTTTCGGCCGGGGTCCGGCCTTCGTCAGGACCCCGGCCAAAACGTAGGAAATAAAGTATCGTTTTTTTTGTACGTGCGTCCTCAACCTACAAGTTCCTGTTCAACTACCAGATCCAGGCATAACCTCACTTCATATATATATATATATATATATATATATATATATATATATATATATATCTGTCACTCTTATGTACCGCAGGACAATGATAGCACAAGGAAGGCCATCTATGGAGACGCTCGCAGTAAAGTCCCTCTTCGTCTTCCACTTCTACCTTCCATTAGCACGTTTCACTTCCCCATTCGCAGACGATGTCCACTGGGTAAGTCAGTCAGAGGATATATATGGCGGTAACGCTTGAGGCGTGTGACATGAGTCGGCTGTGTGTTGTTCGAGTGGAGACCGTGGTGCTTGCGAGACCAGAGGCGACATGCGTAACGTCGTCGAGGTAGTCAAGAATGACGAACTGACCGGAGTAGCGGGCCAAGAACATCGCGCACAAAGTATACGCTTGCGGAGCGGCGTCCATCGTTACACAAGCTCACATTTAGCGTCAGAAACGTGTTGCTGGCAGGTGTCGTAGAGCGTCTTTGAAAGCTGTTGGGATGCCAGAGTGCGTAGGCGGGCGAAACGACGGTCCTCTTCTGCGCAGCATAGTGACTCGACAACCGAGATGTCCACGTCCAGTGTAAAATCAAGAAATAATGTCGAGACAGCTGCGAGGGGAGCGAGCTATGAGAAAATAGAATGAAGGATACTCGGTGGTTACGCGCTTCGCGGTGTCCTACGCGTAAGTGATGTAAGTTTTTTGTGTTTAGTATCCGTATAGATGGAAAGCATGTACATGAGAATCGTGTTCGTGCGTTCTACAAGGCCATTTATCTGTTGGTGATATGAAGTGGCACGGCGAAACTTGGCAGACTGACGGATTTTCTCGACGACGTCAGTGATGAATTCACGTCCCCAATCACTGATGACGACGCGTGGAGGACCATGGCGCAGAACTGCACAGTGAAGCATGAACTGCGAACCGCGCAAGGTCGTTGCGGAAAGTATTGCCGCAGTTTCTGCGTTGCGCGTCAGATGTCGGCGCATGCGAGTATCCATCGGTTGGAATTGCGTGATCGTGGAAATAGGACTAGAAGGTCGACACCAACATTCTCAGAGGGAGATTGAGCAAGCGGCACGAGATGATGAAGTCCCGACGCCATAGCCGTAGGGCACTTTTGGCATTCGAATCGTGCGCAACCGGCAAACTGACCCTTTATAATTTTTCTTTTCGTCCCTTCTTGTCTACTATTACCCATTTCCCCATTTCCAAGTGTAGGGTAACCATATTGATACGACCAGCGCAAAAGCAGATAAGAAACACAAAGAGGCGACGAGGACAAGCGCTGAGGGCAAGCGCTTGTTCTCGTCACCCCTACTGTGTTTCGTGTCTGCTTTTGCGCTGGTCGTATCAAAATCAAATACCAACTAGCCCGGTCTCACACCTTAGGGTAGCCAACCGGCCACGTCCTTGGTTAACGTCTCCATCTTCGTTTCTCTTTCTATTTCCGTCTCGTGTCGATTCTTGAGCCACTAAAAGCTTTCCTGTCTGGTGGAAAAGGCGAAGCACATGTGGCCACGGGCTGCATCGTTGTACATGATGCGAAAGACGTGGGAGCACAAGGTCTGTGGAACATCGAGAAGCAGATGGTCTCCTTGGTCGGAATAATATTTATCTTAAAGGAGATGGTCATGAACCACAAGACAACTTTGGCTTCCACTTTCATTAGCGGAAGCGAAGAAATGTTCTAAGCTACGGTCGTCATGCTGTGCTCTCCGGAAAGTAGCAAGAGTCAATAGGGGCAGTATAGTGATCGAAGTTGTCAGCGTCACTGTGAGTCGTCGGCAGAGGAAGGCACGATATGATGTTAGCGTCGGCGTGCCGGCTACCGCTCTTATAGCACACAACACAATCAAACTCTTGTAAATGCAAGACCCATCGCACTAGGTGGCCAGAAGGGCCTCGTCGGCCAACCAACCAGCAAATAGAGTGGTGGTCGGTGCCGACTGAGAAGCACCGGCGGGGGCGTACAGGAATGAACTAGGACCCCATGCAGCGAGGATTTTAAGCAGACCTTAGGGGAGGGTCTGGGAAGGCTGGTTTCGGACAGCACTGAGTGCACATCGAGCGATAAATGAACTTCGGTTAGCCAAGTCTATGTTTCCTCCTGGCGATCTTTTTGTGTAGTCATGGGTGACTTCATGGGTGATCTTTTCATGACTTCATTTGTGTAGTCATGGGTGACTTCAACGCAAAAGTTGGGAAAAGGCAGGCTGGTGAGCAAGCAATTGGCAACTACGGCATCGATTCTAGAAACGCTGGAGGAGAGATGCTGGTAGAATTCTCGGAAAGGAATAGGCTCCGAATAATGAAAACCTTCTTCAGGAAGCGCAGCAACAGGAAGTGGACCTGGAAAAGCCCTAATGGAGAAAAAAGGAATGAAATAGATTTCGTACTCTCTGCCAACCGCAGCATAGTACAACAGGATGTAGAAGTGTTATATGGGGTAAAGTGCAGTGACCATAGGCTAGTGCGGTCTAGGATTTCTCTCAATTTGAAAAGAGAAAGAGTAAAATTAGTCAAGAATAAACAAGCCAACCTAGACGAAGTGAGGGTAAAAGCAGACCAATTCAGGCTGGTGCTCACAAACAAATATGCAGCTTTAGAAAAGGAAGATGAAGACAACATGTAGGTAATTAATGAAACAGTAACTAGGCTGATCTTAGAAGCATCAATTGAAGTGGGAGGTAAGGCACCAAGGCAACCAGCAGGTAAGCTCTCCCAAGAAACAAAGGACCTAATAACGAAACGGCAAAACATGAAAGTGTGAAACTCGAGAGGTCAGATAGAATTCGCTGAACTGTCGAAACTGATCAACAAGAAGAAAGTAAGGGGTATCCGAAATTATAACGTGGAAAAGATTAAGGAAGCAGTAAAATATGGACACAGCATGAAATCAGCGAGAAGAAAACTAAGCATAGGACAAGGCAAAATGTATGCACTAAAGGATAAGCAGGGTAGTATCATCAGCAATTTCGATGAGATAGTAAAATAAGCGGAAGAATTCTATACTTACCTGTACAGTTCCCAGAGCAGCCAAGCTACTTTCATTCGAAGAAGTGATGGACAGGATACAGAAGCCCCTTCTAAAACTAGCGATGAAGTAAGAAAGGCCTTGAAAGACATGACTTGGGGCAAAACTGCTGGAGAAGATGGAATAACAGTAGATTTAATCAAAGATCGAGGATATGTCATTCTTGAAAACCTTGCGGCCCTTTATACGCAATGCCTCACAATTTCATGTGTACCAGAAAGCTTTAAGAACGCCAACATTATACTCATCCATAAGAAGGGAGATGTTAAAGAATTGGAGAATTATAGACCCATTAGCCTGCTTTAAGTATTGTATAAAATATTCACCACGATAATTTCCAATAGAATCAGGGCAACACTTGACTTCAGTCAACCAAGAGAACAGGCTGGCTTCAGGAAGCGATATTCTACAATGGATCATATCCATGTCATCAATCGGGTAATTGAGAAATCTGCGGAGTACAATCAACATCTCTATATGGCTTTCATAGATTATGAAAAGGCATTTGATTCAGTAGAGATACCAGCAGTCATAGAGGCATTGCGTAATCAAGGAGTACAGGAGGCATACGTGAATATCTTAGCAAATATCTACAAGGATTCCACAGCTACCTTGGTTCTCCACAAGAAAAGTAGAAAGTTACCTATCAAGAAAGCGGTCAGGCAAGGAGACACAATCTCTCCAATGCTATTCACTGCATGTAGAGAAGAAGTATTGAAGCTCTTAGACTGGGAAGGCTTAGGAGTGAGGATCAATGGTGAATATCTCAGCAACCTTCGGTTTGCAGATGACATTGTCCTATTCAGCATCAATGGGGACGAATTACAGCAAATTATTGCGGACATTAACCGTGAAAGTGCAAGAGTGGGATTGAAGATTAATATGCAGAAGACAAAGATAATGTTCAACTTCAATAGCCTGACAGGGGAACAAGAATTCAGGATCACCAGTCAGCCTCTAGAGTCTGTAAAGGAGTACGTTTATCTATGTCAATTACTCACAGGGGACCCTGATTATGAGAAGGAAATTTACAGAAGAATAAAATTGGGTTGGAGTGCATAGGGCAGACATTGCCAAATCCTATCTGGGAGCTTACCACTGTCGTTGAAAAGAAAAATCTCCAATCATTACATTCTACCGGTGCTAACATATGAGGCCGAAACTTGGAGGTGGTCAAAGAATCTCGAGAACAAGTTAAGGACCGCAAAGAAGCAATGGAACGAATAATGTTAGGCCTAACGTTGAGAGACAGGAAGAGAGCGGCGTGGATCAGAGAGCAAACGGGGATAGGCGGTATTCTAATTGACATTAACACAAAAAAATGGAGCTGGGCGCGCCATATAATGCGTAGAATGGATAACCGGTGGACATTTCGCGCGGCACGCCGCAAAACGCCCGATTCCTGCCGATATTGACGCGCGTCAAAAACGCGCGTTTCTGCCGCTAGCGTGGCCGTACCCTTAGAGTTACAGAATGGACACCAAGAGAAAGGAAGCGCAGCCGAGGACGGCAGAAAACTAGGTGGGGCGATGAAGTTAGGAAATTTGCAGGCGCAAGTTGGAGTCAGCTAGCGCAAGATAGGGGTAATTAGAGATCGCAGGGAGAGGCCTTCGTCCTGCAGTGGACATAAATATAGGCTGATGATGGTGATGATGATGATGTGTCGCCTCATCAGTGACACCTACAAGAGCCGGCTTTCCCAGTAGCGGTCAGCACTGGAGAAAGGGTCACGTGAACATTACTTTCGTGATCATCGAAACTCGTGGCAGTAATAGATGTAGATACTGGCTCGCACGGCTTGTATCTACCTTGTACGGGAAAGGCTGCACCATGCCGCCGTTGCTCCTGGCGTATGGATGAACGGGTGGTTGGCGAAAGGTCGCAAGGTGGTACGTCTTTGCTCACATCGACGGAAGCGACCGTCGTGACGTTGGCTAGTCGACCAAATATCGACGTGACGCGATGGGTTCTCAGAGTTTCGAAGGTTCTACAGAGTTTAATCCCGTCAGCTACGCACTCCAGACTTCTCTTCCCGATGAGGAAGTGATAAACGCCCTCGGCGGTACCTTTCAGGATGTGGCCCACTTTATCTTCCGTCATGTGGCTGTTCGTTGACTTGTTAAACTTCAGTACCTCTTCAGTGTACGTTCTGCATGTCTCGCCGGTAACCTGAGTCCGCTGCGACAGCTTCTGTTACGCGCGCTTCTGCTTCGTGGCTGGGTCTCCAAAGCACTTCCGAATTTCTCCCATAAATAAACCGCAAAGATTGCCAACGCGTCTTTGCGGTTCTCAAACCAAACAGACGCGGTGAAATTAAATGAACAACCCGACGTAACATAACAGGTGGCAGCAGTCCAGCCATTATATCGGCACAACCACTTGGTGATTTCAGTTTTCAAAACATAGTGTGGCAAAACGGTGTTCCCTCCCTTAAGTAGTCATCTTCCGAGTGCACCCATTTTTTAGACACCTGCGCCGATTTTAATCCAACCCAGCTGATTCGTGAACCCACACGCACTACCAGCACTTCCTCTGATACTTTAGATTTCTTTTTTACAACAGCACCAGATTTGGTTTCTCCTCCAACATACCTTAAAGGAATCAGTGACCACTCGCTTCTCCACTTAACACTTAAGAAGAAAGTTCGCTCCAAAAAAACCATTAAAACTATATGTGATTACAATGCCGCCGATACCACATCCATTACAAATGAACTAGAATCATTCATTAGTGACAACACAGTAAAGTTTTTTGAACGTACCGCTAAAGAGAAGTGGTCATTGTAGAAGAACAAAGTGCTAACACTAATATATCGCTTTGTGCTTAAAAGAAAGATTGGTTCGTGCTAGTGGGGCCTTGGAATAGGGGCACCACCCTGCTGGACAAACTTCTTTAACCCCCTACCCCATCTGTGGACTGGGGTAGGAGCCTGTCCGGTTTCTGATTATAATAAAGTTTTACTACTACTACTACTACTACTGTTTCGAACCATGCCTCGCCATGGTTTACTGGAATTCTACGCCGTCTACGCAATAAAAATAAGCGTATTTTTGGTCGCGCCAAAGCAACTAACCTTCCCGAACGCTGGGCAGCATATCATTGCATTCACGCTGAATATACTATCGCTATTACAAACGAAAAAAAAAAGAATTTTTTTCGGTAACACCCTCCCATCACTTTTGCAGTCTAATCAACGTAAATTATGGAATATTGTTGGCGGCAAAGAAAGCAGAATAATAAAACTAGCCCGTTATGACAATGTCGCGATCCCTCCGAACCAGTGCTGTTCCGGCTTAAATGATGTATTTGCTTCCGTTTTTCACAAATGTGCTCCTGCCGCTCTATCGTCAGTAGCTAATTGCTCTTATTTACCAATGAACTCCATTTAGTTGAAGTTGAGGTTGAAGTTGAAGTTTATTTCTTTCTTTGCTACATACAGATAGAGGAACAAGAGCTAAAGGCCATGTGGCCTGACAGAGGCTCTTGCTCCTAAGTACGTTCGGCAAATATATTCAAAGCAAAATACAACACATAAAAAAAAGAGTGAGCACATTGTAGAAAATACAAATAAACAAGATAGATTTATATAATTATTACATGAATATACATTCTATGCTTGAAAAAATATTATTGGTATGTTCTTGGTATGTTCTATATTGTTATTGGTATGTTCTATATAGATTGGGTCGGCATACAAAAGTTGATTGAAAACCTGAAAAATGTTCTTCATCAGGTGAAGATTCAATCAACTTACTGTAAAATGCTTAAAATTACTGAACCATATTCTTCCATTATGCTTTCGATGCTCTCTTCCCAGTCTCTAGGTTCCTCTGTACTTCCAAGCGATTGGAAGGTTGGCAAGGTTGTTCCGGTCCCTAAATCAGGTAACACTAATTCCACCGATAACTATCGCCCTATATCACTGACAAGTATACCATGCACAACATTGGAGCATATTATATATTCTCATCTGGTGGATTTCCTTGAGTCTAACTTCTCCCTTTAGACTGAACAACATGGTTTCAGGAAAACATTTTCATGTGAAACGCAACTGATATGTTTTACTAATGATCTATTTAACCCATACTGACATGGGCTTCGATGTAGACTGCGTGTTTTTGGACTTTGCGAAAGCTTTCGACACTGTTTCACATGATCTCCTCATTCTTAAACTTAGCATGGTTAAAATTGACCCTAATGTTGTAAACTGGAATAAAAGCTTTCTGTCTAATCGAACTCAGTACGTTTCGGCTGATGAATGTTCATCCTCTCGCACTTCCTTAACATCGGGTGTACCACAGGGATCGGTACTGGGACCTCTGCTTTTCCTGATTTATATAAACGACCTTCCGAAATGCATTACCCATTCATCTATGAGGCTTTTCACAGATGACTGCGTCATTTATCGCAAAATTACCAACCACACTGATTCTGATAAGCTTCAAGACGCTCTTACAAGCATGTGTAACTAGTGAGATAATTGGATCATGTGACTAAACGTTAATAAATGTAAAACAATGCATGTATCGGACCGCACTAGCACTGACAACATGCTTGTTTACTTACTTCATGATACTTCCCTTGAATCCGTCAACTCGCACAAATACCTAGGTGTTCATACTTCACGTAACTTATCATGGCATACGCACATCAAACATGGCACTAATAACGCTGACCGGGTTCTTGGACACTTGCGTCGAAATTTCTCTGCGGCGCCTATGCCGATAAAGCTTGCCCTCTACAAAACATTAGCGCGACCTAAGCTAGAATAGGCATCCACAGTATGGGATCCCTATCAAATCACACTTATAAACACACTAGAATCCATCCAAAATCGCGCAGCACGTTTCATCTTATCTAACTATTCCCGTTACGCCAGCATTATTTCCATGAAAAACGCACTTACTTTTTTACCGGACCTTTCATTGCACCGTAAATGTTTCAGACTGTGTCTTTTCCACAGACTGTATCACCAAACCCACTATTAAAGGATAATCTTATTACTCGCCCTTCATACATTTCATCCCTTTTCGATGACATGTTTAAAGTTGGTGTTCCATTTTTTTAGAACAAAAATGTGTCAAGGTTCTTTTATTCCCATCACCAGCGCCGACTGGAACGACCTTCCTCCCTGCATCGCTACCATTTCTGACGCTGACAATTTCAAGACTACTGGCAATTTCAAGGCCATCTACCGAGACGCTCACAGTGCAGTCCAATTTCATTCTCCTCTTCTACATTCTGTTAGCACGTTTCTATATCCAAGGCGTTCATTTTTGAGCCTTACGGAATTTTTAAAAATCGCCTGTGTGCAAGCATCAGAGTTCTTATCATTGAGCTGGGTTATTCGATGAGGCGGATATTAGTAGCGCGAGAAATCGAAACACATGTTACACTAGTGAACAAAAATTCACTAAGTACCTTCTTAGTTAATTACTTGAGGACACATATTGCAATTTACAAATAGCAACCTGTGAGCTTCTCAAGCGTATCCACTTGGCGACACCAGTTTGGAGATATGCGCCATGAAACTGGCCTTAAAAATGCGCTGTTGTTCCACTTACTTTTTTACCAAAATGCTGTTTTTACATTGAAGTACAAATTAACTAGAACGCCAATGTATTTAGCCCCACACTTTGGGAAATAATATCTCGAAACTGGTGTCATCTTGGAAATTAATTTCAATGGATGCGTTTTGCTAACTCACCGGCCGCAATTCGTAAATTGCAACGGGTCCTAAAGTCATTAAATAAGAAGTTAATTAGTGCATTTTGTTACTTAGTTGAATATGTATTTAGATTTCTCGTGCTACTAATGTCCGCCTCTTCGAATAACCCAGCTCAACTATAAGAATTGTGCTACCTGCCACAGGCGATTTCAAAACATTTCGTAAAGCTTCATTTTGAACACCCGGTATATATCTCCAAATCTACCCGCCGAAATGCCCAGCAATCCATCAGCACCTTTACCGCCAGCCATGGCGATCCCAACGAGGAATCCAACGAAGTTTCGCTTAAAGCGGTATAACTCTCGCTGTATAATGTGGTCTGGCGTCACGACGGTCTGGGTCGCGACAAAAGATATTAAAAAAAAAACGATAAGAATAAAGCCAGCTTTGTGTCACGCAACACGATGTTTGTGAGAAGAAATACACGACAAGTCAGCAGTTCTGACTCGACGCTGGTGCCGAAAGCTGTCACCGACCGAACATTGTTTCTACTGGAACCCGAAGTTTGGTCGCAAGTTTATAGTTTTTTTTCTCAGTACGTGGAGCGGGAACGGGCTAAAGTGTTCAATGCATTGCACTGTTGTTCATCATTTATTTTAGCATTGAAAGCCCCAGTACAATTTCGTACTGGGGCATTCAATGCTAAAATAAAGTGATGATAACGATGATGATGATGATGATAGACTGCGACAGATGCAACACCTGATTAGCTCAAGCAGGCTATACGTGACTATTTGCTGCCGTCTCGTTTCGAAGGAGAGGAAAGCAGAAATCCTCATCATAATCATCATCATCACCATCACCTGAGCATGACCGCCACCACCAGCTAGGACTGCTAAGAAAATGAGCCACATAAAATTAAAAGAGGGGCACCCACTCGTCATCATTTATTTTAGGTGTTACGCACCGAGCTTTGCCGAGATCAAATTCAGGAATGCTTGTGCTCATCTCAATCGAAAGCATGTCCAGTCATATTCCGAGCATGCGCAGTTCGACTTTTTCGCCTCTAGCGCACTCTTGCCTCGTGATATGCGACAAGAGATATTGCGGCGAGTGTGCATTGTGTGTCTCTCCTTTTGCTTACGACAAAGGGTATGCGTTCTGACAATGCTGTCTCTCATGGCAGTAAATATTGTACACCCGTCCTAGCTTCGTACATATTCAACTCTCTCCAGCGACAGAGTTACAGAATTGTGCGGCGCATCGGAATTACGGCCACGCTTTGCAAAATGCCTGGAATTTCACGCCAGCAGTGTCTAATGTGCGTGTAACGACCCCAGCACCAAAGCCCTGCCGCCTCGAGGCGAGGAGCGAAGCACCCGAGATCGGTGACCTGTGACACAGTGTAACTCTACTGCACTCCACGCAGTGGTTGAAGCGTATCTCTGGGTGCTTGAGCCGGCACAGAAGTAGCGTTTTCCTCAAGAGGCTCGCCGTGGCGTTGCCCACGTGGGTGAAAGACCTCGACGCGGGGGACACGGCGATGCTTGTCGGATGGATAGCGATAGCGCAGCTTCCCGCCCGCAAAAGGCTTGCGTGTCCCTCGTTGCGTCCTCTCGCCGTGCCTCACTAATCGTACCAGGAACCGAGGACATAGGCCGGCTGTTGCCGAAACTAGCAGCTCCTTTCTCACGTTCCGCCTTGAATGAAGTCCTCGCAAACAACGTCCTAATCGGGGCTTTGTAGACTCATAGACTAAGCAGCGGTATAGCGTCGGCTCCGAGGTCCCGTGGCCGCTTACTGCCAACAGGAGTTAACGAACGAGGTTTTTCAATAGGTGATGTTCAAATGGCACGCCCGAGCAGCGGCTGTCCCTGGGCAACCGAAACACGCCTTGAAGGGCATGTTCTTGCTAATTGCGTGCACCGGAAGCGATTGTGCAGCCACCAACACGTCATAAACGCCATGTTTTAAACGCAATCTATAGATATTCATTACAGATCCCTTTTATGTTATTCACCGTTTCGCTTGTTCCGTCTTTCTTGCTAGTCAGAGCAGCCTTATACTAGCTCATCAGAACGTAAGCGGGTAGTGTTCTTGCAAACACGTTTGTGATCATATCCAGTACTAAAATTAAGATGTCATTAGCTGATGTAAAATGAGCCTGATGTCACGCAGAAACGCGAACTGTTTGCAGGGATAAGCACGCGAGTGCAGTGACGGGGAAGTCGAAGTACTGGTCTCTAAGGCCAAGGTTCAAGATGAGTGCGGAGCTTACACCTGTAGTGCGACAGAACTTACAACTTTACATTCTAGATGCCAGCCCTGTTCTCTGTCTCGAAGTAGTTTCTCAGAAAGGAAATTTTTTTTTTATGTCGCCTGCATCGTTTTAAGGCAAGACAATAGATGTGACCGGTCGCTTCCTTGGTTCACTAGTAGGCTTAAAAATCATACTCCAGTAACACGAGATGATGAAATTTCAAGTTAGGCGCGAGTTTCCTTACAAAATGTGCCAAGAGAAATACACGAGGACGAAGTGCCACTCTGTTCTCACTCTTTGTTATTTCCTGAGCGTGCATTTTATTTAATGAAAGGATAACAAACCTTTAAGTACTAGGCGTCGCGTTAGTCGCAAGAAATGATCATGCGTACATTTTCATTGCTTTCTTTCGAAGATTTGTCTCCGGTTCATCAGTGTTATCAAGTTATCGCTCGGCACAAGAAGCGCCTGTGTCCGAAGTTCTTGAACGTTTTCACTACATGTATAACTGGACGTTCATTGATTGTCCCGTTTCACCCATATATTGTTTTTTACAGAAGGAAGATTCAAGTATATAAATTACATCGGACGTCGCGTGGACACAGCTAAAAAGCTTCCCAAAGCCGTCGCCGAGCATTTCAACCAACCAGGTCATACGTTTGATGAACTTACACTCCACATCCTAGAGTCTACTTTCCGTTCTGCGCGAGACAGAAAATACAGAGAATCATACCTCATCGATAAGTTGAAGACGATGCAACCAATAGGCATAGTACACGTTTCAAAGGGAGCTTTAGAGTCTATTCGCTATGCTAAATTTGAAACTAGAGGCAACAGCATGTAGTCATTTTTGATTGCGGTACTTGATTTCTTTGTTTTTGTGATTTGGTTGTCAATATTATTCCAACCTCCCCACCTCCATTTATTTCATTCATTACTTTTGTTCTTTTATTTATATATTAGTTCTTTTTCCACGGGCAATATTTTCTGCCGCTACTTTTATTTTCCCTTTCAGATGATGATGATGATATAATGGTATCCCCTTTGAAACGGGGTGGTGACAAGAAGAGTCACTCAGCCTGCTTGATTTAATTAGGTGTGCTACACATGTTTTTTTTTTGTCTAGCATTTTGTATACGTTTCATTAATATTTTTTCCCTCAATATCTACCTTGTACTGCTTCCTATGACTGTAAGAGATCAAGTCAGGTCGTATGAATCTCTTCCCTGCTTTTTTTCTACCAATAATCTAATCGTCTCTTGCTTATCTCTACTGCTGACCGGTTGATGCTTCCGTCCACTTTAAATTCAAGCGCTTCTGGAAGGTTCACGTTACCTATACTGTTCTCACTGCGTGAATCCCTTCACATTCCATTAGAATGTGTTGAGTGGTCTCTGGATCTTTGCCGCAGCATACACATGCCTCATCTAGTTCCGAATATTATCTCCGGTATGTTTTCGTCCTTAGGCAACAGGATCGAGCCTCAAATACCAAGGCACTGCCCTTTGTGTTATCGTACAGATTTTCATTTCTAAATTCTTTCTTCTCATTCCTGGTCCTTTTTGTTTCCATTCTTTGCGTCCAGTTCACTGTCTCTATTTCTCTCACTTTCTTTCTGATCACTCCTGGCTGTCTATTTACAGTTTCGATTATCCTGTACTTGGTTGCCAACTTTCTTGACCTCTTCCTCCATTCTGTGTCCACGCTTTTCAGGTATAGATATTTGTGCACTTTTGCCGCCCATTTATTTTCATCCATGTTCCCGAGTCTTTCTTCAAAACTAATTTTGCTCTGTGCTGCTCTGACTTCAAAAGAGGCCTAACCCATGTCACCTTGCACTGCCTCATTTGTGGTTTTGCCGTGGGCACCCAAAGCCAGTCGGCCTACTGATATTTGGTTAACTTTCAACCCCGACAAGTTACCCAATTTTAAGCACAGAGAGACGATAGAGAGACGATAGTTTACTGCCCTCCAGCGGAGCTGATAAACCCTACCAGGCCCCTTCCACGAAAAGAGGAACATACGTTCACACCTCAACCGGCTGACGCACGGCGCTACCTCATGTTCCTCCACCGACGTTGAGTAGCACACTTGACTTTTCAACTCTACACCCTCGCCGCTAACACACCCTCAATTGTTGCCTCGCCCACCCACCTTACCCTCTCTCCCCTCTAGAAGAACCGTAGCTACTGTATGTATACGTTGCCGAGGAGAGCATACGTCGTCTTGAAAAAGACAAGGCCACTTGCCGAAGCGTTCGCTCCTGTTTCACCTTGTTCTTGTTTTGCTCATCGTCTTGAATTTCCAGTTCCCGCCTTCGCCGTGTTTCACCACATGACATAACCAAACGTACGTACGATTGTATAACATGTAGTTGCTGACGACGTCACAATATGTGTTTCTGTCGATCGAGCTCGTCCGCTACTCACGTAGAACCCAACAACCGTCGCGTCGCAAGCTCATACCGAACGGTCGGCGTAGAAATACCTTTGCTGCCATATGATCGTCTCCTACGTGGCTGTTATCGTGTTTCTGTCGTCACACACACGTACGCTTGCGACTACCCCACATAAATAGACAATGTGCACAGACACGTTCGTTCATCTGGGATTTGCGGAGCCCCAAACAATGCTAGAAAGTCAGATACCTGAAAAATGCTTCTCTTAACGTCACCAGGCCAGTATATAAGGTTACCCCTGGGGCTATCGAGAACAACGAGAACTGAGAGACTGGAGGCCCTTGGTATTTACAACACACATATGAAGAACGCCCCACAACGGTGGTCGGGACATAGAGAGAACGCTTGAATTCGACAGAGCGAGGAAGGGCCCTCCTTCAAAAGGTGGGATACCCTCTGAGAGCGCAGTACGGCGGGAGAGAAACAATTTTGCTTTCAAGACACGAAGGAGAGAAGATTCTAGTTTCAGAAATCCCGAACACTACTAAAGCAGAAGAAAAACGCAATCACAGGCCTTACAAAACAAATATGGGAGAAATCCTGAAATATACTACACGGGCGCGTTTAGATTGGGAACACACACATTTACAGTATTAGCCCTCAATCAGTCCACAGCATAACAGCCTCTATTCGGACGCCTTCGGTCTGCACGGCGAACGCAGCAGCCATGGCTCTGGCTCTTCGAGACGCAGAGGCAAACGAACAATCTGCATTGGTCATGACGGACTCCTAGGCAGCATGCTGTTCGTACTTGATGGGTACCGTCCAACACAAAATCCACAGTATGCTAGGCACCACCACAGAATTGCACCGCATGAAAATGTGGTTCCCGGAACACTCTGGACTCGAGGGAAACGAGAGGCCGGACCGAACTGCTCGAGGAATAATCATCCGAGCACCGGGCGGTCCTTTCGAGAAACTCCCGATCCGCCCGCATGACATCCTCGAAAACCAAAGAAAAGAGATAAAAACACCGCCGCCCACATCCCGACCTTACGGGGGAACAGGCCGGGGACTGGCGCAGTGTCACAGCTGTCACCGATTCGTCGTCAGCGCGAAGTCGATCGACGGGGCAGACAAGCCGGTTGGTCGTTCCGTACTCGAGCGAACACAGTGAGAGAGTCATAGTCGGGAGTAAAAAAAAAAAACAAGATATTTATCGGCTGATAAATATACACAAATTAATAAAATACAATAATAAAAAAAACACAACACAGACTAACACACCTGAACTTAATATAATACAATGATGAAGACAAATAAATACGAGCAATTAACACTAGATATAAAAATGAAACAGTGCGAGGATCAAATACACAAGAATACACTATTTCACTAAAACAAAGTTCAAAAGGAATCAAAGTTCAAAAGAAAACAAACGATGTCATATGCGTGGCCGGGCAGCAGAAGCAAGTCCATAAACCGTGAAGTCGGCGCCCAGAGCTTTCCCGAAGAATGCTGGCCGGCCGATCTTGTTGAGGTGGATGCGATTGCTGAGCTGGGTTTCCCGGGAGTCTAGATTTGACGTCTTCTCTCAAGCAGGTTGTTGAGCTAACTTGAGGCGAAGTACCGTGAGCTTCGTTGCAGACGTTGGTTTGTCGTCTCGTGCGTCAACTAGTTCCTCGGAGTTCCTACGTGGACAGGCGGCCCAGGCGATACTGGAACGCACTAGCCCCCCGACGGCTTCTCAGCAGCGCATAGGTTCAGCTTCTAGACTAAAAAGCAGGGCCCAAAACCTGCGCTTAAATAGCCTGTCGTTTCCCTAGTTCCCTATGTAGGGGTACTGCCAGTATGCAGAGTTCACCTAATTAATTTATGACTCCTCCCAAAGGTCTTGGCCGCGTCCCTTTCACCATGGACGAGGTCCGGTAGATTCCCCTCTCTCCAAGGTCGAGCCCTGGCACTGCACCACACGCACACCTCTGGGGCCACGACGTTTTTGACGCCCGTTAATCGGCGTGTCGCCTTCTCGAAATTATACGCCGCACAGTGAGGACACCACGTTTCTGGCGGCCATTCATTGGCGTCAAAACCACTCGAAAACTCTCGAAAATATGCCGCTCCGTGACACGCAGCATGCTGGCAAACACATATTCTCACCTCTGAATACTTGTTAAGATACACCCTGCACTCACGAGTGTCTCATTTCGGAAATCGCCTGCCGTTTGTACGCAGGCGCGAGTACTAGCGAGTGCGAGAGAGCAAATCTGAGGGCATTTGCTCCTTGAATGTCTGACATTGCCTAGGTACTGCAGAGGAGAAGTTTCTTTGCTGGTTTTGAATGCGTTTGTCCCTAGGCGTGCCGGCATTGCGGAGTGAGGTCTGCTGGCGCAGTGCAATGGCGGGTACGATTATTGGCGAGATTGCACGTGCTGTCCATGCCCGGAACCTAACTAACCTAACCTAACTTGGCGAAAGGATTCAAGGCACAAGGGCGTCGCACCGGGTTTTAAAATTCAGATGATTCGAGTGGCTTTCCAAGAATCAGGTACAGTTTCTTCTATCCATCGATTATTCATCATCATCATCATCAGCCTATATTTTTTATGTCCACTGCAGGACGAAGGCCTCTCCCTGCGATCTCCAATTACCCCTGTCTTGCGCTAGCGTATTCCAACTTGCGCCTGCAAATTTCCTAACTTCATTATCCCATCTGGTTTTCTGCCGACCTCGACTGCGCTTCCCTTCTCTTGGTATCCATTCTGTAACCCTAATGGTCCACCGGTTATCCATCCTACGCATTACATGGCCTGCCCAGCTCCATTTCTTCCGCTTAATGTCAACTAGAATATCGGCTATCCCTGTTTGTTCTCTGATCCACACCGCTCTCTTCCTGTCTCTTAACGTTAGTCCTAAGATTTCTCGTTCCATCGCTCTTTGTGCGGTCCTTAACTTGTTCTTGAGCTTCTTTGTTAACCTCCAAGTTTCTGCCCCATATGTTAGCACCGGTACAATGCAATGATTGTACACTTTTCTTTTCAACGACAGTGGTAAGCTCCCAGTCAGGATTTGGTAATACCTGCCGTATGCGCTCCAGCCCAATTTTATTCGTCTGTAAATTTCCTTCTCATAATCAGGGTCCCCTGTGAGTAATTGACCTAGATAAACGTACTCCTTTACAGACTCTAGAGGCTGACTGGCGATCCTGAATTCTTGTGCCCTTGCCAGGCTATTGAACATTATCTTTGTCTTCTGCATATTCATCTTCAACCCAATTCTTACACTTTCTCGATTAAGGTCCTCAATCATTTGTTGTAATTCGTCTCCATTGTTGCTGAATAAGACAATGTCATCTGCAAACCGAAGGTTGCTGAGATATTCGCCGTTGATCCTCACTCCTAAGCCTTCCCAGTCTAAGAGCTTGAATACTTCTTCTAAGCATGCAGTGAATAGCATTGGAGAGATTGTGTCTCCTTGCCTGACCCCTTTCTTGATAGGTAAATTTCTACTTTTCTTGTGGAGAACCAAGGTAGCTGTGGAATCCTTGTAGATGTTTGCTAAGATATTCACGTATGCCTCCTGTACTCCTTGATTACGCAATGCCTCTATGACTACTGGTATCTCTGCTGAATCAAATGCCGTTTCATAATCTATGAAAGCCATGTAGAGAGGTTGATTGTACTCCGCAGATTTATCCATTACCTGATTTATGACATGGATATGATCCATCGTAGAATATCCCTTCCTGAAGCCAGCCTGTTGTCTTGGTTGGCTGAAGTCAAGTGTTGCCATGATTCTATTAGAAATTATCTTGGTGAATATTTATACAATACTGAAAGCAAGCTAATGGGTCTATAATTCTTCAGTTCTTTAACGTCTCCCTTCTTATAGATTATTATAGATGTCTAAAAGAGCGTTTGTACCTGTCGGCCAGAGGTTTCTTAGCATATCGTACGTAATGCCGTCCGGCCCAGCAGCAGACTTTTGGCTACATGATGCAATTGCACATTGAAGCTCGCCAAATGTGAATACAGGATATAATTGAGAATGTTGTGCCCATTAGTCACAGTCCGTCACTCTTGCGTGATGCGTGACATCACTGTCATAGCCGCTTGTCCAAGCCCGTTTCCTTTAAAAACCTAACGATGTGTGTGCTGTGTACGTTATGTGCTCTCTCTCTCTTTCTCCTCCCCATCTTTCATTCCCCCTCACCCCGCTTCCATGTGTAGGGTAGCAAACCGGTTGTCCTGAACTGGTTAACCTCCCTGCCTTTCCTTCTCCACTCTTTCCTTCCTTCCTTCCTTGTGCCCATTAGCAAGCATCAATTTTCTGCTAAGCTAATGCTACTGAGTTATCAAATTCTGCACATTGGGATGAAAAAGTAGGTCTGGAAATAAGGTCGCAAGATTCATCTGCAAAAATTATCTCACACGTGTCCTGGGCTACAGCGAGAGCACGAAATGGCAAGCTCTGTATTACTGGGTCGCTTAAAGAGCGAATTACTAAAAACATTATCGGGACAGACGTGTGAGGAGACCACGTGCTGCAGAAATCACGCCAGCACCATTTGCCTAAATTTTTGATGCGTCTGGGCATTGCATTGTGAATTTTCTGAGCATATTTATTTTATTTACAAGGTTTCTGCTAGCCTTAGAATAAGGCCGTAAGCAGGAGTGGGCAGTGAGGCAATGTCTCTCTGGTTGAACAGAATACATTATAGCACACTGTAATGTTAAACAAAAGTGTTGAGAAAAAAGAAAAACACTGAACACACAATTGGGAACATATTTAGAGAAATACAAATAAATTACACAATGCAGAACATATACTGAAAGATGTGCCAAAGTCAGAACAGTAAAAGGATTAGAACAGATACGATGACCAAAAAAAAAAAAAAAAAAAGAGAAGGTTGTCCTGCATATTTGTATGCTTCTAAATTTCCTTTCCGTTGGTACGCTCTTTTGGATCGGCATCTGATGGCTCTTAGGTGTTCATACTCTCCGTCAACTGCAGCACAATCTTTTGCAATTGAGACCTTCTTCGTGCATATGTTCACATTATCCTGCAAAAATTCACTAAATCGTTAAACAGTTGTATGCTGACTAATTTGATTCGTTAGGTGGCACCGAAAAGCTTTCCAGTTGGTTAGCCTGCTGCAACGCCTGATATGATTAACCTACGTATTCGCATTACGCGTGCAAAGCTATTACCAACTGCGCTACCCTGGTGCCCTAGTCCCACCCCCTTTCTTGGGCATTATATGTGCACTAGATTTAGCCCTGGGAGTTTTAGCCAGCGGCATAACTCCCAGCCGCCATGCCACAAAAACTTAATTGGTAAGAGCACCAAATGGGCGTAATGCAAGGACATGGTTTGAGATTCGACCTTCGGCATATTGTTTTTTCCTTCCACTTTCATTTTCCATTGCTTAATCACAGCTTCATGCCAATTTGAAAACAAGTAATTTACTCCGTTTTTTTTTTTTTTTGCTCTTAGCGTCATGTGATTTGTCAATGTTTGTGGCGCAAATGCTAAGCAAGTAAAGAAGATGGACAGACCCCTTCTTAATCTTAGCGACACAAACATCGAAATCTATGCAACAACTAGCCCAACATAGCACTTGGCTGAACTTCATGGGATTGTTCTTTAATTTATTTTTCTTCAGTGCAGTGAGGTGTGATTTCTCGACATTTACATGCGATAACTATGTAAAATACGCCCTTCGTAAGGCTCCGTTCTGCAGTGCATCCTTGTGTTTCTGTCGGATGTATACGTGTGAGCTGCAGACCCATAACGCGGCATTACACAAGTGACGCTACTGAGAGTGTACATAGCTGGCTCGAGACTGCGACAAGTGAACATGCAGACGAGATAGCGAACCATAGCATCAAATGCGGAAGTGAGAAGTTATAATAAAAGAAAAAGTAAAGTGCTCTGACATTCTGTAACCACAAGAGCTTTTGCTCGAGCCTCATAATCCCCCGCCGTCCTTACCTATATGCTTGTGCGCCCAGAGCGACAATATTTACGTCCTTTCCTTCGAATAAACTCGAGCCTTTGTCGCTTGTACGAGCGCGTGCCTCTGGTGCCTTCCTGTCTGCACAGACGCCGTCGTGCCTTCTAATCGGACCCGGCAGTGATAGTAGCCCGTGTTCCCGCGTCAAGACGATGTTGACCAATCTCGATGTGGGCAAGCCACCAAGATAGCCGCATGACACCGCGTCGCCGTCGAGCCGCTGTATCCCCGTCAACAGCGCACACCGTGCTCGCCAGAGTGTCAACACAGCTCTTGAAAGGCCGCTTCAAAATTGTCTTTCTATTACAACGCTAAGTTCACGGTGTGAGCCAAGACGATGGGGCGAACCGAGAGCCTCAGTATTGAGTAACAGTCATTTGAAGCCATAAACAAGGAAGCCAACGAAAGCATACGTGAAATGACGGTTTTTTTTTTTCATTAGTGACTGCATGATAGATTTAAATGCAGATGAAGTTCATAATTTAGTTGTATATGCATTTATATTTTTTTCTGCAAGAAATGCCCGCCGATTGGAGTAATCTGGCTCGAGGACTGCAATTATGCCATGTACCACAGGGGATTCTTAAAAACTCTTTATACTCTATGTGGAATCACCCTTTATAGGTTGGAGTAGGCAGATATGCGTAAATTAATAAAACGTACATTATTAAACGATATTAGTAACGGAGCGCAGTTTCAAAGCATACCTTGACATTCCCACTCAAGCCACCGGGCGTCCTGAAGACGGTCGTATACATCGTTCAGCTTCTTCGAGCAGCTCCTAATGGCCCCTTCAGCTTGAGATATACCGACCAGACCTTCAACTAAGAATCGATAAGATTAACCGAGGTCTCCGCTGGCCCCGAGTTGACCCCGAATAAAGCTTCCTCTCAAGAAAGACAAGCTTTATGTTGGTGCCAACTCCGACGCTGCCGATTCAAATATATGTAAAACGAAGAAATGCTTTCATAAACAACTGCAGGACCGATATGAATAAACTTTGCTGCAGTGGAGGGAGAAAGCAATTTCTAGTTACGGCATCAAGGAATATTTTGATTTAGGGTGTGGATGTTCTTACAAGAATTGGCGTAAATTGTTAAGTTTCGAAAAATAGAAGCACGAGGTTTACAAACATGTAAGTTCGCACCAAAGCAGATATAGCAGCTCTGTAAAATAAATCGTTTAGAGTATCTCAAGTGAACAAATTTGATATACAAACACACAGCTTACATGAAATCGTCACAATGTTCATGACGGTTTTGCAAAATTCATACTGATAAATTAGGGATAAATTTCGTAGCGGTGAAATTCTGACGGGTCCAAGTCGACAGTCGGATCCAAGAGCACCAGGCTGCTAGTTCCTCGCTGCGGTGAGCCCCGGCTTTGGTGGGGGGCCCCAGTACTCGTGGAGCCCGAGTCCCACCAACGCGGGACTCCGGCCTTACGTTGGTCTTCTTGTCGAGGATCCCGGCTTGGGGAACCCAGCCTGGCGGCCACTGTTTGGTTCACCCCCGAAGCACGTCCGCTCGCCCAGACTTCCAAACTATACACTGTCCCTCGCTGCACGCCGACCGTCACGTAAGGAACCGGTCGGGCGACTGGCTGGAAAAAACTTCACAGGGTCTCTTATACCTAAGACAACTTGAAGGTGTAAGCCAAAGTGCCGATGCATTAAAAACGGGCACATGCCGTACACATGCCCCTTAATTCGCTTAGTCATCCTCCTTAATTCGCTTAGTCATCCTCCTTAATTCGCTTAGTGTACTTCGCTTAGTCATTCATCTTAAGTGTGTTTGAGTGCCTAAATAACTCTATCTTAATTAACGGTGCCTTAATACGTTCGCCTTCATTAACACCAAAGGTTGTGGGTTCGACTCCCACCAGAGGTCGAGGGTTCGTAGCCCTAATTAACACCAAAGGTCATGGGTGTGACTCTCACCAAAGTTCGAGGGTTCGTAGCCTTTTTGTACCTTTCGTGACGTCGACGCGTTTTCGCTAAAATCGACTGACTGATTATAAATGTCCGGGCTTCGCTTTAATGAGGCAGCTCCCCTCCTCATTTACAGCGCCTGGGGTGCCTCGATACTAGAGGCATGGTGATCGGGCACCCCAACTTCGCTGTGTACGCAGGGCCACGGCTCTTGGCTGAGAGGCTGTGCATGCCCAGACGTGCATGCACTGCCTGACAGCTTCCCTTAACGTGCCTGCCATTTCCCCCGAATGCGAACTTGGTGTCACACTAAGAAACATTGCCGATAATGATTGTATATTGCTCTGAAGCTTGTGCTTATGAGGAACCCCAGGAGCTCGTATCTAAATAACTGGGAACGGAGATATGGTATTGCATCAACTGCATCAATTTTCATGCGAAAGTTTCATGTTCTGATTTAGGCCGCTAGTTTTTTACGCGCACCCGTAGATGCCCCGTCTGTCTAATCAGCGAGATTATGTTTGTCTCTGCGATGGAAGCGAGCGCCTGAGGAGGAAGGCGCCTGGAGGTGAAAAAGTCGCAGTTTCGCTCGAAAGGCGAAGCATCGATTGCGAAAGCAAATTAGTAGACAACTATACGAAATAAGGATAGTAGTTTTATCGGCCGTATAAAGTTTAAATATTCGCTTACTAACTAAATAAACAAGCACGGTTTCACACGCACACAGGTAAACATGAACAGATCTCGCTCGATGACCGCGGGAGCTCGTCAAAACGCTGGAGTGAGAAAGCGCGCGGCAGCGAGCAAATTGACCTTTGCGCTGGCGCTCGCTTCAACGCGAACGAAACGTCGAAAGCCCAGCGCATACGAAGCTACCGGCACTCGGCGAATGCACTTTGGCCCATCGCAGATCGCTTTGAAGATGACAGACGCGTTAGCAGAACGCACCCTCCCCTCTCCCCCCTCTCCTCTCGTCTCTGTTTTCTCCTCCCCGTGCCTTGCGCGTGAACGAAGACCGTGCGCTTCCGACCGCCTTCCTCTCTCGCGTGCGCGAGATTAACCTGCGGTTGCCGGCTCACCCTGGCACGCTTTCACTCGCACACACAACGCACGGCGCGCAGCTAAGATTTTATCGCCGTTGGACTTTATACGGAACATCACGGCGACGGCAAAATGCGATTGGAGTGTCCGTATAATTGCTATCGCAATAATAAGAGAATCGCCGCGTTCGCGCCCTTTCCGTTTGTAGCTCGACGCCGTGGTGCTCGCTGTGGATGTTCGCGGCGTCTATACGCTTGCGCGCAACTCGCGTTCACGAAGTGAAACGTCACTAACGTTTTCCTTTAATTTGCAAGGAGTGTTGGAAATCACAATATTTCATGAGAGTGAAGTTTCAGATAATCATTTATGTTCCATAGACGTCTATAAAAGATAACGTTTAAGACATTGCACTTATATTATAAATATCTAGATTTATCCAAACAACTTTACAAATAGATTCCATGGATAATCAAAGTGCCATCCAGATCACGTTGCTGTAACTTTGCAAGCATATCGCAACTCGACATATTGACCTCTAATAGATAATTACTTTAGGCATGCAGAGGTCTATACAACATCTAGTGATAATTTTCAGTTCACGCTAATGAGTCATATTTGCTGATGCCCCAGGAAATGTACTGTTAAGGACCATTTCTACTTATTATGCAAAGCAAGGTCAGTTTTATTGCGTGCACAGATTAGTACACACGCCCGCGACGCGGAAGCGCAGCGTACTCATTCTCCTGGACTTCCCGCGTGGAACACTGAACATATTAATACAACTAAAGTTTTAAAAGTAAATTGCATGAGAAAATAGGCAAAGTAGATTTATACGTATGAGATGCAGACACGATAGTTTCCAACTATAATTTGAACACATAACAAAACATAACCCTGTCGTAGGAAAACTGCAAAAAAAAAAAAGCCTATGGGGCGGGGCAACTATTCATGTGTGGTCCGAAAAAAGTATTTTATACGATGTTTTTACGACATACATTACACATCATGTGATAACCAGCGCAACGCGTCATAGCCACGGGCTACCACGATTCGGAACAAAAATTGTCTGAAAATTGTCTACGAGCCTTCACTGTGTAATCTGAGCCTACAGTTCCACCTTTTAGTCTGCAAATTTAGGAGGTACCGATTTCAGTGTGAATGTCATCTATGCGCAATAAAGCTCGGTGAACTTAGTGTTTTCAAAGATGATGTCGCATAAAAATTTAACTACAAAACTTTATTTACACCCCAAAGCCGATACGGCATCTTTTAAATCTTGAAGAAAACCTGCATTCTTGAAAATGTTTGCACCCTTTGGGGCTTATCATGTCACACAACAATAATAGTCATTTGTCTTGCGCGCTTTCCTTTCTTTAACGCTGCCCGCCCGGTACTACCAGGTCATGAACCACATGCGCGTCAGAAGCGTGACATAGCATTCTCGACAGGAAAGCAGTTTCATGTAGTAGTTTCGCAGTTTTCATGAAAGGACTACGACGTCAGTCTGTTGCGTCCATGAAGAGTAATTCTAAAGTAGAATGAACGTCAATAAGACATTGGCTCTACTTGATATTCTACAAAATAAATGTTAGTAGGATCTGCTTTAGATCTTACGCTGAGACGTGGAGGATTGAATCATACTTGGATGTTGTAACCCGTCTACAAAAACGACATCACACTTCAGTTAACCATGCATGTTAAGACATCTGAACCGCACCACTCTGAAATGTACGTACAACGAATTTCTGAGGGGAAATTTCAAAACTTGCATAAATATTGAAACAACTTAACATAAACTATAAAATCATGCATCCCACTTCTCCGCTTCAGATGATCCGGTCAACGTAGATTGCAGAACAGAGCTATCTCATTTTGCTGCAGAGACTTGTAAACTTCATGCTTCAATTTCTCGGAATTTGCACGATTTTGAGAATATTTCTAAAAGTATTGAAGCAAGGAATCAAATTTCTACTTTCTATAGTTGGTAGAAAGGGACTTTCTCGCTTATATTCAACAAATTTTAATAAAATCAGTGAAGTGGCGGTATACTGCGACAATTTCACTGTTTCATATGCATTTGAAGGCTGAAATCAGAGTTGACTCCGTGTGTAAAGCTTCCCCTTAAGGAATTCTTTACAAAGGGCCTTATTTGTGAACGGTTACAAACTTGTAACCGTTCACAGTGCTCGTATCACTGGTTTACTGTAAAATCAGTAATTAACCTTACACAGGTTAAACTTTGACTGTGCGTCAGGTATAGGCTGCCCTTATTTTTACTAGCTATAAACATGATGCATTGTGGAGTTCTTTGAGAACATTTGGGAGTTCGACTTCGTGAAAAAAAAAAAACGTATTATTATTTACGTACAAAGTTCATTATTAAGCCATAGCTATCGCAGGTATAGCTATCGAGGCTTCCGTGCGCGTTGTCAGAAAGCTGAGCCGTTCTTGAACTCGATGCGCCCTCTATCGAAAAGAAAAGAAACCTACGTATTCCCTCCGGCCTGTGACGACGTGACTCCTCCTTGGACGGCACCCTATTCCCGTGTATCGCTCGGACTAGCATTTTCAAATGCGTCCGACTTTATAATTGGAGTGGCGGATAGCCCACTTTCCGAATTTTGCGGATGAGGTTAAACGATCGCGCGCCTTTCTTGCGAGTGTCCATGTTTCAGCAAGGAAAGAGCAGCGCTTGCATCAAAACCAGATCAGCCGCACAAGCGGCCACTTACAGAAAACAGTTTTTGGACATTAGCCTACACGGACATCAGCGCGAGCCGCGATAAAGGCACTGCTGCTTTGGCTATGGGATATCGGATTGTTCGAGGAATTGTTACTGTGAACTGGTAAAGACAAATTCGGGGATATCACTTGCCAAAATCAGGATCTGAATATGAGGCACGCTGCAGTGGCGACTGACTAATTTTAACCACTTGGGGTTCTTTAATGTGCACTAAATCTAAGTACACCAGCGTTTTCGCATTTCGATCCCATCGAAATGTTGCTGCTGCGGCCTGGATCGAACACGTGATTTCGAGCGCAGCAGCGCAACGCCACAGCGAAAGCTACCGCAGTAGTACTGTACATTGCTTGACGTTGTATGTGTTGGTGATACATTGACGTTGTGAACGCCTACATGGAGCGTTCACATACTGTTGAAAGTGCCCACACACACAGTTGTGTATTTTATTTTTCATCCTACTCTCTCTCTCTTCTTTTTTCGCTTCTCATTTTCACGCCTTTTCCCCTTCCCCGTACAGGCTCTGTGTCTTTTTCTTTTATTTCTTTTTGAGACCAATGAAAGGATTGCTAATGCACTTTCCATCGTCTTTTAGAATGAAGAATGCACTCTTTTTCCTACGATACCTGCCGATTACACATGTGCTCTCAAATGCTATTGCACCCTTGCGGCTTCTGAAATGGTTTACAATATTATCTGAGCCGACCCGATCAAGCTTGCACTTGCACACGATGCTCCCTGAGACGGTCATCTAAACATCGCCTAGCCTGGTCAATGAAACACATTTGCACGCACGTTGCATTTCTTACGTACGCTTGCTTGCTCTAGCCATTTACTTGATTAATTAACAAGCTGTGGTGGCTCTGTGGCAATTACGTTCTATTGAGCACGTGGTCATGAGTTTCAACTTGAGGGCATGTGGGCAGCATTCCCATGTAGTTGGAACAATTACTGGAGCATCGAGCACTATAGGCGCACGGCTAAGAAACATCAGTTAGTTAACTTGACATTTAATCATCTGAAATATTCGACCTCATTATTTAAGAAGGTTCTAGCTTGGATCATTTTTAATTTGAAGCATCTCATTTTCGCCACTACATATTCCCGACATGCCATTAAACACCCGTTGTCAATAAAGTCACTTTGTACGTGAGTAAACTTTTTGCTTATTTATAATTTATTCTTTTTAAACTATTTCATTAATTTATTTATTATTTATTTATTTATTCATTGATACTGTGAGTACATTTCTCGGACCATAAGAGGAAAGACGTATTCGATATATAAGAAGTACATGTCGACAGTATACAAATTGTTAACATATAATAGCTATTTCGGATTATTTTAATGAGCATTAAAAACATTTTCAGCTTTTACGGGCCAGAACGTGCAAAAACCATGATATGACTAGGAGGCACGCCGTAGAGGGGGACTCCAGGTTAACTTTTGCCACCAACTTTTGTTCTTGAACGCGCCCCCAACGAACGGTAAATCGGCTTTTGTTATTGCATTTGGCCCCCATGGAAATGCAGCCGCCACGGCCGGGTTGTGATTCGGCGCATAAGTATTAAGCATGAAATGCTTTTAGCTCTCGTTGTCGACGACCTTCAAGAGGCCTTCAGCGAAAATCCCGAGCCGTTATCGGGGCACTCAAGGCGATAATGGGCGCGAGAACGAAACGAGAACCTGCGAGATCACCCGGGAATCGTTGCGAGAGCAGAACGAGATCATTCGGGCAACGAGTCAAATCTTATGAAAATGCGGTCTCGGCGCGCAACCCCTTGTAGAGGACCGTATTACATACGCTAGTTACTGCTCAAGCATGTTACAAAAACAATATTGCTTCCCATTTCTTCCTAATGTTTGTCACAATTGCACTCAAGCTGTAACTTCTTAGCGAACTTTGTTTAACTGCGCGAACAAACGGACCACATAGACAGCATGGAACAAGGACGGGCGCAGTGTTTGTTCTTCTTGTACGCTGAATTTTAATTTATCATTTCCAATGACGACGTTCAAAAGGCAGATACGATGCACCATATACTTGAGTGTATGGTGCTTGATACAGTGTATCAACTGTCTCAGCGCCATACACTTGGCGCTCAGACAGGGTTGCCTGTACTCTTTTCCACGCCAGCGGTCCGGGAGTATACCCCGGCGCGGGTTTTGCGCCGCCTCCATCTAGAGATGCCGCCTTACGCTGCGGGACTAGGCCGGCAGCGCCGGTGCGCCGCGGATGGTTGTTTGGCCGACACGAGTCTTGCAACGAGGTTCAGTTCAAAAGTGGTTCATTTCGGCTCAGTAAGCATTCAGGCCTGCGTCGCGGCACCAATCTGCTTTGCCGGTAGCCATTTCAAGCTTACATCTAGCCCCAATTACGGGAGAGCCAGCAATTTTTAACACGAAAGTGTTTTATGCCGGGGTCCACCAAGACTTCACTGACGTATTTCCGTCACGGAAATACGTCATAGAACATAATACAAAGAAAGAAACCAGAAGAAAAAGTTCCACAAACATGCAAAATTTGGAAATCGAACCCACGACCTCTCGGTCCGCGACGATAGATCGCCGAGCGTTTAACCCATTGCGCCACAAACGCATTTGCAGAGAGCTACACAGACGCGCCTTATATATCTAAAGCCCAGACCACACGTACGCTTGCGAACGCGCGCGAGCTCGCGTCCGCGCGCCCACGCATGCGCAGAGGGTGCGGCACGGCTCGTACGCGTCGATACCCGGCGCGATCTCGGTGATCAGCTCCTCTCAGTTATCGCGCGCCTCGGCTGCCTCGCGTCGGCGCGCCTGGCTACGCAGCGACGGCGCGGTACATTCAACTCTCAGTTAAGCAGAATTATACCATGCAAGAAAGTGCTTCTTCTTCACTTTTTGTGCTGATCTAACAGCTCCAAAAAGATAACAATTACGTTTATAAATATCGAAGGATTTTGAAGCACTGCCAACAACCAAATACGAAGTGGCGTCTGCCAAGGTGTAAACAAGTGAGGCCAGTGAGCGCGCGCTGTCGCGCGTATTTGTGGATGCAAACCGCCATTCCTCGCTAGGCGCGGCAACCGCAAGGCGCGTAGACGCGAGCTTACGCGCGTCCGCAAGCGTACGTGTGGTCTGGGCTTAACACTCCTCCGTGTACCCGCGCTCTTGCTCGGGGCGGTGCCGCCGCCTACGAGCAGAAAAGAGAAGTACTGCATTATGACACTAACGCGCACCGACAGTGAACGCTTCAGTGGTCTCAGCACTACAACGCCTCGATGCCAGCATTCGAAGGGACGCTGGCATCAAGAAGCACTACCAACGCCACCTAGGTGGCGTTCACCGTACTCAGCACAGCGGAGCGTGGCCTCCGCAATTAGCTCTGAAAATGTTTCTGAAGTTGATCGCGGAGGCTGCAATTACGACGCGCTGTACGCGCTGATTTGACTCGGTGACGATTCAGTTACGTGCTTTGTCTTGCGCGTTGTATTAGTGTGTCAGTTACGTGCTTCGTCTTTCGCGTTGTGCTAGCGTGTGCAGCGTAGTGCAGCTTCCATATGCACGACGGTTGCTCATGGTCATCGACGTTGGTAGTCGTGATGGAGGAGACGTGCCACCAGGCATCAGCGTGGGTGCATCAACGCCTAAGGGCGCTTTAGCCACAAAACACCAATAGGCATTATATATCAATGTGCAATAAACATTACACTACTTCTGTGAAGACACGTTTCACTTTCGTGTTCTATACCGATTCCTATATAAGAGGGATCAACCACATTTTTTCAGTCTGCTTTTTCTCATGATAATGATGTGCTTCCACATTTCAGGATCGCTATTCGGACTATCCCTATTAATGATGCACTAAGTGTGGACGATGTTCAAACTTTCATTGTTCAAAAAGGTGCGGGTCCTAACGGAATTCCTAATGCTTTTTTGGTCCGTTATTTGTAGTGGACCTTGTCGGTACCTTCTGGTACTCTTGAACGTTCTCTCACAACAGGTATTGTCCCTTCATCTTGAGAAGAAAAAAAAAAAAAAACGAAGCCGCCCTCCTACCTAAATCTGGTAGCATCTGTCACTCTAGATTTATCTCACTAAAGCCTTTTTTCTTGCACTATCTTAGAACACATAATTTGTACAGATATTGTTGAATGCTTGAATAACATTGTCATTTAATGTTTTGCCTAAAATTTAACGCGGCTTCCAGCGTGGGTTTAATTTTATCGCTCAGTTGGCGAAATTCACTCATGACATCGCTTATGCTTTCGACGTTGAAATTCGGGTAGATGCCATTTTCATACATATTGTTACGGAGAGTTGGGCAGAAATGACTTTATTTACAGGAGATGGATGATGGTGAGCGCGCAACCAGGCCTAGAAGCACTTCGTCCTCCTCTTCTTTCCAACTGCTTCTTGTATACTCGTTACATTCCCCCACAAGCAGACGAAGCCCGTAGGGCGAGTTAGGAGGCATCAGTAGGATAAAAACGTTTCAGGCGAGCAACATGAGTCACTTGCGTTCTACTTGATCGCCGGCCATTGCTCAGGAGGCGAGCTACCACATAACAAAGTTCACTCAAACGTTCCAGGACAACGTATGGGCCGGAATAGGGGGACAGGAACTTTTGACACAAGGCCCGCTTGCGTTGTGGTGTCCAAAGAAGCACCAAGTCGCCTTTGGCGAACGAAACAGGCCCGTGACGCTCGTCGTAACGGTCCTTTGAACGGTGTTGCGAGGCCAAAGTACGAAGGCGGGCTATTCGGCGGGCTTCTTCAGCGAGGCACACAGTCTTTGACACAGAATCGTCGTCGTGCAGAATAAAGTTTAAGAAAGTATCGAGAGGGCTGCGCGGTAGCCTTGCATAGAGGAGATAAAATGGGCTGTAGTTTGTGGTTTCATGTTTCGCCGTGTTGTATGCGTAGGTTATGAAGGGCAGCACGTCGTCCCAGTTCTTATGGTTGGAGGAAACATACATGGCAAGCATGTTGGTCAGTGTTCGGTTCGTCCTTTCAACGAGGCCGTTGGTCTGTGGATGATACGGTGTGGAGTGACGGAACTCAGAAGTGCACAGACGAAGTAGCTCCTCAACGGCGTCCGCAGTGAACTGGCGACCACGGTCACTGATGATAACACGCGGCGGACCATGACGAAGAACTACGGAACGCAGCAGGAAAAGCGCCACACATGCAGCGGTGGAAGAGGGTATGGCTGCAGTTTCTGCGTACCGTGTGAGATGGTCCACGCAAACGATTATCCAACGGTTCTTATTGTTTGATAACGGGAATGGACCCATAAGGTCAATGCCTACTTGCTCGAAAGGTGTACTGGGCGGTGTCAATGGCTGCAGGGGACCTGGTACAGCGGTGGTTGGTCGCTTGTGACGTTGACACGTTTCACAACTAGCGACATAGTGTTTGGTTGTCTGGTACATGTTGGGCCAGTAAAATCGCTCTTGCGTGCGGTGTAGCGTTCGCACGAAACCAAAATGACCAGATATCGCATCGTCATGCATGGCGCGTAAGACGTCGGCGCGGAGACTCTCGGGAACAACTAGAAGAAAACGTGCTCCATTCCCGGAGTAATTGTTCTTATACAGCAACTCATCACGAATGGTGAAGCGACCGCTGCCTTGAGCAGTACGAGCGGCGGCAAACAGCGGATCCAGGTTGAGATCATTGCGTTGCTCTCTCTGAAAGTCTGCCGCGTCGGGGAACGTACGAGTAATGGCAGCGAGATAGTCATCAAAATTCTCAGCTTCGCAGTCGGAAGTCGCAAGAGGAATGCGAGAAAGGCAGTCTGCGTCGGCATGACGACGTCCGCTCTTGTATGACACCACGAAGTCATATTCCTGTAGGCGCAGCGCCCAGCGCGCGAGTCGACCTGATGGATCACGCAAGCCAACCAGCCAGCATAAAGAGTGATGATCGGTGACTATCTTAAATGGTCTTCCGTAAAGATAACATCGAAATTTCTGCACGGCGAAAACAGCTGCCAGGCATTCCTGCTCCGTAACCGTATAATTGCGCTCGGACTTGCTCAGACAACGGCTGGCATATGCAACGACATGTTCGGCGTTGTTGTGACGTTGTACAAGTACCGCTCCTATTCCGATTCCACTAGCATCGGTGTGCACTTCAGTCGGGCAAGATGGGTCGAAGTGACGCAAGAGGGGTGCTGACGTTAGTATAAATTTCAGTTGCGAGAATGATGCGTCACACTCCGGTGTCCATGTGAAGGATACATCCTGTCGCAGAATAGATGTCAACGGGTGAACAATATCGGCAAATCGGGGTACAAAACGACGAAAATAGGAACATAGACCAATGAAGGAGCGAAGTTCTCGTGCTGTCTGTGGTGGTTTGAAAGAGCTGACTGCTTCAATCTTACGGGGATCGGGTCTGACGCCATCCTTGTCGACTAGATGTCCCAGAACCAATGTTTGACGCTCGCCAAACCGACACTTTTTTGAGTTTAAAACTAGTCCAGCTTTCTCGATGCAACTCAGAACAAGACTCAGGCGGGCGTTATGTTCTTCCAACGTGCGGCCGAAGATTACAACATCATCCAAGTAACACATGCATATCTCCCACTTTAGGCCACGTAATATTGTATCCATGAATCTTTCAAAGGTGGCGGGAGCATTACAGAGGCCAAAAGGCATAACATTAAATTCGAATAAGCCATCTGGGGTCACGAATGCGGTCTTTTCCTTGTCTTTAGATTCCATAGGTATTTGCCAATACCCCGATCGTAGATCAAGCGTCGAAAAATAAGAAGCAGCGTGTAAGCAATCGATGACGTCGTCGATTCGCGGTAGTGGGTAGACATCCTTCTTCGTCACAGCGTTTAGACGTCTGTAATCTACGCAGAATCTCCAGGAACCATCTTTCTTCCGGACGAGGATTACTGGAGCTGCCCATGGGCTGGACGACTCTTGAACAACACCTTTTTTCATCATTTCCTTAACTTGTTCTGCGATAACCTTGCGCTCTGAGGATGACACGCGGTAGGGCTTCTGGCGAATGGGGTGTGCTGAGCCGGTATCTATTCTGTGGCGAGCTC
This sequence comes from Dermacentor silvarum, assembly GCF_013339745.2. Lineage (NCBI taxonomy): Eukaryota > Metazoa > Arthropoda > Arachnida > Ixodida > Ixodidae > Dermacentor > Dermacentor silvarum. Next base: position 17,952,047 of record NC_051164.1, on the reverse strand, counting down.
GTGATGATGGTAAATCAAGTGGCTTATCTCCGTGGGTAAAATCAAATGCAGCAACATGTCGAGATAGGACTTGTACCAGTGCTTGACGCTCAGGTGTGCAGAGAGCCTTGCTGATCATACCGAGAATCAGCTCTTCAGAAGGGCGATAATCGCATGGATAGTAAGCAGGAGCGGGCTCTGCTGTGAGTACTGCTATTGAGCTGCATGAAGCTTCATCGAAAAGGGCAATTTTCATGCCTCGAGGCAGAACTACTGGCGTGGCGGAACAATTCAGCGCCCACAACGTTGCGACTCCTCTCGTCAAGCACACGACAGAGCAAGGCACGAGTATACATTTTTTAGCACAGTTAATGCTGATGGGCCTAATCACGAGGTCAACGCAAGGAGCGTCAACAGTAGTTGCACAAACACGAACGGGCGTTAGGCACCATGAGGGGGCAAGCACTGCATCAAGCACACTGAGTGTATTCCTTTCTTCGTCACACGAGCTTTGTTCAGAAAGCGCGGGTAAAAGCACCTCGTTCACATGGATTTCACCATTTCCACAGTCCACAGAAGCGCCGCAGTGTTGAAGGAAATCTATGCCGAGAATTACATCGTGCGAACAGCGGGCAAGGACTAAAAACTCCGACACAAACACTTTCCCAGCCAACGTAACACTTACAGCGCAAACACCGAGGGGGTGGAGCCACTCTCCGCCCACTCCACGAAAGGTAACGGCATCGTCCCATGAAAACATAACTTTGTGCCTAGGCGGTTCTTGAAAGCGAGGCTCATGACAGACACATTCGCACCAGTATCAACTAAAGCAGAGGTCGGCAATCCGTTAACTAGCACATTCACTTTGTTTTTGATCATCACAGCAGGCAGAGGTATTTCATCCAAAGACCGTCCGGCGACCTCACCTCCATCGGCCGCGGATGCTAGTTTCCCGGCGGGGGCGAAGATGCACGGCGCCGAGGGGACGGAGAACGACGAGGACGGTTAATTGGTGGTGTCAGGCTGCGGTCAGACGCTGGCGAATCGCTGCGTCTGATCTCGCGCGAGAAACGGTCCGTGGGAAGTGAACTGGTCCATGGGTCGTGCGAAGTACGGGTTCCAGGTGGCGAAAACATCGGCGGTGTCCTTCGTGGCTGACGGTGTTGGCGACAGTAACGAGCTATGTGTCCCGTGGAACCGCAGCTGTAGCACACGGGAGGGTCACGGTTCACTGTATACTCTTCAAAACCAATGCTTGCTCTCTGTGGGCGGTAAGCGAGTTCGTTCTCTCTTGGGTAACTCGCCTCCGGTGTTCGCTGGGATCGGTTGTATCGGTCGTAATTGGGGTCCTGGTAGTAGGGTCGACGTTGCTCTGGTCGCGTTCCGGTATCATAAGTCACGGGGCCTTGGCGATAATACCGTGGCTCTGCCCATCGTGATCGAGCGTCAGAGGGAGCGCCGCTTTCGTAAACAAGTGGTGGCTGTCGAGGCGGGAGTCTATATTCCGCTGGATACTCGGAGAAGGATGAAACGGTTGTCTCAACAGCTGGGGACGAGCATGGGTGATAAGTATCGCGGTGAGTCACTTGTGAGTGCAGGCTGAGCTCTTCTCGAACTATTTGACGGATCGTTGAAGCAAGATCGAGCGACTGGTCGTTATCTATGCTTGCAACGGTCGTAACGTTGGCTAATCTGCCAAACTTCGGCGTAACGCGCCTCGTCTTAAGCTGCTCGAACGTGCGGCAGTGCCGGATGACGTCGGCGACAGAGGCCAGGTTGTCTTTAGCAATCAGAAAGCTATAAACGTCCTCGGCGATTCCTTTTAGGATGTGCCCGACTTTGTCTTCCTCGGACATGCCAGAGTCCACCATCCTGCAGAGTTTTAGCACTTCCTCAATGTAGGTCATGCATGTTTCGCCTGGTACTTGCGCGCGTTGTGAAAGCGTCTGCTCTGCCCTTTTCTTTTTCGTCACGGAGTCACCGAAGCGCTCTTTGATTTGCGAAACAAATCTTTCCCATGTTGTGAATGTCTCCTCGTTGTTGTCAAACCACACCAACGCGGTATCCGTAAGAAAGAACACAACGTTGGAAAGCTGGGAAGTGCTATTCCACTTGTTGTAGGCGCTCACCCGTTTGTAATGGATGAGCCATTCATCGACGTCTTCGCCCGGTTTTCCGGCGAAGGGACGTGCATCGCGTAGTTGCTGGGCAGAACTGGCAGAGGCTGGAACAGGCCGTTGCTCTTCCGCGTCGCGGGACATCTCCAACTCCGCTGGGTTCGGTGGAAGTCCAGCAAGGCGGCGGCTTCGACGAAGAACTTGCGGTATAACCTCCGTCTTCGGGTGTCGATTACCCAGCACCTTCCACCACAACTGTTACGGAGAGTTGGGCAGAAATGACTTTATTTACAGGAGATGGATGATGGTGAGCGCGCAACCAGGCCTAGAAGCACTTCGTCCTCCTCTTCTTTCCAACTGCTTCTTGTATACTCGTTACAATATTTTAAAGATTTTTAGCTGTTTCTTTCATTCTAAACTACTTTGGAAGTTGGGCTTCATGCGTAGATTCGTTGATTAGACTCTGTATTAGTTGACTGGATTTCTAGCTCTCACGTGAATTGGTCGCAGTTTGTTGGTTTTGACTCGACAGACTCTTCCACACTAGGTGTTCCATCAGTTGTTCCACATGACTCGGTGCTCAGCCCATTACTGTTATTACTCTGCATTAAAAAGTTGCCCTGCAACATAGAAAATGACATCCAGTTGTACGCTGGCGATTGTGTCTTATAGCATAAAATTAATTCTCTAGGCGACTGCCAATGCCTTTTATTATTTTGGCCCATTTTTGTACCTGGTGTGAGGCTTGGCTGATGAAAATCAAATTCATGAAAACTTCAGCGTGAACCCGAACCAGAATTGGGAGAGGCGAAAGTGTAATGAAATAACACACACACACACACACACACACACACACACACACACACACACACACACACACACACACACACACACACACACACACACACACGCACGCACGCACGCACGCACGCACGCACGCACACACACACACACACACACACACACACACACGCACACACGCACGCACACACACACGCACACACGCACACACACACACACACACACACAGTATTTAAAGTTGTGATGCTTACAGCTCACGCTCCAGAAATGATAAACTACCCATTACTATACCTAGACCTACAAGCGGTACTTTCGGCCAAGTAATTCCAGTTGAGGATCGTCTGTGGGAAAACTGAGAATAAGAGAAGCATTCGGCGCGGAATGGTAATTTTGCTAAAGATAGAGAATAGAGGTTTATGACGTGTCATTCTAGTCTGGGATAAATTAAATTTGAAGAGCATTCTCAATTTTCTGAAGAGAATATTCTGAAGGCAATTCTGAGTTAATTGTCCAAGAAAAGTCTTGGCCTGCTGGATGGCGCACTGCCGACGCTGCTCTGGATTTATAGTTTAAGCTGTAAGCTACTTCTTTTGGTTCGTCGCCACTGTTTAGTCCATGTATGTTGTAGTCCGCTATCGTTTAGCAGCGTACATTTCCGCTCAAAGAGACATCAAACAAAACTGATAGGTGACTTACGAACACAAAACGTCGGCGCTTAATCAGCGGGTCACAAGGAACAAGCTTGACAGCGCATTTCTAGACCCACTGACGCCTTTCTTTTATCTGATCAGTCAGGGATCTGTTATCACGGCGTGGATGACCAAGGCCCAGCTGACGCTTCTTGGTGTAGATAGCTCATAGTGCCAGTCCCCTGTACGCGACGGCGCATAAGCGGTCCAAAGAGCAAATGCTCTGTATTGTGCTTCTGCTTCGCTTTCCGCTATGCAGACGCTGGTTCTTTTTCTTTTCTGGGGTTTTACGTGCCAACACCAGTTCTGATTATGAGGCATGCCGTAGTGGAGGGCTCCGGATTAATTTCGACCATCTGGGGTTCTTTAACGTGCACTACAACGCAAGCACACGGGCGTTTTTTGCATTTCGCCTCCATCGAAATGCGGCTGCCGCCGCCGGGATTCGATCCCGCGATCTCGTGCTGAGTAGCGCAACGCCTTAGCTGACTAAGCCACCGCGGCGGGTATGCGGACGCTGGTATACATGTACTTAGTTCATGACTGACAGAAAATCGCGGAGGGTATTTGTCACAAGCTTGTAAAAGCTGGTATTCACGAACGAGCCTCGACTCCAAGCTGATTGCGAGGGCCCAGGACGCGGCCCGAGCTCAAGGCATTGTGGAATGTAGACGCCTCTCCAAAGCTTCATTTACGTAATGAAGATATTAATTCTCTCTCTCTCAAGCTTCTAAGCTTTTCCTCGTCTCCATGGATGTATAAATATTAGAAACATCTCTAATAAAATAGGCTATTGGCTATTGCTCAGGGGTCGTTCTTACCTTTCTTCTACGCTTAATATCGCCCCTTAGGACCTATGGTTCGTCCTAACAAATTATCTAACCTGAAAAAAAAAAATTGCGTGCTCCCATTATGTATGTTTTGTAGCCTCTACTCAGCCATATTTTGCTATTTGCCACCGCTGCTATCATATTTAATACCCAAGGAGAGGTATCTACTGTGCTGGATTGTATTTCTATGCGGCTGAAAGCACGCTCCTGCATGATGTGCCGATTCATTGTGCCTGACGCATGTGTATGGAACCACGTGTCGTTGACGTCACGCTGGTTCTACTTAAACTGCTGTGGAAATAAAGAAGGGGCTTTTTCGCCTGCCGGCGAGTTGGATGACAGTCGTCTCAGTCTTTCGCCGATCACGCACTGATAGCGGCGGGCGCCGCTATGACATGGTGTCAGAAGTGATGCAATCCACCCACTTTTAAAAGCGATTGGAAAAAGTCGATCGAGACGTCGTCAGAAAAGGAGGCTGCAATGGCCACTGCATCGCCGCCGGGCCTTCAGCAGCCGTCACCGCTGGACTTCGACACTACCTCGGAGTGGCCGGCGTGGATACTGCACTTCGACGACTATCGCTATGCATCGGGTCTGAACGAGCGCTCAGAAGAGGCACAAGTACGCACTCTGCTTTATACCATGGGCCGACAAGCAAGGGACATCTTCGCCACCTTCAACCTTGCTGCAGAAGATTCGAAGAAATTTGAGCTGGTCAAGAAGAAGTTCGATGATTACTTCATCAAGGAGAGCAACGTTGTCTACGAGAGCGCTTGCTTTCACAAGCGGCACCAGATGCCTGGCGAGTCAATTGACCAGTTTATGACTGCTTTACACGTCTTGGCAGACAAATGCGACTTCGGAGAATTCAAACAGCGCCTCATCAGGGACCGGTTCGTCGTGGGCCTGCGGGATGAAAAACTTTCCGAGTCGCTCCAAATGGATCCCAAGCTGTCTCTCACAACTGCCCTGGCGAGGGCCCGCCTAAAAGAGACCGTTCAGCAGCAGCAAGAAGAACTTCGAAACTCCAACGAAGTCCACGACTGCACACCGTGCAGACCATGTGAGGACGTCAACGTTGACGCAGTGGGCTACCGCAGGAAACCGCAACGCAGCAAGGAAACACGGCCGACATAAGCTCGTTCCTACGGACCATGCATCTTCTGCGGAGGCAACTCGCACCCAAGGACAGCCTACCCAGCGAGGGACCAGAGGTGCTTCAACTGCGGCTTAAAGGGACACTTCGGCAAGGTGTGCCTCAAAGGGACTTCTCCAGGCTACCAGCGAAAGGTACGAGTGTCGTCTGTACAAAAGGACACTGGGGAGGTTTTTTTGGGCGCGGTCGAGGCGCCTGGCGCCAAAGCGCGTTACGTTCAGGTATTGCTTAACTCGGTGCCTGTTTTCGCAAAGGTCGACTCAGGCGCAGAAGTGTCCGTAATTCCAGCGTCGTTTCCTGGACTTCCCGCGAGCTTGGAAAAGGCCGACGAGGTCTTGACAGGCGCTAGCGGTGACCGCTAAATGTTCTGGGCAAGTTTTAGGCGGATATATTTTGGAGGGGACAAACTTCTCGCCAAACGTGTTATGTGGTCAGTCCTTTGCGTCATGTACTGCTCGGTTTGCCGGCTCTCGAAGCGTTGGGAGTCATCAAGTTCGTTGACTCCGTGGCTCACAAGGAACCCAACTACGAAGTTTTGTGCCCTCAAGTTTTCAACAACTTAGGCACTATGCCCGGGGAGTATACAATAAGGCTTAAACCAGACGCTGTTCCATATGCAATAAGCGCACCACGCAGGATTCCTATACCACTTCAGCAGCCTGTAAAACGAGAACTCGATAAGATGGAACAAATGGGCATCATTCTTAAAGTCGAAGAGCCAACAGAGTGGTGTGCCGGCATTGTGCCTGTACAAAAACACTCGGGAGATGTAAGGATATGTGTAGACCTTACGCAGTTGAACAAGTTTGTCTTAAGGGAAAGATACACATTGCCTACTGTCGACCAAGCACTGGGCTCACTTACCGGTGCAAAATGGTTTTCCAAATTGGACGCAAATTCCGGCTTTCATCAGGTGCGACTTAGTAAGGCCTCAGAAGAGCTGACCAAGTTCATTACGCCGTTTGGGCGGTACTGCTTCACTAGGTTGCCGTTCGGGATTACATCAGCTCCAGAGTATTTTCAAAGAAGAATGTCTGAAATCCTTACTGGTCTTCCTGGCGTCTTGAACCTGATGGACGATATTCTCATATTTGGTGACAGCAAAGCGCAACATGACTCTAGGCTATCAAGCGTCTTAGCTAAGCTGGCCCAGTCTAACGTTACCCTAAACAAAGCAAAGTGTGTGTTCGGTGTTCGAAGTATAAGATTTCTGGGCCACTTACTAAGCGAGGAAGGCATACAGCCGGATCCGGCCAAACTCGGGGCCATTAAAGAGCTGAAAGCACCCTCGGATATATCGCAATTACGCAGTGTTCTGGGCATGGCCAACCATCTGGGCCGTTTTCTGCCGAACTTGGCGCAAACCACTGCCCCGCTACGGGTGCTTTTACAGAAAGAGACCGAATGGGCTTGGGGTCCTGCTCAGAACACGGCTTTTGAAAGCTTGAAATATATTATCTGCTCGGGAAAGTGCATGGCTATGTACGATCCACGCCTTCCCACGATTCTTTCGGCATACGCCTCGTCTTATGGTCTCGGTGCCGCCCTTTTCCAGAAACAACGCAATGGCGAGCGCCGACCGATAGCGTTTGCTTCAAGGTCACTGACCAAAGCCGAGCAACGCTATGCGCAATTGGAAAAGGAGGCACTAGCATTAACATGGGCTGCCGAAAGGTTCGATGAATACATAAGAGGTATTGAGGTGGTGCTTGAAACGGACCACAAACCTCTTGTTTCGTTGCTTGGTAAAATGCCTATTGATGTGTTGCCGCCAAGGTACAGCGCTTCAGAATGCGGATGATGAGGTATCACTTTCATATTGTGCACGTTCCCGGTAAAAGCTTGATAACGGCGGACGCTCTTGCACGAGCGCCGACGAAAGCAGATAAAGTCGCCGGTGAACTGACCGTCTCGGAAGTGTCGTCTTTCGTCAAAACATGTGTGCAAGGGCTTCAAATGGGTGACAACTTTGTTAACAGAATGCGCGATGCGCAAAAAACGGACGTCGTTTGTCAAGCCTTGCTTAAGTTGTGTCGTCAAGGCTGGCCGGAAAAACCAAAGCTTCCCTGTCACTTAGTTCCGTACTGGCAGGAACGAGCACTAATTTCCGAAGGCAATGGCATGCTGCTAAAGGGGACCAGATTGGTGGTACCTCAGTGCCTAAGAAATGAAGTACTAAAAAAAGCTACATGATGGGCATCTCAAGGACTAGAGCTTTGGCAAAAGAATTGGTCTGGTGGCCAGGCCTCGGCGAACAACTTGCGCGGCAAGTGAAAGAATGTGTTACTTGTGCGCGCTTTGTCACCCAGAACTCGGAGCCATTGATTTCAACCCCAACGCCAAGTTTCCCGTGGGAACGAGTTGGGGTCGATTTGTGCTTTATTAACAACTGTCATTATCTTGTCGTGGTCGACTACCTGTCGCGGTATCCGGAAGTAGCCCTCCTTCCCTCAACAAAAACTGGTGCGGTGATAGAAAGACTAAAAAGCATTTTTGCACGCCATGGCATCCCGGAGACCGTAGTGACAGACAATGGACCACAATTTTCTTGTACAGAGTTTGATAGCTTTGCACATGATTATGGCTTTGGTCATGTCACTGCTAGCCCTAGGTACCCTCAGGCTAATGGGGAAGTAGAACGTATGGTGCAAACAATTAAGCGCCTGATCCTTAAATCTAAGGACCCGTACTTGGCTCTGCTTGCCTACAGGGCGACCCCAGGCATTCTAGGTTCTAGTCCGGCTGAAATCCTCATGGGCCGGCGTCTTAGGACAAGAGTTCCAATGGCGCCGCAGCTGCGTGGTCCAGTGCAGCCACCGCTACTTAATCTTGGGGCCAAAGACAGTGCCAACAAGATGTTACAAGCACGGTATTACAACAGGCGCCACAGAACCCGGGAACTGAATAAACTAAGAGCAGGTGATTCCGTTTGGGTAACAGACATGAAGACCAGAGCAACGGTGCTAGCGACAGCCGCTACACCGCGGTCCTACATAATACGCACCCAGGAAGGGAGTACGCTCCGGCGTAACCGACGAATGCTGAACCGCTTGCCGGAACACAGGAAGGCCGAAGGCAGCTACGAGTTTCCAAATGAAAGCGATACAGCCGAATTGTTGTTGTTGTTGTTGCCTCAAAACATGGCTCGTACCCACGAGGGGGATTGGCCACACTGGATAAAATAAAACATGCACCTAACAACGAACAAAATGGTAAAGGTGAATAATCAAAATTAAGATTTTGGTAACTCCTTAACACAGATTTTAAGATGTCCTATACTTAAATTAACTAAATAAAAATTAAGGGAAAACTAACTACAAAAATAAACATAAAATAACATGTCCCACGGTCGGTGCCCTAGCAGCGTAACCTTCCGGATGCTTCAATAAATTTGTGAACAGCAGTGATCATAGAGCCCTGACTTGTGCCTAATTGACAGGCCCCAAAAGACAAAATGTTTGGCGTTGTAAGTGCCAAACCCAGATTACTGCTTGGAAATAACAGAAACATTCTACGGAGGGAGGAGAAGCGGTGGCAAGAAAGAAAGAAATGGTCAATAGTCTCCGGTTGATTACAAAACGAGCAGAGATCAGTGATTGATAAACCGGATCTATGAAGATAAAAATTTAGGCGGGGAACTCTGCAGCGGAAAGTTGACAGCGTCACCTCACATTGGCGTGAAAGGCACTTGCTCGTGTTCCACCGAAATTTTAAATGTTGAAAATCGTCTGAAGAAAGTATGGACGAGTCATGGCAACTCAGCAATAAAAGGCGTTTAAATCTAGCTCCTGTTATAAAAGAGAAATCAGGAAGAATATTTATGACCGAACCATTTAGTGATGTCGAAGCGAGCGAGTCAGCTGATTCATTTAAAAAGATTCCACTATGTCCGGGGACCCAGACAAAGCGGACTTCGGATAAATTTTCTGGGGCAAGAGTCGAAAATATACTCAGTAGGTGTGACTGATTATTGGAAGTTAAATGTGTACAGACCGAAAGCGCATCTGTAACAACTATTACCTTAGAATTCTGTGGACCCAATTTTCGGATGGCAAGAATAACTGCCAGAAATTCTGCAAGAAATATTGGAGTGTAATCAGCGAGACGGAGAGCAAAAGACCAGTTGAGTTGATTCGAAAAGATGCCAACACCAGCCTTCTCTAAATTTTGTGATGCGTCCGTAGAAATAACCAAATGAGACGGAAATTGACTAAGATGGTCTTGAAGGAGACCTTCAAGTATGCGCGCAGGAAGAAGTTTTGCGTGTTTTGGAAAAATATCATCAAAAGTTAGATTTATCTTGAATGAATTAGATTTTGGAGAAATCAGGCGCGGTAGGCTAACTTGAAGTTTAGATAACAGCGATTGAACAAAAATAACTTGTGGCTGTCGGTAACGCCGCCATCCTGTTCTGAAAAATGATTCTGGTGAATTGATGAAAACGGGTTGCAAATTGGAAAGGGGTGTATCATAAAGCTTCAGGAAAGTCAGGACAGTAAGTTGCTTAAATCTGGAATCAAGCGGAATAATTCCAGACTCCAGATAAAGAACATTATTAGCCACACAACTTGGCAGCCCGAGGCAGAGACGCAGCGCTTGCCTTTCCAGTAGAATTAAAGGTCTTAGCTTGTATGCTGCACATCCTGAAAAAAGAACACAACCAAATTCTAGGATGGGGCGGACGTAAAGCTTATAAATCATCAGCAACGTAGATCTACGCATCCCTGTGTTTTTATTGCTGAACCGGCGCAACAATGCCATTGCACGTTCTCCTTTATTAGCATTTGCTTCTATTTAATTGCTGCGGCCAGTTTAGCTTACTATCATAAGTTATCCTTAAGTACTTCAAAGTTGGAACTTGCGGAATCGGCTGATTACGATAACGAAGAGAAATAGAGACATGATTTGACAATGGAAACACCAGTAGAGCGCATTTCTTTACGTTAAGCGAAAAAGACAGGCCGTCCAGCCAGGACTCGAGTTCAGACAAATAAGATTGCAAAATTTGGTATAACGTATTAATATCCCTTGCTGATGAGAAAAATGCAATGTCATCAGCATAGAGATAGAGTTGTACATCCTGATGGATTGGCACAGAAGATAACAAAAAAAATGTGGTTGATCCCTCTTATATAGGAATCGGTATAGAACACGAAAGTGAAACGTGTCTTCACAGAAGTAGTGTAATGTTTATTGCACATTGATATATAATGTCTATTGGTGTTTTGTGGCTAAATCGCCCTTAGGCGTTGATGCACCCACGCTGACGCCTGGTGGCACGTCTCCTCCATCACGACTACCAACGTCGATGACCATGAGCAACCGTCGTGCATATGGAAGCTGCACTACGCTGCACACGCTAGCACAACGCGAAAGACGAAGCACGTAACTGACACACTAATACAACGCGCAAGACAAAGCACGTAACTGAATCGTCACCGAGTCAAATCAGCGCGTACAGCGCGTCGTAATTGCAGCCTCCGCGATCAACTTCAGAAACATTTTCAGAGCTAATTGCGGAGGCCACGCTCCGCTGTGCTGAGTACGGTGAACGCCACCTAGGTGGCGTTGGTAGTGCTTCTTGATGCCAGCGTCCCTTCGAATGCTGGCATCGAGGCGTCGTAGTGCTGAGACCACCGAAGCGTTCACTGTCGGTGCGCGTTAGTGTCATAATGCAGTACTTCTCTTTTATTGCGATAGCAATTATATGGACACTCAAAAGCAGATTTCTGCCGTCGGCGTCGCCGTCGCCGTGAGGTTCCGTATGACGTCATTTGGAGAAGAAATCGTCGCCGCGCGCCGAACGCTGTATGTGCGAGTGAAAGGGCGCGAGGGGCGCGTCTTTCACGGGCAGTGAACGCACGGCGGAGAACAAACGCGCGTTCCGCGCCGTGCTCGCTTAAGGGCTGCAGAAGTAGGCGTCTCTTTTCTCCTTTACAATCACCATATATGTAGAGCAAACGCACCTTCTTCCGACGCGCGAGAAGCCGTGGGGGAGGGGGAGGGAAGGGAGGCGACGTTTAGCTGTGGCACCAAGTGCCTATTTATATCACAGGCTCCGGCAACAGTCACCAACGCCGCACGCATTTTGAGCGAACGCGGGCAAAACGCCGATGGCGTCGACAACAGTTCTGCGTGTTGCCGATGCTGCTGCATGTCCAAGTTTATACAGCTGATAAAGCTAATATCATTACTCCGTATAGCTCTCTACAAGTTTGCTATCGCAATTGATGCTTCGCCTTTCAGGTGAAACTGCGACCACTTTTTCTGCTCGTAGGCGGCGGCACCGCCCCGAGCAAGAGCGCGGGTACACGGAGGAGTGTTAGATATATAAGGCGCGTCTGTGTAGCTCTCTGCAAATGCGTTTGTGGCGCAATGGGTTAAACGCTCGGCGATCTATCGTCGCGGACCGAGAGGTCGTGGGTTCGATTTCCAAATTTTCCATGTTTGTGGAACTTTTTATTCTGGTTTCTTTCTTTGTATTATGTTCGTGTACATTGTAAGCTGACGTATTTCCGTGACGGAAATACGTCAGTGAAGTCTTGGTGGACCCCGGCATAAAACACTTTCGTGTTAATATTGAACAAAAGTGGCGAAAGAACTGATCCCTGTGGTACGCCTCTCGTCTGATTATACGTATCCGATGTCACCCCATCCTTGAAACAAAAAAATTCTCTATCGAAAAGGAACTCTTGTATCCAGGCTACTAAATAGTCTGGAACAGAACAGCTAACTAATTGAGAAATTAAAATTGCATGTTCGACACTGTCATATGCTTTTGCAATATCTAAAGTTACCAATGACGATATATCTCCTGATTGTCCTGCGAGTCGAATGCGGCTTTCTAAATCAACGTGAGCTGACCAAATGGAACAATGAGGCCTAAATCCTATTTGTCTCGAGCACAGAATACCACGAGAAGTAAATTCAAGGAGCCGGACATGAATTACTTTTTCTACAGTTTTGACTAGATTCGATGTAAGTGCAATTGGCCGAATGTTGTCCAAGATATATCCGAGGTTTTCTTTTTTAAGCAAAAGCACAATTTTTGCAATTTTCCAAGAGGTCGGAATCCATGTATATTGTAGTGAACAGTTAACTATATTTAAGAGCTCATCTGGGAAAGAGTCAAACAATAATTTAATCATAGTAATGGTGATACGGTCCGGTCCAGGAGCCGATTGATGTGCAGATAAGATGACATCGGATAATTCTGTCATGGTAACTTCTACAAATTCAGATGTAGAAATTTTGAGCCTCCTCGGTCTGGGACACAGCGAAGAAAAGCGTGCTTCAAGCCCTTTCGCGATATTATTTAGTGAATCCGCCGCTTCTTTGGGGGATAGAACAGCAGAAAATGACCATACGGACTGTTGAACATCTTTTTTGTTGCGTAAGAACCTAAATAGTGCCGATCTTCTTTCTCGTTTTGACAAAGACGTATGTATAGCATTTTTTTGTTCATCTTTAGCTTTCGCCACAGTTCATTTAAATAGAGCTGCATAGAATTTATAGTCCATCCAATTTTTCGGTGAATGATTATGTTGGAGACTTTTCCACACTGCTTTTCTTCGCCTATAATCCCGTGTGCAAGCATCGTTCCACCATGGTGACTTCGACGGCGAGCTGCAAGACATAACCGTAAACTCAGCAGGCTGAATAGAAGAGTTTAAAAGCGATACGACAGAGTCAGCCCTCCGTTGTTCATCATAAGTACTCAACGCTGATAAGCCTGCATTTATAGTTGATTTATAAGTTGTATAATTAATGAGTCGTCTTTGTCGTATAATAGGAGCCTGACGTGAAAGCATAATTTCAAAAGTGATGGGTAAGTGATCGCTACTTGTTCCATTGTCAAAGGTGTCCCAAGATGAAATAGACATGTTAGCAGAGGAGAAAGTCAGATCTAATGCAGAAGAGAATCGCCCACGTAGAAAGGTAATTTGTCCTGAATTGTGACATTGAAAATTGTTGTCATGCACCCAATTCCACAACCTCTTTCCACAACCATCCGTTTTAATTCCCCAAGAAGTATGATGCGAATTAAAATCTCCTGCCAGGAGCGTTGCATTTGAACAGTTTCGGAACAGTGAGGCCAGGTGATCAGTGTTCTTGACTCCGTTCGGGAAGTACGTATTAACCACTGTAAACACAGAGCAACCTGGCAGCAAAAAATCTAATCCTAAAATTTCGCAGTCTGAACACACATGTTCAAAAGTTACAGTTACCTTATGATACATTTTTGATGAAACTAGTATTAGCAGCCCACCGCCCCTGCCCCTACCTGGACGATCTAAACGAAATGTTCGAAAATTATTAATAGTAAATCTTTGATGTGACGAAAGCCATGATTCCTGAAGTAAAATAACATCTGGTATTATTTTGTGTACTAAATAAAGAAGGTCAACGTAACCTGAGGATATAGAGCGGCAATTCCATTGGAGAACCTTTACTGATGCTATGACGATCCTAGAATGGATGACTCCACGGCAGAACGCAACGCATCCTGCTCGTGGTGATCATTGTTCTTTCCTTTTTTAGGCTTAGATTTAGGAGTATCCGTGGGAGAAAGTGGGGAACCCTTGCGTCTATTGCTGATGGTCCCAAGCCTCATGTGTCCAAATGGGTGGCTAGGTCCCGCAGTTGCTGAGACCGGAGAACAAACTGAGGTATCGGACTCAACCTCTGCCTGATTTTCAAAGTTCGATTCATTTGAATGGCGCGCGGGAGTACTACATGGGGTTGGGTCAGCAGCAGCAGAGTGCGATTGGAGGAGGCTATTAAATTTGGCAGTTAGCATCTCAGTTATACCTTCGGCAAAAGTATTAAACAGCCGCTCCATAACTATCGGCATTGCCTTGTCAGTGGCTGCGGCTACAGCGGCCGAAACTGTGGCTTCTAGGGATGTTGACTGACGGGAAGCAGCTGCCGCGTAACCAACATCGCGCTGCTTTATTGCTGATATTGCTTCCGCACGGGAACAATGACGTTTCTCCGCGATCTCAAGCACCTGAATCTCATGGCCTCGCGCAGGGCAGTTACTATCTGTAGCACTATGAGATCCATCGCACAAGCAACACCTAGGTGCATCTTCGTCGCAGGCTGATGTAGAGTGAGAGCCGCCGCAATTACAGCATCTCACTGAAGATCTACATGCATTAGCACTGTGGCCAAATCTCCAGCAGTTTCGGCACTGCAATGGCCTAGGTGACAATGTCTCCACGCGGAACAAATACGGCCAAGCCTTCACTTCAGACGGGCGCGTTAAACCGGCAAACGAGACGATGACGCCCTCAGTTGGAACTCGGTTATCACCCACCGACCAATTGCATCTATAAACAGAAACAACACCAGCCGGAGAGAGCATCTTCAAAAGGGCCTCAGGAGTAATATCGGTAGGAACCCCGCGAACAATGCCTTTCACGCATGCGAGATGAGGAGGGACGAAAGCACGAACCGCGATGCTAGTGAATCTCGTGCAGTTAAGCAAATCATTAAGGCACTGAACATTAGAAGACTTACATAAAATGCCTGTCTTGCCAAAACGCCTCACCTCCGAGATGTCAACGAAGTGCTCGGTAATACCGCGCAGCTCCTCCTGGAACCTTTCTGATTCGGTTAGCCGAATGGAACCACCATCCGTGGGAACGAGCGCCACGGGCACGGTACTGACTCCGTTCCGAAGAAAACACTCCAGGGGCACCGACTCAGTGGGACGGCTAGCCGACCAGGGCGAGCCCTGGCCGGGACCGGAGACCGGCATTCACGGTCCCTGGAAAAGAAAAAAAAACCTATAGAAGAAACAACGCCCTACGAGCAGTTAAAATGTGGCCAATCCCCTTTCGGATACGAGACAAGAGGTAGAACGGTGGCCGGAACCACAGAATCGCCAAGACGAAGTGTCCTGTGGAACGGTGGGCAGACCGGACACGTCGCCCACCGACGTGTCCAAATTTTATCCAGAGCCGAATTGGTTCCTATGGCAAGGGAGTCACCCGCTACCTTAACAGCTTCGTTGCCTTTAGCTTCAGGGGCTATGATTTCAACTTCAGTACCTTCTGCTACAGTAACCGTGACCAAGTCTGGCAGAGTGGTTAAGCGACCAGTTCGCTACGGGATTGATGAATAAGGTTTTGTTCGTGGTCGATTGCCACTGTTTCTTGCTTTTTGTTCATGCGCGAGTGTTCTAAATGCCGCACATGAAAACCACTACTATTTTGCGAAAGGGGGGGATGTGCTGGATTGTATTTCTATGCGGCTGAAAGCACGCTCCTGCATCATGTGCCGATTCATTGTGCCTGACGCACGTGTATGGAACCACGTGTCGTTGACGTCACGCTGGTTCTACTTAAACTGCTGTGGAAATAAAGACGGGGCTTTTTCGCCTGCCGGTGAGTTGGATGACAGTCGTCTCAGTCTTTCGCCGATCACGCACTGATAGCGGCGGGCGCCGCTACGACATCTACGTCCGTGTGGAACAGAGCGCTGCCTATAGAGTGGAGCAGGCATTTCGCAACAATAACGCTCTTCGATGACAACCAGTACCCCAAGAAGCGTAATTACTCTCTAGTGCATATGAGTAGACACTGAGAAAATATGGCCCAAAAACCTCGGAGATCGAATGGGATGTTGGTATCTAAAGGACACGAAGCTTGTTTGAGTTTGCGAGGTAGCAATATAGTAGCGGTTGAGACGAACACAGCCTCGTCGCCTCGTTAGCTGTTGGCTGTCTGCACCACGAAGAGAACGAAGGTGATATACGATGTTTCGTGTCGATGGAAGGACGTTGACGAGGTTGGTGCATTCACCCCAGAAGCATACGATACACATATAAATACATGTAAAGCTACTTAAAACGCCTTGTGCCACAGCAGTGCGGCCTAACGGCACATATCACCATCAACCTATATTTATGCCCACTTCAGGACGAAGGCCTCTCCAAGCGATCTCTAATTGCACCTGTCATGCGCTAGCTGATTCCAACTTGCGCCTGAAAATTTCCTAATTTCATCACCTCAACTAATTTTCCGCCGTCCTCCAGGCCGCTCCTAATCCCTTGGTACCCATTCCGTAACGCTAACGGGCCACCGGTTATCTACTCTATCGTTATACGGCCTCCCCAGTTCCATTTTTTTTTTAACGCAAGGGCCCCGTGCCGCCGAAAATTCGGCGTCGGTGGCGGATAAAATCATCCCCCCCCCCCACCCCCCCGACCTAGCAGGCCCTCCGCATGACGCAAGGTGTTAGTGAAGAAAAATTGAATTTCTCACAGTGAAATCCGTCTGAAAAATGGTAAAGTACGACTGAACCACAACCTACAGACACGGTGGCGTCGGTCTGTTATTTGAATGTACGAGAAAGCATTATTCTGTTACGAGGAAACTCAAACACAAACCCCTTTTGCCAGCATTTCTAGCCAAGGAAGTGGAAAAAGAAAAAAAAAAAAAAAAAAAAAACTCCTTGTTTCTACCATACCAACAGCGGCGCACTCGGGTATGCTACTTGCTAAAATCTTATCCAGATGTCGCTCGCATCCTCGGTAGGTCAAATTCGGACTTGGACACGCGCACGCGTCGGGACAATAGCAAACAATTAATGAAATAATAAAAAAAGGTCCTAGGGCCTTCACATATTAATATAAGACGGCTTATATTGCCCCTGGAAAAACAACTTCCCAGCAATGCATTTCTGTTTAAAAGTGAAGCCGACTTTTAAGGGGATCGGTGTAAGCTTGGTCTTTGTAAGCTGGCTTCCCCCCGTTTGGTGTTGCAGTGAAACCGACTCGAAGAAAAATGTGATGAGAACAGGTCCCGATAACGCTATTGCGTTCCACTCCTAAAGGCGAAGCTTAAGCGCCCTCCAATATATTTTTGCTTAATATCACCTAGAATATCGGTTATCCCCGTTAGCTCTCTGATCCACACCGTTTGTCTTCCTGTCTCTTAACGTTACGCGTTACGTTTTTCTTTCCATTGCTCTTTGCGCGGTCCTTATCTTCTTCGCCAGCTTCTATGTTAACCTACAAGTTTCTGCCGCCATATGTTAGCAGCGGTAGAATGCAATGATTGTATACTTTTATATCAACCACATTGGTGAGACACACACACACACACACACACACACACACACACACACACACACACACACACACACACCACACACACACACACACACACACACACACACACACACACACACACACACACACACACACACACACACACACATATATATATATATATATATATATATATATATATATATATAGGCACAAAAGAAGTTCGGCAGCATGTTACACTCCTTTGACACTTGAAGGCGAAAGCCTGCTGCACACGTGGTAATGCACCGTCTTTGGCTTCTTCGGCTTGTTTTCGACGCTTAGCTGCGGCTTCGCGCGCTCGTATAGCGCGGTTAGACTCGGGCCAACGACGTTTCCCTTCGACTTTACGTTGCATCCTCTCAGCAGGGGATTGAAACGTATGCTGTTCTGTGTGTTGTATGGGTAATTTCAATGAAAGTATGTACTAATCGCTTCACTTTGCTAAGCGTCTGCAGTCTCAGCCTTACTGGGGTATGATCCATTGCATTGTTTTGCTTGCATGAACCATTGAGAAAGTCACGTGTTCTTTTTTTTTTTACAACTCGACTAGACGCCGTGTTTCTGTAGGTTGTATGCGTTATTACAATGAATAAATGTACTGCTCGCTTCACTTTGCTGAGTGCTTGTAGCGTCCGAATTACGAGAGGCGAGCCATTGCATTTTCGCTTGCTTTGAGCGGTATGAGCCATTGCTGATGACGACAATGTGTGTACCACTAGATCGGACGACGCGTTTTTTTCAAGGCCCTCGGGTATATGAGCCACTTAAGGCTTTTTAAAACGTCTTAAGGCTTAAGACGTTTTTAGATTTTCTAAAGGATTTTCTGAAAACGCTAGCACAGACAGCAGCGAGCAGCAAGTTGTTCGTTCGAGCACCTACCTACCCAGTGGCCCTAAGTTGTTTCCTCGGAAAGACAGCAGCCAGCACATACCAACTGGCTCAAGTTGTGTATAAATATCCACAAATTTAAACGGCGAGCGAACAATGAAGAACACCAACCCACGCGAAAGACGCAAGAAAGCTTCGCTTCAAGAAAATGTGCTGAAAAATGGTGCTGCAGTGTCACTGAAGAGCCCTCGCGCATTTGAGTCAATAGATGGTGCGCTGCTTTGCACTTTCTTGAGTCGAGGCTAAGTGTCGAGTGCTAGGGTCTTTTCTCTCTGCCTTTTACAGCGTAAGCTGTTATGGCCTCATTCCAATAGCCGTTTCGGTTCACGACGGTGTCAGCCGCCCCCACCACCTCCGCCCCGGGCGGCCTGTGTCAGTAACCGCTATCGCCGGAAATGCGAAAAAAGTACCCGGTTCCCGTCGGGATCGAACACGCGCCTGCTGCGCAGCAGTCAGATACTCTCCCACTGAGCCAGGCAAGCGCTTGCTATCAGGCAGCGGAAAATGGCCTATAAACGCGCCCTAGGCAAGCGCGCCGGCGCAGACGACGAGATGCGATTCAGACGAGGCGCGCAATCAATGCGATCCCGAGCCTCCGCCTGTATGGTGGCGCCATCTAGTTAAGGCGCCTGCAAACGCAGCGTGCCCGACATATAAGTTGCATATAGCAGTTGCATGCTGCATGTAACTGGACGTGGTTAACTCAAGCAGGCTAGGTGACTATTTGTCACCAGCCCATTTTGAAGATTCCAATAAACAATCATCATCATCAACAACAACAGCAACATACCGTGCCACGGGTCAAGGGATGTGAGATGTGCGCCACGTATTCTGGATACCTCTTCGGTACACGTTATGGCGTCTCCTTGCAAGGTACGAACCGCTGCTGAAGAAGCGAATCGTAGAGCTATGTGCGCGGCTACAACGAGGCATCGTCGGGCTCAGCAGACGGCTGTGCAGAGAGCATTACAAGCCGCAGCTCGCCGTGGATGGCGGGCGGAACGTCTCTTCGCCTCGTCAAACGAGGCGAAGAGACTTTGCCGCGAAGACCCTGTCGTACGTGGTGTTGAAATTGGAGCTACTCTTGAGCCGCTCCACCAGCTTAGGCTGTGACTGTGCTACGTGTGCCACGCAGGCCTGTGACTTTTTAGTGATCTCTCTAGCTTGCGATTATCTGAGTAAAGAAAAAGCGATTGTACGTATTACACACCGAAAAGCGCATCTGACAAATGAAGAACGCCTCCAAACAAAATATCGGTGTATCGTGTACAATGTTTCGGCTACAAATGTGTCAGTCCAATGTTTTGGGGGGTACTAACATTGTTGGCTTCCTTACACCGCGGCGACGAAGAAAACGACCATGGAATTTGGAAAGATTTCTGTCTCACCTCTCAAAGACTCGCATCTGCAATGACAAAGAACTGTCTTTATTAGCGGGTCGCCTTGCTTTATCTTTGAATGTAGCTACGAGTGTTACTCAAGTAGCGCGAACGATTAGTCGGGAACAACCTTCTTCACTGACCTTACCTCCATGCCTTCTTGCACTTTTACTATCAAATCATTTAGAAACAAATACACTCCTACGACAAATCCGTTCTGCGGAAGCGCGCAATGTAGTAGGTGACCGTTTTTACCTTTTATGATCACACCTCTAACTTCCGGGCTTCCACAAAACTCATGTATCATATTTTCTGTCGTTGTGATCCAAGTTGCTGATTCTCACTCTGCAATTTGCTAGCCTTCTGGTCAGAGGCGTACCAACTATTTCTCAAGTGGGGGGGGGGGCAAGCCGCAGATCTGACTCTCTCTCTCTCATATACTGACTCTCTCTCTCTCTCATATATATATATATATATATATATATATATATATAGTTACTATTATAATAAGTGAAAAAGCCTGGAAATGCATCTGTCATGTATTTTTCTCTCAGGTAACAGACATATAGACCTACTTCTCAATCACACGTACATGGTGAACCATCGAGGCCCAAAAAATTATTTGAATTTGCATTTATTTCTTGTCGCTATAAAATCTATATGTGATGCAGCGATAAATGGCAGTGAGTGCCCAGAGGTCCCTTATCCAACCCAGTAGCAGCAGTGCAGCTCACAAAAAAATGCATATTTGTTGCAGTCAATTTTACTAATTAAATAATTTTACTTGGTGTTGAAGTCTACAGAATAAATGTATCGTTAGTTAAGGTAATAGTACTGTCGAGGTTATACAGAACGAAGTACAATCAACATAAATTACTCTCAATACTCAAAAGAAAGAAAGACGGCAGAGGTGTGCGAACTTGATGAAGTACAACCCGATTTTCAGGGCAGCTGTTTCTTTTTCTCGAATAGTTGCACTAAATGTTTTAGTTTCCTGTAATTACATCACATACCTTGAAAAGTTACCCGTATATTAGTGTTCCGTTTTAAACCTTGTCCCCGTGTAATGCTTTGAAGCAATTCTTGCTGGAAACTTAATAAAGACAGTAATTCATCAATACACATCTTACTTCGTCAGAAAATTTCATTATCCCCAGATATAAACAAGATACCTTGTATAGCTCACCGAGGACACCGAAGAAGCAACCTATACACATCCCGTATGATGCACGGGAAGAAATGGGAAAACAAGGGTTTAGTAATTATCTGCAACACTTGCATTTAAACCAGGAAAGTGAGATTTTCGCAACGCACTGCGCTTAAAATTCTCCCTATTTTCATGACATTTAATGTCCATATCTCATGCAATTGTTTTAGGAGTCGGGGAAAGTGGCGGTATGGCACCCTAGAACACGTCAATATGTAACTTTCTACAAAGGCTTGCAATGAATCCTACACAGAAAAAACATTTATCGCTCGTCACTCAGGATATTGTTTCGTACTTCGAATACATATTAACACCGTGTCCCGCATAGTTTACTGAGGATACCGGGATCAACAACTAAATGCCGTGTATAAAGCATAAAAACTGGGGGAAAGCGAGTATTCAGTAGCGGTTTTTCGAGTACGTAAGCAACCACCGCAGTTCAAATTTTTGGAACACGTCACAATAAGGTGGTTTTCATTTCTTTAAAATATAAAATATCTGCTGTTCTTGCTCCTGCCGGGAAACAAGTAGTAGGGTAGCTTTTATTCAGAAACGGCCTGAAAATTAAATCAATAAAAGCAGTAGTGACAAAGGCCTTTAGAAAAAATTCAGTTAAGTGTTCTATTGGCACTGAAATGGCTCTGCACGTTCGACCGAGGTCACTTTCACGAACATACCACCTCGCAGACCCTCATGTAATGTCCCGTTCTGGGACCTTTGAGGTATGATGAATAAATGAACTTGCATATAAAACCCTAGTCCGTTCTAAACTAGAATATGCCAGTGCTATCTATGACAACCACCAGGTTAATATAATTCATCGGTTCAATCGGTTGAATCGGTTCAGAACCGTGCTGCCAGGTTCATTCTCTCTGACTACTCCTATAATACAAGTGTCTCAGCCTTAGAATCCCGGTTGTGTCTTCTCTCGTTCACCTCCCGCCACAAAAGTGCTCGTCTTTTTTATTTTTTAGGTTCTTTCATTCGCTGCCCACAGGTAACCAAATCATCATTCCAGCGCATCGTTTCTCCCGCCATACGCATCCCAATACTGTGTATCTACCACGCGCCCATTACACCACGTATCAGCGTTCTTTTTTTCTGCACTCAGCCCGAGAATGAAACACCCTTCCTTCTGACATCACCCTCATTCCTGACATTTCCCGTTTCAAAACTGATATTGAAGAGAGAGAGAGAATTAACTTTACTAAAAAGAGCACGCGAGCGTACCCACCTCTCATGTAATGTCCTGTTCTGGGACCTTTGAGGTATCATGAATAAATAAATAAATAAATAAATAAATAAATAAATAAATAAATAAATAAATAAATAAATAAATAAATAAATAAATAAATATACGATAAGTCGTGATTACACAAATAAATTCGGCAGTTACACCTGTAAGTGGTTTGATTGCATTTTTGATGGTGATAAGATATATATTTATACTGCAACGCTACGTAGACTATCTCTGGACGGAGATTCAATAGTTCCAGTATTTGATAATCCAACCAGTTCATGCAGTAAGGCACACCCATCGTTGGGCGCGGCTGATTAAAATACTTTATCCGGACCTCTCCCCTCGCCCGAAGGTTAAATATATCAAGCCGATTGTTTTGTTTTTTCAAGTATGCTTAGGCGGAAATATGTAACTGCGGGAACTGTCCAGTGCCAGGACTTCTGCGCAATGCACGCGTGTATGGCGTATCTCGCACGTCGCCCACTACAGCGCGTCATGAGGAGGCACAATACTCGCTGCCCAAACCGGGGATCAGTAGTAAAGAAAAGCATTATTAACGTGGTGACTGTATTAAGAAATAAAATTTAGCTTCAGCTGTAGTTTTGTTGGACTTTCCAGTGTGTAGCCGAAAGCGCCCACTTTCGAAAGTGGGGGGGCAAATGGCATGCTTTGGCCCCCCCGGTAGATACGCCTATGCTTCTGGTAAGCTCATATATGGCAGCGCGAACAAGGTCAATTTACATGGTCGTGAAAGTCAGGCTGAAATGCGGTTCCAAGCCAACTATGGTCGTGCGATTTAAGCGCAACTACATCTCGTTGGACAAAACAATAGTTGATGAAAATTATGCATCCAATACATCTCCAATGGAAACAGTTGAAAATGTACAGACAATGTCATTAGAAAAGAAAATTGTGAAGTCACTGGCTGTGTGCTTCCATCCATGAATAATTACGAGAGCGAAACTGTGCAGGCTTTCTGAACTTTGCTTGTGAAGAGGCGTGCTGAGATATGCCGAGATTGTATTACCGTATTTAACACCGTCATGTCGTCAAAACTCTCTTATGCGCAGCCATAAAAAGTAATGGCTATATATATAGTATTGACCTTGCAAGATTTGATCAGTTTTTTTTTATTTTCGAACTGCCTTTTCACTAAATATTATGTGTCAGCTATGTCTTCAATACCATTGAAAAACTACAAGTGGCACGCGTGCTGTGTTCAAGTGAAGATCCGTGTGGTTTTGTGAATCATTTCAACGTAATGTTGATGTTACCTTAACACCGAAATAACAGATGTGCGTTGGTACTAAGGGCAAATCGCTATGCTACTTCGTCTAAAATCTCAGTGGACCCATTGCTCTGAGAGAGAGAGAGAAAATGATTTAATGAAAGGCAGGGAGGTTAACCAGGACTGAGCCCGGTTGGCTACCCTACAATGAGGGAAGGAAAAAGGGGAGAGAGAGATTAAGAGAAGAATAGAAAGTCCACTGTTGATATCGCCGACGTAGCAACAGATCTCTGTTCTATCACTGATGATCAATCAGTCCGGGTCATAGACGGTCACTCAGTCCTGTAGTTTTTAAAAATCGCAGCAGCGCTTTTGTGGCCTTTTGCAGCTGTGATATTCGAGGCCATGGTCCCAAGATCTTGCTCAAAGTGAACGGCTTTCTATCTAGCCTATTGAGAACGTTGCAGAGGTCATGTCTTTCGTTTTGGAAAGATGGACAGTGGCATAGTAGGTGTTCTATAGTCTCATCGACACCGCAGGCATTACACTCGGTGCTATCAGCCATTCCAATTAAACACGTGTAAGCAGTGGTGAATGCAACACCCAAGCGTAAGCGGCACAGCATTGTTTCCTCATTTCGCGCAAATCCAGGCAACAGCCGCAGCTGCATAGATGGGTCGTAAGAATGCAACCAATGTTGGGCGAATTCAGTTGTATGCCACTTCTCCAGTGTCATAGTTTGCGCTAGCTTGCTTAGGTGTTGGGCTGCGTCAGTCCTTGATAAAGGTACAGAAACAAGATTTAGGCTACGTTCACACTCGGGAAGCGGCAAGCGGGCGGAAAGGCCAATGCGGCCGGAAAATCTTTTCCGCGCATGTCCAAGTTGTTCACATTTGTTTTGCTATCGCCGCGGCCACCGCTGCCGCTTTCGCCCACGTCCATCTAGTCTGCGTATGTTTGTCGGCGTGGTGGCGCTCATTATCGCACCATTTCGAGCGGTATGTTCATTCATTGTCCCACCCGTCATCAAAAGTGTTCATTTCGCGCAACTTTCCGTGTCATCTGCGACCGTCGGTAAATTCCTCGTAGGCGTTCCGTAATTCTCCTCATACGGGCATGGTAGCACTGAGTCAAAGGTTGGTGCCTAGGTGTGATTATATTTCTTTAATAGCTTTTATTTACAGGTTGTAATAACATTTCATCATTTCGTATTATTGGCGGTGCGTCCAGTACACCAAAGCTAAAACCCGGGCTGGCCCTTGTGTTGGGGCTCGCCGAAGCGTGCGCGTCCTACGTGAGACCTATGCTCCCAATCTATTGTCGCGACGAGAAAAGCACCGCGCACCGAAAAAAAGCGCCCTGCGACTTCTGCAACATACCGCGCCCGTGCGAGGAGAATTCCGGAGCGCCAACGAGGAATCTGCCCAACTTTTTTGCCACGGAAGTGGGAGAAGAAATTGTTTTTTATACTTCTACCTACTTGTTTCCTAAAAAATGGACAATGAATAAACGGAAGGAGCGGACACCTCGGAAGCGGCTGTGGTGGGTTCGCCCAGCTTTGCAAAAGCGCGAGAAGTTGGGTCACCCCAAGGCTTCGTTGCTGCACCTCCGGTCGCGCGACGTTGAATACTATCGCGAGTATTGCTGACAGTACGTTTTAGTACCACTCTTGTCGTAGAGAAAGCGGTGGACCTTGATCGCGTCGAGCACCATCGCAGCCTACACTTTTGGTGCCATGTACAATTTTACGACCGGATGTTTACATGCTAGTGGAGCTTCCGGTCGAGCGGAACAACTTTCCGCCGCGATTCCGCCTCGCCATGGCGAAAAAATCGGTCCGAGACCGATTTTGCTTTCCGCCTGGTTTTCCGCCCACTTCGCCGCCTAGGCGGGCGGACTTTTAGAAGTTTTTGCCGCTTCCGCCTGCTTCGAGACCAAGTGTGAACGTAGCCTTACTCCTTCGTGTGCTTTCCTAGCAGCTTCGTCGGCGATGTCGTTGCCGGTGATACCGCAATGACTCGGCAGCCACTGAAACACGAAGTCGTGTCCTTTTGCGATCGTATGGTGGTGCATTTCTTGTATCTCCGAGACAAGTTGTTCGCAGGACCCGCGACGGAGAGCTGACAAAAGACATTGTAGGGCCGCCTTTGAATCACATAACATTACCCACCGATTAGCCGGTTGGTTGTTAATATAAGCAATGGCACCTCGGAGGGCAACAAGCTCCGAAGCGGTCGATGATGTCACGTGAGAAGTCTTGTATGTGATGCTCATTGATCATGATGGTATAATCACTGCGCCGGTGGAGCTGGTCTGAGTGGAAGAGCCATGCGTATATATGTGGATTCGGTCAGAGTAGAAAGAGTGCAAGCAATCGAGAGCTGCTTGCTTCAAAGCCAAAGTAGGCAGGTCCGTCTTTTTTCTTATTCCTGGAACGTAAAGGCGCACTTCAGGTTGTTTTAAACACCACAACACTGACGGTGAACGAGTCGAGGGTGCGAACCCCGATGGTAGGGATGCACTATGAATGCTGACCACGTTGGAGAATGACGCCTGTGGTCGTCGTTCTGGCAGGGAGGCAAGAGAGCTTGATTGCATTCGTGAAACGTGGCGAATATGGGCCCTAAGCGTGTCGATGGTCATGTAAGTCGTGATCGGATGGTCTTGAGCCGTGATAACTGTTCCTGCTGTTGAGGCGCTCCGCGGAAGGCCGAGGCAAACACGTAATGCCTGTGCTTGCACGCCCTGAAGGGCTCGAAGATTTGATTTGCATGTTTTAGCAAGCACGGGAGAGCTATAGCGTAGGAAGCCGATAAAAAGTGCTCGGTACAACTGTAGCATAGAGCTCACTGATCATCCCCACGTTTTAGCGGCGATGAATTTGAAAACGTGAACCATAGCTGTGAGCTTCTTCTTCAAGTGGGCAACCTGAGGGCTCCAGGAGAAGTCTCGGTCAACAAAGACACCCAAGAACCGATGATTTCTCTTGTAGGAGATACGCTGGCCACTGATGCACACTGGATAACCAGACATCGCTTTTCGCGTAAAAGCGACTAACGCACGTTTTTCTGTCGAGATGGTTAGGCCTTGTGTGCAAAGATAGCCAGTTGCCTGTGTTGCTGCCTTCTGTAACCTTGCACGAACCTGCGGGCGAGTCACCGCTGATGCCCAGATGCAGATGTCGTCGGCGTAGATCGAGACACTCACTGTTTCCGGTAGGGAATCGGCCAGCCCAAGAAGTGTGAGGTTAAAAAGAATAGGGCTTAGAACACCGTCTTGAGGAACGCCACGGCATGTGTAGTGGTCAGTAGTCAGACCATCTTCTGTGCGTACAAACAAGGACCTTTGTGTCAAGTAGCCTTGGATCCATCGAAATACTCGCCCTCCTAGTTCCAATGTCAAAAGTGCGTCTAGGATGGCTTGATGGGAAACGTTGTCGTAGGCACCCGTCACGTCAAGAAAGAGTGCTACTGATAATCGTTTCCTAAACTTTTGCTGCTCAACAGATGACACTAGATCGATGACATTGTCAATCGATGAACGGCCTCGTCGAAATCCCGCCATAGAGTCAGGGTAAACATTGTGGTGTTCAAGATACCATTCGAGACGCATGAGAATCATGCGCTCCATGAGCTTTCCGACGCAGCTGGCGAGTGCTACAGCAGGGAAGAAGTTTGGGCGTGTTGGTAGGTCATTGTAATCTTAACTGGGATTCATAGCGCTAAAACGACACAAGGACGAGGAAGAACACGGGACGAGCGCTAACTTTCAACAATTGCTTTATTGCAGTTAGTAAGCATATATATACTCACTGGGAAAGGCACTGCAAAAGACACACTGAAGGAAAGAAGAAAAGGAAAAACAGTCATGTAGCTACTGTGCCAAAAGTGCAAGCTCTTTCTTGGATAAAAGAATAGACGGCGTGCTAACGCAATCATCACATCCTCTAGCTATCTCTGCTGTTTCGACAATTTCCCTCGTTATCTTATTCCTGTGGCGATACACAACAACAGTTTGTTTAAAGAGAGGGTAGCATGGTTCCTTCGCGTCACATTTTCTACAGTGGGCAGCCAGGTGCCCATCTATTGCGGTGCTCTCTACTTTATTATTATGCTCCGCCAGCCGCACGTTTAACTTGCACTACTACACTAGTTTGCACTACTACACACAAGGAACCTTTTGTCACGTGCACTCGGAACGTAGTGTATAAGATTCCACTTTTGTGTGGGAAGTACTACGTGGGCCAGACGGGCAGATGTTTAAACGTGCGGCTGGCGGAGCATAATAATAAAGTAGAGAGCACCGCAATAGATGGGCACCTGGCTGCCCACTGTAGAAAATGTGACGCGAAGGAACCATGCTACCCTCTCTTTAAAGAAACTGTTGTTGTGTATCGCCACAGGAATAAGATAACGAGGGAAATTGTCGAAGCAGCAGAGATAGCTAGAGGATGTGATGATTGCGTTAGCACGCCGTCTATTCTTTTATCCAAGAAAGAGCTTGCACTTTTCGCACAGTAGCTACATGACTGTTTTTCCTTTTCTTCTTTCCTTCAGTGTGTCTTTTGCAGCGCCTTTCCCAGTGAGTATATATAGGCTTACTAACTGCAATAAAGCAATTGTTGAAAGTTAGCGCTCGTCCCGTGTTCTTCCTCGTGCTTGTGTCGTTTTAGCGCTATGAATCCCAGTTAAGATTACAGTGCTACAGGCCCATATCATGACACTTCTAGCGGTGACTTTCCTGCTTTTAGCAACGGTACCAAGCGGCTGCGTTTCCATTTCTGTGGAACGACGCCATCATGCCATGACCTATTAAAAAGGTTGAGCAGTTCTCATCGCGTTTCTCGACGTAGGTGGCGCAGAGCATTATATGTGATTCCGCCGGGCCCTGGCGAAGACGAACACCTACATAGCGCCATAGCAGCCTCTAACTCTTCCATAGAAAAAGGAGCGTCCATACTTGTATCTCGTGGACCAGGAATGTCGCCTAAACCATGTCAGGGAGTAGAGCTGTTCCGCCGGCGACTTTCGCACAAAACTCTTCTGCAACGTCTATCTCACGGCGGTTTTGATGGAGAGCAAGGGCGTTTAATGGGTGTCGTTGCTGGGGACATGAGCGAAGACCCCTTAGGGTACGCCACACACGGGACGGTGGCTTTCGGGGGTCCAGTGACTCACAAAAGAATTTCCATCTTTGATCTTCTAGCTTATCCATCCGGCGCTGTATCTTCTTTTGCATTCGCCGAGCTACTCTGAGGTCAAGAATTGACTTCGTGCGCCTGTACCTCCTTTCAGCTTGACGACGTAGTGCACGAAGTCGTTCCAATTCAACGTCATACTCTGTACGCTTTGATGTATGCGTGAAGCTACGCGTACAATCGTGCATTGCGTCTGCAATGATGTCTTCTAGCCTGCGTGCGATTGGTTTCTTGCAAGCGTCTTCCACAAGATCTTCAAAGACTGACCAGTCAATTTGGCGAGATATATTGGGTAATGTAGCTTCTAGTCCATCGATTCTCACATAGGTCGGAATATGATCACTTCCATGGGTTTCGATATCAGTGAACCACTGCACTCTCGAAGTTAGGCAACGTGACACCAGTGTTAAGTCTAGGCAGCTACTGTACGTTGTTCCTCGCAGAAATGTCGGGCTTCCGTCATTTAGAAGATGCAGGTTGTGGCCTGATGCAAATGATATGAGTGACCTGCCTCTTGAACTTATCCTGGAGCTTCCCCATATCTGGTGGTGAGCGTTGAAGTCCCCTGTTATTATCCAAGGGCCGTGAGTCACAGCCATGATCTTTTAGTCTTTTGCTATCGAATTGATTTGTTGGGGAAAGGTAGACGCCAATAAGTGTAAAAGACAGCCTCTTCTTTTTCACAGTAACACAGACATATTGGTTATCGTCGTGTGGAGGTACGGGCTGGGCGAAACACGTAAGGTCCTTGCGAATGTAAACCAGAACCTTACTACTTCGGGCACAAGTGGTTGAAACGAAAGGCTCATATCCTGATAGTCTCAAGGTAGTTGATAAATTCGGTTCACAGATGACCAGTACAGGAAAGCGGTTTTCAAACACGAACTGCCGGAAATCCGAAATACGTGACCTCAGACCTCTCGCATTCCACTGGAATATGGAGGCGCTTCTGACATCATCCCGGAACGATCGCTGCTGTTGTCGACGAGCCATGGTTTCGCTATATAAGTGCTCTGAATTCATGGTCTGAATTCATTGCTCTGAATTCATGCAAAACTCTCAAGGCTGAGAGTTTTGCATACGTGCTGTTATAGAATGAGGTCCAACATATAGATGGCTCTGCTGATGTTACATTGTGACGTGACGTTGGGGCGAATATTCTCACTTACGCTGCATTTGTAATTTTGTGTGCTCTGTTATGCGATGGCAGCGATGTGATGTGAGCTGGCGCAGTAGACTACTTGGAGCAACACGCTTCGAATGGCAAATGTTAATTTTTTTCCACCGACAAGTTGGCTCCACGAAATGTAGATGGCGCTGCCGTGCCTCCACAACCGCTTCCAAGACACCGGTATGTGCACCAAGTGCAGGCTCTTCGGGGGCGGAGAGCGAGACGCAAGAGCATCTCATCCTTCGATGCGCTGGCCTGCAGACTGAGTCCGGCAGAGGACACAGATCTCCCTCGGGCGCTTGGTTTCCACACGCTCGAAGCGGATGATGGAAATCATATCGCGAATGGACGCAACGTCGACCGGAACTAAAAACTGGGCCTACACAAACTATACAGCTGCATCGTGTCACCTCGCACGTATCTACAATACCCGACGTGGTTTCTTGGCCCACATGATGTAGGCTCGGTCCACAAACTGGGAATATTTCTCCTTTTCTTCGTTTGTTGCGTTCTTAATATTGGGGACGAGGTCGCGGGATCGAATCCCGGCCCCGGCGGCCGCATTTCGATGGAGGCGAAATGCGAAAACGCCCGTGTGCTTGCGTTGTAGTGCACGCTAAAGAACCCCAGGTGGTCAAAATTAATCCGGAGCCCTCCACTACGGCGTGCCTCATAATCAGAACTGGTTTTGGCACGTAAAACCCCAGAAAGAAGAAGAATATTGGGGATACTTGGAGCTTCAATAGATAGATCTATAGTTGTGTTGATAGCAGCAAAAAGAGGCAGCTCCAGTGAGAGAAGTGCGAGAGAGGCACCCGGTTGCAGTACCCTGCTCATGCATGACTCATTTCGGCGTCGGGAATACGGTGCGTTGCTAAATTGCTTGAATGCTATTTGAATTAAAGTTGGCAATGATCTTGAGATGGGTTCTGCATATTCTAAGGTTGAACTTCCAATGTGCATAAAATTTTGCTATATTTATTTGACTTACGCTGAATTCATATCATCATCATCATCATCATCATCATCATCATCATCATAATCATAAGCCTATATTTATGTGCACTGCAGGACGAAGGCCTCTCCCTGCCATCTCCAATTACCCCTGCATAGCGCCCATTTATTTATCTTAAATTTGTGGACTACCTGAATGGCTTTGTTTTTAACAGCGAAGCTGTTCTAGCTAACGGTAAAAAGTGCCGCCTGCTGCCGCGAAACCTCGCCAAGCTATGACGTCACTGCGCTGCATAGCAACAAGCTCGCAGAGTGGCGTGTGCCTCGCCTTCTCTCCGAGCCGTGCACATGTTGCCTTGACATGGAACGTTATGGAGAGGGAAGGAGAGCATGCTCGAGAGAGGGAAAGAGATAATGAGAGCGAGATAGAGAGAGAAAGAAATTGTAGCAGCACCAACGAGGCAACGCGCAGAGCTACTGCTTGGACGCCGCCCGCGTTGCCTAGCCGCGCATGCGCCGAAGCAGTAGCGGCAACGTCACCTTGCGTTGCCTAGTAACGGCTGGCGCAGTTGCGCACTCGCTTCGCCGGACACAGACACGGCTCCGCCGAACACCCGCCAGCTGCGCGCTACTGCGCATGCGCCGTGACGTCATCCCGGCGTGTCGTCTGCTCCGCGCCGCCCGTACACTGTGCATAGCTTTCGCCCAGTGTGCATGCGCTTGGCCTCGGAGTTTGCCATAAAAGGGGCTGCACCTAGTCGTGTCAACTTTCGCTTGATATCGAGCGGCTAGCCTCCAACGCGTTCGGCGTCGGCAAGCAACAGCGTTCTTGGCACTGTGCCAAGCTTGGTTAGCCTGCCTGCGTTTGTGGCATGCCAGGAACGCTGTCGCTCGGAGGCGCCGACGCGTCCAGCGCTAGTCACGCGAAATGTCGCGAAAGGAAAGGTACCTCCGAAAATGATTGCATGAGAATACCTTCCCTACATGCGTAGTTAAGTTAAACCAAGTTAAGACCTAGCAGTAGCAGCCAGTAAGACTTGAGGACCGACAGTTTCGCTGTGCCTAAGCTTTTATTTTTTTTGTGCTGCGGGCGTTTGTCGCATTCTCTTGCCTTTAGCCTGGATATGTACCTGCCTCACGTGTTTCTGTTCGTAAGAAAAACCTACAATCGGTGATGGTTAGCGAAGACTGACAAGAAATGACATGCCGACTTCTTGGTTGTTGGTCTTGATAAAACTGCCCCGTAAGTTATACGGTTCATAAGAGAGTTGGAATCTTAGTTCGTTAATTATCACTCACGGCAATGCACTCTCCTCTGAAGCCATTTCGCAGAAGGGCTTTCACGTAACACAGACCAACTGAAGCTACCTTTAGGGACATTGTTTTGAGCTTCTTTGTGAATGTGAATTTTACTCGTGCAGAAATGTTACAGGTTGATGAATTGCACCCGCTACATGCGGAACTTGTTTCTTGTGTCTTCTCATAATCGTACTGTTGAACTTGTCTGCGTTAGTGGTGATTGTCTGGTTCAGGCGTCCGGCGCCACCATTGAATCGCTGCACTCTTTCTTGAAGAGGATCAGCTGAAGAGGCTGAATAACCTCTTCAGTTTCTTCTTTCCTGACTGTTGTTGTTCGGACCTGAGGGCAAAAAAATAAAAATAAGCATCACATTGTTTTTCTTCCTACAAATCATGCGGACGTTTGAAATCTACAGTTTTAGGTCGCAGCTGCAGCTGAAAATCGATAGCTGAAAAGCACTTCTTCTTGGGCAATTTAGAGGGACCTTTTGAACACTATTTTTGGGCCCAGAAGGAGACATAGGCAAGAAGGGCATACACAAACGCACACGGCGATTATTTGTGCTTGTCATTTTCTCACATGCATAATTTTGCATAAAAAATAATGTTTAGCAGAGGATTAAATTGTTTTAGCTTTCTAAATGAAAGCGCGTGCCCATTCAAGTTACTACAGCATGGCCATGCACGCCTAGCGATAAAAGAAGCAATCAAAACGGCCTTAACAACTTCAAAATGTCAACTCTACTGCTTCCCTTAGAATATTGAAGATCACCGAAGTCGAATAACAGTTTGAAATTTGTTTACATTCATTAACAACATGGATTTTTCGATATCAATGAACACAGCAGTTGAGCCCACATTCAGTGCAGCATCGTGCGTCTTCAAACGTCACTGAGGCCAGCTGACATCACAAACTACAGCCATGTTTCATTGCCTCCCGAGCTAGCGAAGCACGCAGCCACGGTTCAAGCATGTTCGTTACGGAGTTAAAAAAGTATCTACGTTACAAAATATGTTCTTGACTACAGCTAAGTTAACGTAGGTTGGAGTAACCGGCGCTGGTCTCCGTAGCGAGGTCTATGAAAGGGGAGATCTCCGAACGACTTCTCGCACCAACCAAGTTCAAATGCAAGTGTGTCACTCATCCAAATGATGAGCCAATGAGCCTTTATGAATGCCATCCTAACATGCAACCGATGCCGCAATGTTGCATGCTGAGGGAAAGGCCTTGGGGTGAAGCTGCAGCTCTGCGAGAAGAGCGTAAGTGCGAAGGTGATAATGCGATGTGCAAAACCCACAGGTGATCTTCTCTTCATACCTCGTTTGACCTAACCAAGCTAGCAGACTTCGGACTATAATTCTAATTAGGGTGTCAAAATGCGGGCTGCTGACGTCATTTCCGTCACGCTCCGTTTCTCACATGGTTTAATTCGTAATTATTGGCCAATCGCTAACACCTGATTGGAGGCTGATGTCATCAGCTGACATCACTGGCCTGGCCTCTTTACTGGTCAATCCTCAGGCTGGCCGTTGCAAGGCGGGCAGGACAGAGGCAAGCATTTATTTGCAATAAGGCAAGTTCTCGGTGTGTAGGGAGCTACAGCAGGACGTAAGAAAGCTTACCCTGGCGTCAGGCCACTCGAATCACGTGCTAAATGCCATGCATAATTCATTGCGCACCACGCAATAGCTAACAGATACGAAAAAAAAAAACTTGGAGTGCGCTTAAGCTTCGCCTTTGGGAGTGGAACGCGATAGCGTTATCAGGACCCGTTCGCATCGCATCGTTCGCATACGGCAAATAGGCTTCATTCACTGCAACAATGCTGGAAAAGGGGTTTGTGTTTGAGTTTCCTCGTAGCAGAATTAGGTTTTCTCGTACATTCAAATTACAATCCGACGCCGAATCTGATGCCGAATGGTAAAGTCGTACTTTACCATTTTTCTGACGGATTTCACTCTGAGAAATTTAATTTTTGTTCACCAAAACCTTTCACCACGTGGAGGGCCTGCGCGGTCAGGGATGATCTCCGCCACCCGCCGACATCGCACGCCGACGCGGGTTGCCGGATTTTCTGCGACACGGGGCCCTTAACGCTATCGTGTTAAAATCGAATATACTGGATATAAGCCGGTTTTACTGCCCAAAAATTATAGAGAAAATGACACGTGAGATAATCTATGCAGTGGTAGGAGTTCGAGGTGACAACGAAGTGGGCTGACAAAGCGTAAAGAGGAGGTCTTCAGTTGTAACATCAATTTCAGCTATCTGGGGCTCGTAGGAGTACTTCGATGGCGATTTAATTATCTAACAGCGTCTTCTTTGGGAGGACGACATGCATCTGGATGTTCCGTTACAGTGCGCAACTACCTTGTTTGAAAATCTCGGAAGCAAAACTAGAGGCCACAAAACAAGGACGAAGGATTAACACCGGCAGGATCGAGTACTAACACGAACACTCGTAGTAATAGAAACGAAGCGAATTGCTTATATCTTTGCAAAATCCGTATAGGAGTAGGTAAGTGCCTGCCTGTTAAAATTTTTTCTTTATTTATTATCTCACCCTCAAGACCAAATGTGTTACAAAGCGCAGTGGGTAATCAATAAAAATAAATAATAGGAAAGTCAGCAAAATGCAGTGAATAATAATAAGAATGATAAAATTCCAGTAACGCGTTAGTATACAATGTCGTCTAGTGCACCACGAAAACGTTCGTTATCACCAACCGATGTTATGTCAGCGGGAAGGTGGGGCCAATAAACTACTGTGCGCTGTAGAAAAGAATCAGAATATGTTCTTGTTCTACAGAATGGGATGCCTACCTTATGACTATGATCAATGATATTCGACATATGCGATGATATGCGATTATAGAATGAATTTGTCGCGTAGAATAGCATGGCAGTATATTTTATGAAATAGATGCAGGTAGCAGAAGTTTCGACGAGCTGCTAAAGACGGGAGGGAAGGGCTTAATCTTGGAACCTTAGAATATTGAGTATCCAAGGTCCCCTGAGGGAAGGCTGTAATGGAAAATTGAATAAGTGAAGTTTGGACTCACACTCTCATTTCTCAAAAGTGTGATTGGGGGGGGGGGGGGGGGGGTGATTCCGGCTTCTAAGAAGTGCCTGTGGTTTAGACATGCAATCGTGCGGAAGAACATGCCGTAGCAGCAGCTTGCCTTTCAGGCCTTCACTCTCTGAGACAACACAATGAAGAATTATCACCACGTGTCTATTTAGCTGTTAAGGCGCCCACATTTAAAATGCGGGGTGATCATTTCTATGTCCTCAGCCATTTTTAAAGTTCGCCTGTTGCAGATAACATATTTCTTGTCCTTGAACTGGATTATTCATAGAGGCCGGCATCACTTGCACGAGAAATCGAAAGCCTATTAAAATAAATAAAACAATTAACTGAATAACTTTCTAATTAAATACATTACGGCACATATTGCAATTTAAAAAAATTATGCCGGTGAGTTTGCAAGAATGAGTTTGCACTTGGAATGAATTTCCAGAATGCCACCAGTTTGGAGATATGCGCCATCAAACTCGCCGTAATGCACTGTTGTCTCACTTACGCTTTTACCATAACGCTTCTTAAAGCATTGAAGCACAAAACTAACTGGAACGCACAGGTATTTCATCCCACACTTTAGGAAATAATATTTCGAAACCGCTGTCAACTCACGGGATACAATTCGTTAATTGCAGTACGTGTCATAAAGTAATTGATTAAGAAGTTATTTAGTGCATTTTTGTTGATTAGTTGAATATATGTTTTAACTTTTGTGGTAGTAATGTTAGCCTCTCCGAATAATCCAGCTCAAGGACAAGAGTTATGTTATCTGCCAGAGTCGATTTTTCAAAATTCTGGCAAACTAAAAGAATGATCGCCGGTATATCTGGAGGAACACAGATTATATCCGAGAACGAACGCCAGCGTCAACAGCAAGTCATGTAATTGTCCCCAGGGACTCTAAATGTGGCTGCAAAATGGCGTGGAAATCCTCAAGGAGGCCGTGGACGTGCGCTGATTTGTGTCGCTCAAGTTCTGACAAGTCACGTGAGGACAGCCAGCTCAATAAGCCAACCAATAAGGTTTGTATCAGGAAAGAACGCCAGAGAGTTACGCACTTGTGATGAAGGGCGAGGACGATGGGGAGGAAGGATGGAATCGAGTCTCCTCCTTGGACTTGATGGCCTTGATGGCCTTGATGCGTTCGATGGCTTCGATCTGCGGATGAGCGGGATGTACTTGGCGAACCTGGGCGGCCTCCACCGGTTCCACCGGCTCCACCGGTTCCACCTCGGGCAAGAGTCCGCCCATCCCGCCGGCGCTGGCCAATAGCGCTCGCTGCAGCAGGAGCACCAGGAGCGCCGCCAGCGGAAGTGCCCGAAAAGCCTGCGTCAGAGAGTCGGCCGAATGGAGAGTTCATCTACACACTGCCGAGCCAACCGCGTCTGTGTAAGTTTCCATTCATTCTCTCTCTGTAGTAGTCCGCAAACTGCTAATGCGGAAACTCTGACCTTGACAGTTATAGAGATTCGCCTAAGGTTCAATAGGAAATGAAACATGTAGTGACGTTTCGAGACCGCTACGGATTCCTTGTGAAATGACACGAGTGTGAACAAGGTACCCGGAAGTGTCTCGAAGCGTCGTTGTATGTTTCATTTCTTTTTGAACCTTAGGCGAGTGCCTTTTTTATTCTGACAATGTATCACCCTGAGCTGACCAGTTTTCGTTGAACTTAGGGCCATTTGACAGTGATAGCTATGCAAGTTTATTTTACGAAGTTTTTCTTTTTGTCTGTTTACGTGTCGTTGCTGCTGAAAGCCGCCTAAAAAAGAAAACTTTATTTGTTCTAATCAACGGTACGATGTCACCGCCTAAGCTTTAGCTCGAGGCAAACCCCGATTTTCTTATTCAAGTGTAAGCAAAGCGCTGAAATGTTTTTTTATGAAACAACCACTGCACCGATTTGAATTAAATTTGTATCGTTGGGGAGATAAAGTGAAAATTTAGTGACTATAGAAGGCAGAATTCGGTTTAGGGCTCCAAAATGTTTATGAAAATTTCTGAAAATGAGTTGGTTGAAAAATATTGAAACATGAAGTTAACAAATCCGTAACGCTGCACGAATAACAGATTTCGAAGCTTCATAAACTACATCTTTTAGAGTCAGTTTCACCAAGGACAGCGGGGACACTTTGGCGTAATATGTAATATGTAGTATGTAATACCTGCAAATAGTGTAAAAATGGCGGTTGAGTAATTATCTGGAAAACCCGTAATTTACCCAGAAACATTATTCGCAGTGCACAAATCAACTCCAGCGTGTACCCAATTTCCACCAAATGTTTACGGCAAATGCTATAGTTACCCCCACACAGAATCTACTTTGCATGCTAATAGGACGTAACGTGCCATTTTCATATTTACCATAATTGAATTGGGAGCCGGGTATAGTTCTCTCACGGCTGCGAGCTAATGTTTCAAATACACACGCGACTTTCTAAAGCACTGTGGTATTTAGCTTACTGCGAATGCTATAATTGGTACACACGCTTTCATCTTCGATGGCCCACGAGCACTGTGTACCCGCTGTTCCAGCCAAATATACACAATGTGTCACATTCAGTTCAACGAGGACACCATAAATACCTTCTACCGGGTTCGTACAACTTAGCTTGAAAATAACAATAAAGAAATATTCAGTAATTATCTTCGACGCCCACAGTCAACCGTGAAGCGTGAAGCTTAGACCACATATCTTACAGAACTTTTCTGCACGTGAACTCGATTCCAAGTTTCGTTCACCGAGGACTACAAGGAAGCAATGTGCGCTTCGCGTAACGCCTAAACATACGGACAAAATATTGAGTAAGTGTTTCTTATCTGAAAAGTAGACCAAGAACAACAAAAACACAGATCGCACCTATAATACGCTTCTCAATTCTGCCAAATATGAATTGCGTGTGATGTTTAGCTATCTCAGGACACTGGGAAACATTGTACGATCATTAGATATGATAAAGAAAGGGGAAACTTATTCGCATATATTTTGACATTGTTTCAATCTGCGTGCTATAGACAGCTCTACCCTCAGTCTTCATATTCATGCAATTTTCTTTGTTTCAGTGTGGCAAAAAAAAAGCGCTATCCCCATACCTGACAAACTGGAAGATCGCCCCTCCACAGTGGAGAGAGCCCTAGGACACTGGACCAGACCGGGTTCAACAATTGCGGTCTTAAACGGGTTGCTACGATATCTGAGGACTTGTGCATTGTGTGACCGACTCTGGAAGTTGTAGCACGCTACATAACGTTTCTGTACTTTTTTTATGTGAATTTCTTTATCCCTTCTATCCTTCTATCACCTTTTAATCCAGTTATCCCTTTCCGAAGTCCAGCGTAGCCAGTGGTACTGACAGTGGCTAACCCCCCTTTCTTTCCATTGTTTTCCTCCTCTCTCCTCCTCTTCATACTTATTTGAGTTGTCAGGTACAGCGCTTTCCTGCGCTCATCGCGATCAAAGCAGACCACATTACGCCATTGTGAGCATACGCAGCTCATCGCGCCAAGCCGTCGTCGGGGTAAAACATCAATGAGCTATTTGGAAATTAAATGTCATGCCTCTCTCTCATCGCGTCAACATATCAAGGGTACCTTGTGTGCTTAGGTCTGCCACCATGCTGCTTGTTACATTAGCGTTTTCATTTTCGCCTGGGGCTGGTGCCAATTGGGGGTATGCCGCTGTTTGACTTTATGTACCGTGCATGAGTGGCCGCT